>NC_140937.1:20714450-20826950 GCF_014529385.1 Adiantum capillus-veneris | reverse complement strand
ATCGCAAGAAAAAACAATTTGGCTGTCTGTAAGGACGGTTGATGTTGATCATAGGCAGCAGTCCCGGCAGCAGTGAAGTCTGATGCTGGGAGATTTATCAGGACAAAGAGTGGGCAACTTTCTTACAGATTGGATAATGTAAACGAGGTTAATAAGAGTGCCCCACATAGACCAACTAGAGGCCGATTTGGGGGACCAACTGAATGGCCCATAGGCCACCTAATTCCGCCTCCCCCAAAAGGGCTGCATTACCGCTAGGTTGGAGGGTGGCTCGAACACCCTCCGAAAGCTTTAATCGCCTTTGGAGCCCACTTTTGGCGGTCACTAGCTTCCTGCAGAGACTAAGTGAGTACATGTGCCTGCTCTCTAAAACCCTGAAAGGTGGGTGTAGAAGAGTTAGCCAAGAATGGCAGCTGAAAGCCTTCTCCACCTTGTCCTATGTGGCCCACTGATGTCACATCCATATCTCTCTAATCTCCCTGTGATGTAGCCTCGTGACTCGTTACTTAAGGCAGTTGGGGTCGCGTAATCATCTGCTGATCGGATGACTCACCAAATTTGCAAGATCACAACTAAAATGACTTGAAAGAACTGAGAAGATCACACTTGCACCTTTTTGACAACAGGAGAGCTTCCGAGTTCCGCGTTAGAGAGTATTGGCTCTCAAGTAGACTGCCCCTTGTGGTATTTCTTTATTAATTGATCAACAAGAATTCACAACTGTACGACCGCACACTTATGTTTAGACTTACAATGGAGGCTAGGCCTGGTATTTAAAGGCACTAGGACTCACCAAAAAGCGACTAAAAATTACTCCTAAAAACAGCACACGAAAAGACTTCTGCTGTTAGTAACTTTGTTAGAAGCTGGAAAGTGAACTGGTAAAGAAACTAGCTCCCAAGAAATCTGGCCACTCTGAAAAAGTACCGCATCATCATTTTTGTACAATGCAACCTAAATCACATCCCAATTGTACGCTAATGGATGCTTTTTTTGTGGGTGTGTACTCACCCACAAAAAGAATAGGTGTGTACTCACCTGTTCTTAGGCTCTCTATCCCTATGCTTTTGCATCGTCTACTTTGACATGGTATCAGAACTCCTTGCAACTGATCGTGGGAGAGTGGCATTCGTGAAGAGGAGCGGGTGTCGAGCAGGAACGTGGGGAGCAAGACTTTTTCAAAGGTCAAGGGATTTGCTGAAGCTAAGGCTTTTGTCTTTATTGTCTTTAATTTCCTCACCCACTAAGCGGGGGGTTCACACGGGGAGGAGGAGGTTGCTCTCTAGACTCGGCACAACTGGCTCACTCTTGTTCGAACACAAGTGACAAACTTATTGGAGACAACTATGCTCATTGGAAATTGATTACATGGCTGTGGTTTCTATGTAGAGGCTTGTGGGACATTGTCGATGGCATGGAGACAAGACCTGTGAGGTCTGGCAACAACAAGTGGATCGGGATGATGAGTATCTTCAATCATATGTTGATTGGGATGTGAGTAATGTGAAGGTGATGTTAGCCATTGTTCAAGCAATAGAGAGAATCTCTCCCGCAGTACAGACTTTGAAAATTGCTACTAAAATGTGCTCAAAGCTTGGAGAAACGTTTGAACGAGACTCTACAATGCGAAATCAAGTTTGCAGCTTCGACTTCCATGCAATCTTTTCCGATGAAGGCAAAGGTCCTCCATGATCAACTCTCAAATATGGAAAGTGCATTGACTAGTCCTCGGTTAGCTGCCTTGGTACTTCTAATTGTCTTAGTACTTACAAAGTTTCCTAAAGAGTACGAGATGGTGGCAAGTAAGGGCATTACGCTTGTAAATCACGCAAAAAAAGCAAGATTTTGATGATCTCAGCTTTTTTCTCATTAAGGATGAATCCATGAAGCATCACATGCTTCATTAGAAGACAAAAAGAAGTCCGAGAGTCTTTGTTACAATCGTGGAAAGCGTGGTCATGTGTGGCAAGATTTGTAAATTTGAAGGCAAAGACGAGCTCGCGAAAGGTCGAAGGCAAAGGCATGCTTGATGAGGGAGCAATGACAATGATTATACCAAGGACTCAACGGCGTCTGCCGGTGTGGCACAGACTACACTGGAAAAAGTTCAAGCCTTCTAGTTTGTTGGTGGGTGCCGCAACATGCTTTGGCCAGAAAGAGGCATGTGAGGGGCAAGCGGAGCTCTCAGTCCTTGATTTGGACTCATGTGTTAACTCCAAAGCACATTGCATCTGGTGAGGAACCAACATGACGTATACACAACACAATCGATGTGCTATAGACAATTCAAATTGTTGTTGGCGGGTATGTTCCATGATATATTGAAAATCTTGGGCTTGGTGTGTTTGAGAAATGGGGATTCTTGGATGCTTTCTATGAGGCAACTCGTGCTCGAGACGGCATTCTTTTCAGCGATAAGTTGGTGGTTGCAAATTGGAGGTGTATCCAGTAGTCAGTCATTGCTGGGGTGTCCATGGTAGCTTCTTCAATGACTTACCTTTCCTACTTATGTGCGTAGACAGGGTGTTTAAGTTTATTCATCTCAATTGAGGGATCCTATTTATTTATTTTGTCAATTTAGGTATTTATTTTGCTTTATTTGAGATGGGTCTAGGTCGGGCAATTTAGGCGAGGGGTATCTAGGTCCAACAACAAGAGTATATATAGACACTCGTCCGCATTGTATAACCATCTAAGTCAGTGCTTTGGTTGGTTGGTTTGAGCAACTCTCTCTCTCTCTCTCGCATTCTCTCTCTCTCTCTCTCTCTCTCTCTCTCTCTCTCTCTCTATGCTTTCGCATTGTCTACCTTGACAAAAACTGTCACGTCATCAACTATCCGTACACAGCCCTGTGATTTGCAGCCCAAAACGTGCCTCGTTTGACATGCAGCTTATGGGTGAGTAGGCAAAGAGACGGGTCTTTGTTCGGGTGCTTCCTTCAGTTTTCTGCTGCTACTACATCTGTTTGCAATTTCAAGAGGGGGGTATGTCACGAGGACGTGGCAACTGTTAACTATGTCACGAGGACGTGGCAACTGCTAACCTCATTTGTTGGTTTCTTTCCAATGATTTTTGTTTAATTTTTGAGACCCTCTTTTTGAAGTTGCAAGCGATCGGACATTGTATAGCCAATGTGAACGGTAGTTTCATTCGCAGACGGGAAGTTGGTCAGCATTGGAACTCTTATAGTAAAAGGATTCTAGGTTCAGTTCAAGATCATGTAGGTCCCCCTGTCACACTTAACAAGTTGGTGGATGCTAGGAAGTGAACTCAATAAAGGCATAATGCCAAGGTGGGGTCACCAAAGGAAAGTATCCGACAGTTGGGCCACATTGCATTTTTGGATGCGATCCCAGTGGGGATGGATGGTCAGATGACCAGTGGGAGTCCAACGGAAACATCCCCTAAATTTAGGGAACTGCTATTTTGGACCATAAAATCTGTTCGCGCCATTACCTCCGGAATGACAAGGGGAACATTTTAGAACTCTGCTACAAAGTCAATTGAGCAACCAATCGGGAGATTTTTAAGCGGGAAGCCCAAAACGGGAAATTGCTTGTAAATATGCCAAGTGGCACTTTACGTAAAAATAAGACAATTTACCATAAGAAACCTATGCTTTGGCGAAGGCATCCCAAGCCCGAGTTAGTTCTCCGTTCAAGTCAGTTTAAAAGAACTTGGATTCGTAAAGATTCTCGTTTCGATCCGCCTTCTATCCCTGAAATCAATCCAGTTGTCTTGCACAACACTATTTCTAGTAGAGTACAAGGTCTCCCTAGGGCTTCAATCTCTAGAATTGAGAGTGATGACCCTTCTAACCATAGAATTTTTGCTTATAGAGATTTCAAACGGAGATTGATTTACCTATCTAGAGCCATGGAATTGGGTTCTTTTTCTTATAAATTATTTGAAAGGTATAATATAAGGATCCTATTTAAGCTCTTGTATACCCTTGAGAACTACTCTTATGAAGATTTGGAGCTAAGAGAGTCTCATAGTACTCAACTTCGAGTACTGTTAGGCAAATTTCTGAAGTCCAAATGTCCTAGACTGAAAATCCCATGGTTGGAAAGAAAGATTTGTTGATAACTATCTTTACCTCCCCCGACTTAGACAAGATTGGATTAAGCTCTATTTTGAGATCTCAAGAAGCTTTGGAAGCTCTCCATCCTTGTGTGAGAAAGGTATGGAACCATCGTGTCGTAGCTTTCAAATATGTGAAAACTTTAGGACAAAAAGCTTTCAACTATAGTGACATAGGACGTAACCTTAAAAAGCAAGAGAGGCTAGCAATCTCAAGTATTGATTGCCCTTGTAGTAAAACTGCCTTTTCTTCTTACATAAATGGAGCTTTGGGTCATGTAGTTACTGCCGATTGTTCTATCCTTCCTTCGGATTCCTTGAAAGACATTTTCTCAAGAGGTACTAAATATAGGCTCCCTTCCTCAAACGACTCTTGCCTTCTCAAAGCCATAGAAAAAGGAATTTCTAGTCTCGTAGTAAAGTTTGAGGAGTCTTTAGGAGTTCAAGGTATTTTTACCCATTGGAAGTCTGTAATCCTCAAGAAAGCTTCTTTGAAATTAGCATCTTGCTCTCGGAACGTTTCTTCAGGAAGGAATAGCTTATCTTCTTCTGATCGTGATGCTCTTAGGAAATTTCATCGCGATTTTGTAATCTCTTATGTAGATAAGTGCTCTAATAACTTTGTTGTTACGTGCAAAAAGTTCTATTTAGAATGCTTGTTAGGTGAGGTAAACTCTCAGACTTACAATGATTGTGATCTTTCTATGCAAGAGGTTATCTTGAAACATCAAGACTTTTGTAAGTCTTTTGGTTTCAAGTGCCAGCCTAAATTACCTTTTTTATATACCGTTTGGAAGTTCCACAAGAACCCTATAAAGCCTAGATTTATAGCTGCTTCTTGTAACACCTCTTTGACCGAGGTTTCCAAATGGCTTAGTTATTGTTTCAAAGCCATTTTACGTAGCGTAAATGAATTGTGGATAAACATGCTAAAGGAAGCAGACGTACCTACCGATTCAAGTTGGATTTTAAATGATTCAGTAGGTGTGATTCCTGTTTTAAAGTTTTTGAACTCTTCAAGAAGCCTCAAGGAGAAATCTTCTCCTTTATGTCTCCAAACTTTTGACTTTACAACGCTATACACGAAGCTAAATTTGGAGGACCTTAAATTGAGAGTCAAGTCTCTTATTTCAAAAGTTTTTGCGTACAAGCTTGAGAAGGATAGATACAAGGCATTCCTAGTAGAAAAGTCAGCCTTGAACTTTGACTTCTTATGGCTGAAAACTAAGAATGTAGATGTAGACAAAAGAAGAAAGAGATTCACGAGGATTGTAGATGACATTGACATCATATCTTGGTTAGATCTTTTGGACAATTTATATATAACCATCGGCGACTCTCTTTTCAAGAAAACAATTGGTATCCCTATGGGTACCAATTGTGCTGTTTTTCTTGCTAATTTCTATCTTTTTACTTATGAGTTTGATTTTATGGAGCGTCTTGTCCTTGCTAACACTTGCCCAATATTTTTGCACAAGTTATGCAATGTAAGACGCTTTGTAGATGATCTTTTTGTCCCTGACGTTCCTTCTTTTCAAGATTTTATGTAATTGAATTCGAGTTCTTTAGGCGGAGGAATTTATCCCAAGGAGTTTTGTGAACTTAACTGTACCACAAATAGTGATTGTTGTGCCTTTTTAGACCTTAAGATTTTCCAGACTCCCTTGGGATTAGAAGTAGATATCTATGATAAGCGCCTTGAACCAGAATATGCCAATCTAAAAATCATCCGTATGCCTCACATTTCTTCGAACATTTCTCTTTTAGCTAAGTACGGTGTCATTTGCTCTCAACTATTTAGATTTTTTCGTCTTTGTTCTAGTAAATTTACTTTTGTTGCTCAATCTTGCCATCTTATTTCTTTACTAGTTGAAAAAGGATACTCATTCAAAAGAATCATGAAAAACGTTCGTTCATTTTTGCATCGTAGTAAGTTTATTTTTAATGTTTCTTCCTTTGGAATGTTCAAGATAATTAGTAGTAAATTCAATAGAAGTGGGGAGCTAAAAAGCCCACTTATTGTTTGACTTAATAACACCTTATGTTGTTGTTTTGATCTTTAGCGCTTCTAGTATTTTTAATATAGCTTGACAAATACTAGCCTTTATCATGGCTGAGTATGCCCATCACCTCCGGAGGGTGATAGAAACTCAGCTCGTTGGTTTTGTAGAGTACGTTCAAAGCATGAATGACCTCTATATAAACCTGCACCTACTCTTGGGCACTGACGACGTGAGTAGGGATGTCATAGCTGTTGTCCAAGCTATGCATGATAAAGGTGATAATCTTATTCTTCCTGTTTGGACAAGCAGCGAAGTTGAGATCACATATTGTCAAGTTTGGTTCTTTGCTCTTCGTAGGTTTGTATAGTATTCATTTTTCGATTTCGTATTTAGCTTACCTGAGGACTTAAGAATGTGTTTCGTTAGAAGTTGTTGTGTGAAGTTTGATTTCTAGGATTAATTTTTTAAGATGTCTTATCCTTGGTCTTCAGAATCAACTGGCCTTTTCTTTGTAGGACAGTTGTAAGCAATGTGGCCAGGCGGCGCTTGGACGCTCGCTACTACTGCTCGCCCCCCCCTTGCTGCGCCATCGCTGCCCTCTCCCCCCCCCCCCCCCCGCTGCCCCCCCCCCTGTTTTCGCGCTGCCCCACAGGCTGCCTGCTGCCCTCCTCTCGCGTTGTCATCCCCACCCCACCCCCCCCGTCCTCTTTGCTCCCGAAGGTCTTCTGCACCTGGCTCGGCAACGCTTTCTCTTCAGACAAGTGCTTGGCGTACTCGTTCGCAGATTTTCTTCATCGCCCGCTTCTTCGACTCAGCAGTAGACACAGATGGAGGCTCCAGCTCCACCTCAGAGGGACTCGCCTGAAGCCCCCTCGCCCGACCCCGCTGAGCCCACCATTCGACTTGCTCTTACGCCGGCAGAGCAAGCGAGCCTTGCCACAGAGGTAGAACGCTTGCAGGCGACTTCTGTCATCTGTAAGGTTCTTGGCACTCGTCCCAGCAGAGGAGAGCTGCGAGATCTTCTCGAGGCCCGCCTCCTCGCAGAGGTGGGCAAGATCTTGGATATCCAGATTCTCGGACGGGGGTACTACCAGATTGAGTTCGAGACTTCCGAGATGGCCTCCAAGGTCATAGCCATGAGTCCATTGGCCATCCGAGCAGCACGCGCCCACTTTCGACAGTGGCGACATGGTTTTGACCCGTCTTCGGATGTGCTAGTAGAGGAGGCGGACATCCCCATATCAGTCTGCTTTCCGGGTTTACGGAGGGAGTACCTTCCACTTCTCTCCAGGATTGGCTCCGCCATCGGAACTGTCCTGGAGACACCTCGTACGGCAGCATCAGTAGCTGCCAAGGCGGCTGCCATCCCTTCAGTTCCAGTTTTGGTCAGAGATACCCACACGCTCCCGAAGGTCATCCTTCTGCCTCGGGTGAGTGGGGGTTGGTTTAGACAGAGTGTGGAGTACTCGGGTCTCCCGAACCAGTGTTTCATTTGCAGACAGATGGGCCACCTAGCGAAGGCCTGTCCACGGAGGAGACCACGACCCGCACCGCAGCCTCAGCCACAGCCAGCGACGCAGAGCACAGATCCAGCGCCACCCTCCGAGCCTGGGGCTCCAGCGGAGGAGGGGTGGCAGCAGGCCCGTGGCCGTCGACGCCAGGGGCCACAGCGACAGCCTGGCACTCAGAGTGGCCCCCAGGTGCCTACTTAGCAGCAGTGGGTTCCCACGGGGAACCGCTTTGGTCCTCTTGAGCAGGAGGAGCCCCCTACGCCAGCCTCCACCTCCGCTTCACCCTCGCCAGCCGCTCCGCCTTCCGATCTCCCCTCCTCCTCCGCATGCCCTCCCCCGCCCTCTGCTACCGCTCACTCCCCACCTCGCCTCCCCCATGTCTCTGCCGCCCCACCCCGCTTCTCCTCTCCCCCGCCCCCCCCAGCCCCTTCTCCCCCTCCTCCTGCTTCAGTACCACAGTCGGCTCTGGAGACTGGACCCTTGCCGGCGGCCAGGAGATCTCTTGGCAGCGCCTTCGCCACGAGTCGCCTAGCGAGAGAGGGTCAGCCCTTCATGCGGCCCCCATTGCAGATTCAGACATCTCCTCTTGCAGCTATCCCTCGTGGTTTGACGAGCTTTGACCTCCGACGCCGCTGGGATTTCTTCGATTACGGGTTTACTCGTTTTCTTGGCGATTCCGCAGCAGACCACGAGGCAGCCTGCTTCAGAGTCCACGCTCTGTTCCTCGCCGCTAGGGGGACAGAGGCCTTGGACTCAGCAGTTGGTTTCTCCTTCCCCCTCTGTGGCAGGACTGAGACAGAGTGATCCCTCGACTCAGTGGTGGGATGGTTGCATACACAGGTTCTCGAGTTCTCTCACCACATGGGAGAACTTGGCGTTACAGATCTGCTGCAGACTTTGTGGCCACTGGCCAAGTTTGCGGTGACTCCCCCAGATTCAGCAGGATGTAGACACATTGTGGTGTACTTTTTTGCTGATACGCAGTGTTTGCCTTGCTATGTATTCATTCATGAGGACTCCTTGACAGAGGAGGTTGCTTTACGCACGGCTCGCTCTACTTGGGCTTGGACCAGGCACTCACTGCAGTCTCGCCTATCTAGAGGACGCTCGGATGCGGATTACTCCCCATCCAAGCCTGCTTCGAAGATAGCTCGTCTTGCTGTTGCGGCAGCATCTGTTCTCTCTCGCTCCCCATGAGGATCGTCTCGTGGAACGTGCAGGGACTCGGTGGGCCCCAGTTTCAGCGACAGCGGGGCCGATTGCGTCAGGAGCTTCAGCGATGCCTTGTGGGAGGAGAGATTGATCTCCTTATGCTTCAGGAGCACCATTTGTCTGAGAGCCGCATTCGGCGATGTGGTCAGATTTTGCGTGGACGCTATGATACCTTTTGGTCAGCTGCTTTTGGACCTGGAGGCATCCAGGGTGGGGTATGTATGACTATTGCGGACTCATTACAGCAGGCCATTGTGGGCAGAGGGATTATTGTACCAGGCAGGGCTCAGTGGATTGCTATGCAGGTTCAGGGTAGCCTTGTGGGTTTCCTGAACATCTATGCGCCCAATGTGGCGAGTGCTCGTGCAGAGTTTTGGTCACAGATTGTTGAGTCTTTGCCACAGGTTGACCAGTGGTGTGTAGGAGGGGACTTCAACATGTTAGAGGACCCTTCTGACAGAATCGGAGGCAGCCATGCTACTGTGCATGGAGTTGAGTTAGCAGCTTGGGAGAGGTTTTGTATGACGTTGAGGGTCTCAGATACATGGCTGCATTCTGGCTTTGTGAGGCCTCCAGAGAGTCTTGCCTTCTCTAGATCGGATCGCCGAGTGGAAGGAGTGAATCTATCGCGCATAGATCGCTTCTACACTAGTGACCACTTCAGTGACTTGGGGGGATCAGTGGGCATCCTGGCAGGGACATCCTTCTCGGACCATGCACCAGTGATCCTCACAGTGGCAGACAGGCAGAGGAGTGGGAGCACGATGCTTCGCATCCCAGAGCGGGTCTTGTTGGACTCAGCACTCAGAGAGAGGGTCGAGGCTCTATGGACAGAGGGCATGGACAGCCAGGCTCCACCTGCAGACAGAGTGGCCTCAGGCCTAGCTCAGCTCAGCCACTTCTTTCTCCAGGAGTCTTTGGCTCGACGGGCTGCAGCGAGAGAGGAGGAGCAGCGTCTCAGACGAGGCATTGCTTCACTACAGAGGATGCAGGAGCAGCATCCAGACAGTCCATGGTTGGAGGAGCAGCTTCAGCAGGCGTGACAGGAGCTTGCTTGCACAGAGGAGAGGCGCCATGAGTTTGCCTTCCACCGGCATGCATCTCAGTGGACTCATGTGGATGACAGAGTGACAGGTGTTTTTTTTGAGACAGTGGGACCTCGGCACTCGCATGCCAAGGTCAATCAGTTGAGGAGACCCGATGGGTCAGTTGTTTGCGAGCTAGAGGATATGCGTGCAGTTGCTACTGACTTTTACCGTGAGCTACTGTCGGCTGAGCCAGAGTCAGAGAGGCAGGATGCATGCAGGGAGCGGGTTTGGGCACAGATGCCTTGTCTTGTGACTGAGGAGATGCGGCAGAGGCTTGAGTTACCTCTTCAGCTTGAGGAGCTGCACACGGCTCTTAGGGCCCTCCCTCGTGGTAGCTGTCCAGGTGAGGATGGGCTGACTCCCAGCTTCTTCTTGGAGTACTGGGACCTGCTTGGCCCATATCTTTGTAGTGCCTTTCAGTACATTCTGCACACAGGAGTGATGCCGGATAGCATGAGTGAGGGCCTGATTTACCTCATTCCTAAGGAGGGTGGCTCCTTGGATGAGATTCGACAGTGGCGTCCCATCACCATTCTCAACTCAGCCTACAAAATTCTTGCCAAGGCTCTGAGTTTGAGGATTCAGCCACTTTTGGAGAGCCTTATACATGGGAATCAGACAGGTTTTGTCAAGGAACGCAGTATCCTTGACAACATCTTCACTTTTTGGGAGGCTTCTGCCCTTGCACGGCTCCGTGGGGAGGACCTTGTGATTCTTCTTCTCGATTTTGAGAAGGCATACGACAGAGTTGACTGGGACTTTCTTGAGGGCACGCTACGTAGGATGGGCTTCTCAGAGGCTTGGATCAGAGGGGTGTCAGCTTTGTACAGACAGGCCCACAGTCAGGTGCTTTTGGCAGGAGGTAGAGGTGAGCGCTTCATGCTCACACAATCGGTCAGACAGGGTTGTCCTCTTGCCCCCTTTCTCTTTCTGTTCTATGCGGAGGCGATGAGCAGATTTTTGGTGTCACAGCAGGTTGGTTTGAGGGGCTTAGCACTCCCTATACGGGGAGATGAGCTTCTGGACGCTGAGTTTGCCGACGACTCAGCCTTGTACTTAGAGGGCCAGGAGGCCAATTTACACAGATGTGGGCAGGCTTTGGAGACCTTCTCCTGTGCATCGGGCGCACTGATCAACTGGAGAAAGACAGTGGCTTTCTCAGTTGGTAGTGCTCCTGTGCCAGATTGGATGCCAGGAGAGGGTTTCAGGTGGATTCCTCCAGGGACTGCAGTTCGGTACCTGGGTTGTCAGGTTGGTTTGGATTTGTCCCCCGAGCAGCAGAGTGCTCCTCTTCTCCTGTCCATCAGGAGAAAGCTGTTACATTGGAGCTCAGCACGACTTTCGCTGGCTGGTAGAGTAGTAGTTGCCAACAAGGTGTTGTTGGCGACTATGTGGTACATCACTTCTTGCTGGATCTTCTCGAGTTCTTGTATCAGCCAGGTAGAGAGGCTGATCAGGAACTTCCTTTGGTCTGGTCGCGACACTCAGATTGCCCGAGCCAAGGTGGCTTGGTCGGTCATCACACTTCCTTGTTCTCAGGGAGGGCTTGGGATCATTGATCCAGCACAGCAGAGGAGAGCCCTTCTTGGGATGTTCGTCGTCAGAGGACTTCTTCCAGGCGAGGAGCCCTAGAAGGAGTTCTTGTTGCAGAGGCTTCGTGCCAGGGTGCCTCTAGCAGGAGGCCCTTGGCAACCTTCGACCAGATGGATCTTTACAGAGTTGCGCCGAGTTGGTTTGAGCAGGAGACTGGAGGACCGATTCGCTGTGAGTTTGCTTCCGTCTTGGGAGCTATTGCGGCGTGGCCTAGAGCAGCGACAGCCGACGTGCACGGAGGAGCGCCTACGGCAGCCCCTCGTCTGGAACCCCATGGTTAGCACTCAGAGAAGCCACTTGGTTGGGAGTAGGCCTCATGTTTCTTGGGGTCCCATGGCAGCAGGTCCAACGCGCTCTCTAGGTGACTGGCTAGAGTTCACAGGTTTGTCAGAGGAGGTGCAGGTTGTCCAGCTACAGGGCATGAGAGGGGTTCAGAGCATGTGTCAGGACATCTCAGAGTCAGTTCCAGCTGATTGGCTCACGCCTCTCGAGCCAGTAGCACCCCGGTGGATGGGAGCCTTCACACGACTGGAGGTTCTCATTTCAGTCAGGGCTTGCTCAGAGACTGTCCCAGCCCTGTTCTTCGAGCTTCAGGGTGGGGGACGATTACAGAGAGTTGCAGTAGAGGCCCCACAGGTAGGAGAGTGTTGTTTCCAGAGGATCCGAGTTGTGGGCATCTGTGGGAGGACTTGCGTCATAGACCCTGACCCAGCAGCTCTTGAGACAGGACACTGGAGGCTATGGGCTTGGGAGTGCTGTCCACTGGCACGAGTACAGTGGGATCCTGGTGAGTGGCTATGGAGGGACCCATTCTCTTCTGCAAACCGCCCAGGAGTCCCTTTCTTTCAGTACACTGTTCGGCTTGGACGTCATATACTTGCAGCACAGAGAGAGGCCCGCCCCGCTGCAGCACGTCATTGGCAGGAGGAGGGTCTCACAGTTGAGTTCTTGGCAGCTTTTTGGCAGAGGCTGTGGGACTCCAGACAGCCGAGGCGCGTCACCTTGTTCCAGTTGTTGGTTGCACACAGAGCCACAGCAGTAGGGAGCTGGCTTGTACATTGTGGTCTCTCGGCCGCATGTACAGCCTGTGACCAGTTGGTGGAGAGTCAGCGACACTGTCTTTGGGACTGTCCCTCGGCCCAGCAGGTGTGGCTACGAGTTCTTCGGCTGATGCCTGCCCTCTCCACGGCTCGACAGTTCACTTGGGGGGCGGCTGCTTGGTCCACCCTCACGGGCCCGGCACTTCAGTTTGAGCTATCTTCCACCAGCACGATGATAGTGATATAGGGGGGTCGACCTACACTCCAGCCTGCTACAGACCTTACTCCACAGGAGTGGAGCAGTGAGAGAGCGGAGTGTTGGGAGCTCATCAGCGGCCTAGCTCTCTGGTTCATCTGGCGGGCCCGTTGTTTCCGCATCTTTGAGGCTCGCCTTGTACCACCAGCAGAGACTGTTCGTGACTTTTGGCTAGAGCTGATCCATACTCTCAGAGGACAGCTTGAGGGACTACAGGGCTGCTCCGACCGCATGCGGGAGCGCCGCGAGGCTTTCCTTCGTCTCTGGCGCCCTGGGCCGTTTTACTCCATGGTTCAGGGGGTGCTCAGATGGCACTACTGTCCACCTGTGTGGCTTTTCCCTCCTCCCATCTCTTGATTTAGCCCTATTGTATATATGCTGTTTTTTCATTGGGAGAGTCTCCCCATCATGTTTGTTGTAGCCCTCTCCTGCAGAGGTGGATGTAGCCCTATGGGCAGCTTTCATTAACTAATAGAAGGATCTTTTTCTCGGAAAAAAAAAAAGATGTCTTATCCTTTTTTTGCTTAAAGTCGAGTACTTGTTTTAAGCCAAATACGTTGCGTCAACTTATTTTACACATGTCTTTTTTAAAAACATTTTTAAGTTAATAATGTTTTGTTTTATCTAGTTTTGTTTCGTAGCAAACAAAGTGATTTAGTTTGTTTGTTTTTCTTTTCTTTTCTTTTCTTGTGTCCCTTGCTTTTATAGTTTTATGAGTGCTTTATTCCCTCTTATAATTCGTGAGTTCAGACTATTCTGAACTTATGAAGGCAAATTTTTCAGTCATCTAGCGGACACGCAAATCTTTTTGATTTTCGTCCGAGTGGTGACCAGCTGTTGAGGTTCATGAAGATATATTGGGAGGGTGTGCATACCCCAACAGCTACCAATCTTATACTCATGTGTGTGTCGATGTGATTTTATGTGTGTATTACTTTTATTCCTTGGTTTAAATAAACCTTTTTTATAAGTAATGGGTCTTTTTGTAATTTTGGTTGTATCGTGATTCATTGTGTAGAGCTCCTTTTCGTCTTGATTTTGGTTTGTTTAAGTGTTATGTCTTTTATTTTTTAATTTGTTTTGATTTATCTATTTGTTTTTTTTTGCTTTTGATTGTGTGTGTGTGTGTGTGTGTTTTTGGTTGTTGTAGTGAGAAAGTTATAATTCTAACTTTGTAGATTGCATGTTTTTAATAAATAATGTTTTTCTCTTAAAACTCTTAAAAAATAAAAATAACATCTTAATTTGGGTCCCTTGGATCAAGGGTTTCTTGTGTGGTTTCATGAAATATCTCTTGTGAGAGGAGAGGTTGAGTAGTGATTCTAGCAAGGGATCACGGGCACTCGATTGCACGCTATTGTCGATGATCGTTTGAGTGTAGCAAGCAACCTTATTTAAGGACCTCACTGCTTGGCAGCAGCCCTGCTATACAAATGAGGGGTGTGGCTAGCACCAATCTAGCCTTAGGATCTTTAGCCTTGAGGCGGGCGTTGATCTGAAACACTGACCTTACTACAAAAATGGAAAACACTTTTACTTCTTTTTCAGCTTCAACCAGCAATGTTGATGACTCTCAGGTACGTCTTTTCGACCCTTCTTTCTTTTCAGTAGCTAGAAGTAGTCATAATTTGTATCAAGAAAGATTTAAGTTTTTAGCTAAGTCTAATTTGAAGAATTTGTATGTTTTTGGTGAATATAGGCTCCCTTCCTCAAACGAATCTTGCCTTCTCAAAGCTATAGAAAAAGGAATTTCTAGTTTCGTAGTAAAGTTTGAGGAGTCTTTAGGAGTTCAAGGTATTTTTACCCATTGGAAGTCTGTAATCCTCAAGAAAGCTTCTTTGAAATTAGCATCTTGCTCTCAGAACGTTTCTTCAGGAAGGAATCAACGTCACCATGAAACGCGTTTCGGCAGGTAAGGGCTGGTGAAACGGTTCGGGCCTTAAAACGTTTTGCTCATCAAGTGAAACACTAGCCGTTTCACTAACAACAAGTTACCATAGTTTTAGTTTCAAAGCCGCTAAACGCACGTTTCGGTCTCACGTTTCACTGTGCTCTCATTTTGGACTGAAACGTTTCGTGGTGAAACGCCGTGTTTCAGGGTGAAACGTTTCGCGGTTACGCTGGAAGGAATAGCTTATCTTCTTCTGATCATGATGCTCTTAGGAAATTTCATCACGATTTTGTAATCTCTTATGTAGATAAGTGCTCTAATAACTTTGTTGTTACGTGCAAAAGTTCTATTTAGAATGCTTCTTAGGTGAGGTAAACTCTCAGACTTACAATGATTGTGATCTTTCTATGCAAGAGGTTATCTTGAAACATCGTAAGTCTTTTGGTTTCAAGTGCCAGCCTAAATTACCCTTTTTATATACCGTTTGGAAGTTCCACAAGAACCCTATAAAGCCTAGATTTATAGCTGCTTCTTGTAACACCTCTTTGACCGAGGTTTCCAAATGGCTTAGTTATTGTTTGAAAGCCATTTTACCTAGCGTAAATGAATTGTGGATAAACATGCTAAAGGAAGCAGACGTACCTGCCTATTCAAGTTGGATTTTCTTGAACTCTTCAAGAAGCCTCAAGGAGAAATCTTCTCCTTTATGTCTCCAAACTTTTGACTTTACAACGCTATACACGAAGCTAAATTTGGAGGACCTTAGATTTAGAGTCAAGTCTCTTATTTCAAAAGTTTTTGCGTACAAGCTTGAGAAGGATAGGTACAAGGCATTGCTAATAGAAAAGTCAGCCTTGAACTTTGACTTCTTATGGCTGAAAACTAAGAATGTAGATGTAGACAAAGGAAGAAAGAGATTCACGAGGATTGTAGATGACATTGACATCATATCTTGGTTAGATTTTCTTTTGGACAATTTATATATAACCATCGGCGACTCTCTTTTCAAGCAAACAATTGGTATCCCTATGGGTACCAATTGTGCTGTTTTTCTTGCTAATTTCTATCTTTTTACTTATGAGTTTGATTTTATGGAGCGTCTTGTCCTTGCTAACACTTGCCCAATATTTTTGCACAAGTTATGCAATGTAAGACGCTTTGTAGATGATCTTTTTGTCCCTGACGTTCCTTCTTTTCAAGATTTTATGTACTTGAATTCGAGTTCTTTAGGCGGAGGAATTTATCCCAAGGAGTTTTGTGAACTTAACTGTACCACAAATAGTGATTGTTGTGCCTTTTTAGACCTTAAGATTTTCCAGACTCCCTTGGGATTAGAAGTAGATATCTATGATAAGCGCCTTGAACCAGAATATGCCAATCTAAAAATCATCCGTATGCCTCACATTTCTTCGAACATTTCTCTTTTAGCTAAGTACGGTGTCATTTGCTCTCAACTATTTAGATTTTTTCGTCTTTGTTCTAGTAAATTTACTTTTGTTGCTCAATCTTGCCATCTTATTTCTTTACTAGTTGAAAAAGGATACTCATTCAAAAGAATCATGAAAAACGTTCGTTCATTTTTGCATCGTAGTAAGTTTATTTTTAATGTTTCTTCCTTTGGAATGTTCAAGATAATCAGTCGTAAATTCAATAGAAGTGGGGAGCTAAAAAGCCCACTTATTGTTTGACTTAATAACACCTTATGTTGTTGTTTTGATCTTTAGCGCTTCTAGTATTTTTAATATAGCTTGACAAATGCTAGCCTTTATCATGGCTGAGTATGCCCATCACCTCCGGAGGGTGATAGAAACTCAGCTCGTTGGTTTTGTAGAGTACGTTCAAAGCATGAATGACCTCTATATAAACCTGCACCTACTCTTGGGCACTGACGACGTGAGTAGGGATGTCATAGCTGTTGTCCAAGCTATGCATGATAAAGGTGATAATCTTATTCTTCCTGTTTGGACAAGCAACGAAGTTGAGATCACATATTGTCAAGTTTGGTTCTTTGCTCTTCGTAGGTTTGTATAGTATTCATTTTTCGATTTCGTATTTAGCTTACCTGAGGACTTAAGAATGTGTTTCGGTAGAAGTTGTTGTGTGAAGTTTGATTTCTAGGATTAAGTTTTTAAGATGTCTTATCCTTTTTTTGCTTAAAGTTGAGTACTTGTTTTAAGCCAAATACGTTGCGTGAACTTATTTTACACATGCCTTTTTTTAAAACATTTTTAAGTTAATAATGTTTTGTTTAATCTAGTTTTGTTTCGTAGCAAACAAAGTGATTTAGTTTGTTTGTTTTTGTGTTTCTTTTCTTTTCTTGTGTCCCTTGCTTTTATAGTTTTATGAGTGCTTTATTTCCTCTTATAATTCGTGAGTTCAGACTATTCTGAACTTATGAAGGTATACTTTCTAGTGCACTTTCCTCGTGCAGAAGAAGGGGCGCTCGATTTTTAGATGTACAATGTAGTGCAAGAAGTCATGTCCTGCACACCTTACACTGCTCTCTCTCTCTTCCCTACGTGCAATAATGTGATGCTCCACAAGAGGGCGATTCATTTGACTCGTACAGTTGTGTGGCTATATGCGTTTTTGCTAAGGCAAGAGCCTCTCTGAGCAGGAACATGAGTAGTTAACTGCTGCTCCAAAAGCAGGCACCGGTGAGGGTGATAACCTCACCGTACAGGTGCGTTTTCAGTGCTGGTTATGCGCTGAATTTGGACCGTTTTTCAGCCATACAGATGCCAGAACCATTGGGAACAGAGGACAGTTCAAGAACTGTTGAGGGATGAAAACAGGGCAAAAACCAATAAATACAGCGTGCTGAATTTATCGTTTTTGGGCAGAAATTAAAGGGTTTATGTCAATGGAAGCGAGTTCCAAGAGGGGAATTGGTTTCGGGAAAGTTTTGGGGCTGTTATGTTGCCAAAATTTCACCAGAATAGGTGGTACCTAGCTGGATATAGGTAAAGAATTCCTAGGACTCTTCTTGTAATTTACCCTCTTAAAGTATAAAGAAATACCGAAAGGGGCGCCAATTTTAAGGCCTATAGTTTGTTGGCGTCTGCTCGGAGCATTCTAGCTTCCGAGCCGTGTGTGTTCTTTAAGTGTTAATCCCGTTGCAGGTTACGTTTGTAAAGTTCTCTTTGTGTGTGTCTAAAGTAAAGTAAAGAATTTTGGGTGAAAGCCAAAGTCTACCGCCCTACGGGCCGGTTTTATGGTTCCGTTGTCGGGACATAAATCACTTTCTCCTCAAGAATTGAGCCTCGGTTATTTTGGGTAAGGACACAGAGTAAAGGAACGCGGGATTACACTATGGCCGACAAAGGGAAGGGAATTATGGAAGAGGGTTCCTCTTCGCAGGGACAGGCAGGAAATTCCTATGGTATTTGAGGTTGACGAGAGTTCAGGGCCACCCCTGTCTGTACCTTTTTCTCGATGTGAATGCTCCTCCAGTACAGGGCTTTATGACTGGGCAACTTAAGGATGATGCGTTCAGGACTCAGTTAGTTGCCGCGGTGAATGTGTTTTCGCGACTAGTGTAGAACCCAAGGTTTATGGAGTCCTTGCAAGCGCCACCAATGCCACAGCAAAATAGGCAACCTATACCACAAACAGAGCTTGTTGAGGTTCAAGCCCAAGTACTTCATGCGTCTCAACAGAATAGGGAGCACTCGCATGTTGCGGAGTCAGGAGCTTCAAAACAGGTTCCTCCCGTCCTTGAACAAGTGGTTAGGACGCCTATTCCACAGGCTTTGCCAGTTCAGCCCGCCACCTTTTAGAGCCCGCATGTTGTCTTGAATGGACAGGGAACTGGTTACCAGGCAATGCATCCAGTTTTTCCACCACCCACGGTACATCTTGGGTATTTCGGGGGTGGATCTGTATTCCAGAGTATGGCTGGTTATGTGCCTGGAAGCCAGCCGTACATGCCAGGAACAGTGTTTCGGGGTATGCAAGGCATGACGTCAAACCCATGTATTGTAGCATCGGCATGCAGCAAGGTTTTCAGAGCAACCAGGGCCAGTTTGGGGTGCCGCAGGGTAATTTTGGCATGGATGGTTTTCCTGGACAACAGCCAGATATAGCACCTATGACGCAAAATGTCAATGGCCAAGATGCGCCGATGATTCCTACTACAGTGCCCATGTTGCAGTCAATCCCTTATGACAATTTGGGGACATTGGTAAAGCCAAAAGCTTACAAGGAAGGTGGTGCAGCTGTAACGTTTAGCACTTTTAGCGGCTTCGAGGATAAGGCAAAGGCTCTTACTTTCCTCCAGCAGTTTGATAAAGCTTATGCAGGAGGGAATTTTATAGAGGCCTCTAAGGTTAGGAAAACTGCCACTTTCTTGATAGACAATGCGCTGACATGGTGGATGACATTGTTAATGCAAGGATAGACACCCGCCACTTGGGGTCTACTTCAAGCAAATGTTTGTATCTGCTTGGCTGGCAAATGAATTCGAAGCCGACGTCATGACAGATTGGCACTAGCTTACTTCGGCTACTTGCAAGAGCTTGCTGGAGTACAATCGGAGGTTTTGTAAAGCGTTACTCTCAGTGACCTCCTACAGATTTGTGCCATTGACAGAGCAGATAGAGAAGTATTGTTGTGGGCCACCTAAAGGGCTTCGGGACTACTGTACCAAGAACAAAGTGGCTACCCTCACCCAACTCATGGAAGTTGCTAACACTGGTCTTGCCTTGTTGAAAGGAGAGGACAATGGGTTTCTGAGCAACGAGAAAGGAGGATAACAGAAGAAAAATTCAGCGAAGAAGCCTTTTGTGAAAACGGCTCCTGAAGTGTCACAGGGGTCAGAAAAGGCCAACAAGGATAAGGACTCAGCCAAGACTTCTGGAGCGCAGGCAAAGAAAGAGAAAAGAAAGCCTTTTGTGCGTAAGTCGCTTGAGGAAAAGAAGGTGCTAATGGCTGAAAATAAATGCTTTATATACGAGCAGCTTGGTCACTTTGCTACAAATTGTCCACAAAGGAAAAGACCAGCTGACTCCGATGATAAAGAGGATCAGAAAGGCAAGAATCCTAAACCCACGGCAGGTTTGGTGCAAGATATGGTGGGTGACAAGCCCAATACAGATGCTAGTGAGTTATGCAGAGCATGGGATAAAGTTAGAGATCATACATCACTCATCTTCTTTGATCCAGGTGCCAAAGAAAACTTTATCTCACCAGAGTTAGCTATGAAGCTGGGCATTAGAGCTGAAGGAATGGGGTACATGGCCAAGGCAGGGTTTGCATGTCCTGGCCACTCAGAGTGTGTTACTCCCATTATTGGAAAGCTGCGTCTGCATATTTAATCATATGTAGACAAAAGAATTTTATATCATGCCATTGGAAGGGTGCGATGCGCTACTTGGAATTTCGTGGATGTTCAGAGTACATGATGTGTTGGATGCCTTCGGCAAGACAATCATCCTTCAACATAGGGGCAAAACTCATGTTTTGGATGTAAAGCTCAAAGGGGAGTCTGTCCCTATTGTGTCTGCTTCGGCTATCACTACTGTAATAAAGAATCATCTTTCTGTGTACTTGATTTTTGCACGTGATGTCTGAGATAATTGTCAATCAAATTTATATGTGTTAGATAAAGAAAGGTCAGCATTTTTGCAAGAGTTTAGTGATTGTTTTTTTGATTCATTACCGTCGCAATTGCCGCTAGAGAGACCTGAGGACCATCGGATAGATTTGGTGCCAGGGTATAGCCCACCAAATAGACCTCCCTACAGGGTTAGCGCGGCGCAACAGAAAGAGATTATGGACCAGGTTGAGGAGTTATTAGAGAAGGGGCTGATCGAGCCTAGTTCTTCACCCTTTTGCTCCCCAGTGCTCCTAGTACAGAAAAAGGATGGCTCATGGCGCATGTGTATTGATTACCGTGTGTTGAATAATAATACCATCAAGAATTGACCAAAGGTAAGGCAAATCTGATAAAGTCACACAAGGAAGCTGATGAAGTGGCAAGCTACAGAATAAGTCGCTGAAGAGGATTTATATGAGGAAGTAACCTAAGATGAGCGTCCAAGGGAAAATTTGCTGGCTCGCTGCTGCTGCACACTCCCCCCCCCGTTGCGCCATCGCTCCCCCTCATCCCCCCCCCCCCTCTCTCTCGCCCTCGTGCTGCCTCCCTCGCCCAGCCCAGCCCAGCCCGCTACCCTTGCCCTCTGCTGCTCGCCGCCCTCGCCCCTAGCTGCCCCCCATTCCCTGGCCGTTTCTCCCTCCCCCCTTGGAAGCCTCTTGAACTCTAGCTCGCCGCTTTATCCGCCCCCCCATCCCCCCCCCCCCCCCCCCCCCCCCCCCCCTCTGTCCTCATCGCTCCCGAAGGTCTTCTGCACCTGGCTCTGCAACACTTTTTCTTCGGACAAGTGCTCGGCGTACTCGGTTGCAGATTTTCTTCACCGTCCGCTTCTTCGACTCAGCAGTAGACACAGATGGAGGCTCCAGCTCCGCCACATAGGGACTCGCCTGAAGCCCCCTCGCCCGACCCCGCTGAGCCCACCATTCGACTTGCTCTTTCGCTGACAGTGCAAGCGAGCCTTGCCGCAGAGGTAGAGTGCTTGCAGGCGACTTCTGTCATCTGCAAGGTTCTCGGCACCCGTCCTAGCAGAGGAGAGCTGCGAGACCTTCTCCAGGCCCGCCTTCTCGCAGAGGTGGGCAAGATCTTGGATGTCTAGATTCTCGGACGGGGGTACTACCAGATCGAGTTTGAGACTTCCGAGATGGCCTCCAAGGTCATAGCTATGAGTCCACTGGCCATCCGAGCATCACGCGCCCACTTTCGACAGTGGCGACATGGTTTTGACCCGACTTCGGATGTGCTAGTAGAGGAGGCAGACATCCCCATCTCAGTCTGTTTTCCTCGTCTACGGAGGGAGTACCTTCCACTTCTCTCCAAGATTGGCTCCGCCATCGGGACTGTCCTGGAGACACCTCGTACGGCAGCATCAGTAGCTGCCAAGGCGGTTGGCATCCCTTCAGTTCGAGTTTTGGTCAGAGATACCCACACGCTCCCGAAGGTCATCCTTCTGCCTCGGTTGAGTGGGGGTTGGTTTAGACAGAGTGTGGAGTACTCGGGCCTTCCGAACCAGTGCTTCATTTGCAGACAGATGGGCCACCTAGCGAAGGCCTGTCCACGGAGGAGGCCGCGACCTGCACCTCAGCCTCAGCCCCAGCCTACCAAGGCTGGGCCGCAGCCACAACCAGCGGCACAGCGCACAGATTCAGAGCCACCCTCCGAGCCTGGGGCTCCAGCGGAGGAGGGGTGGCAGCAAGCCTGTGGCCGTCGACGCCAGGGGCCACAACGACAACCTGGCACTCAAAGTGGCCCTCAGGTGCCTACTCAGCAGCAGTGGGCTCCCACGGGGAACTGCTTTGGTCCTCTTGAGCAGGAGGAGCCCCCCTTCGCCCTCGTGCTGCCCCAGCTGTGCGCTGCCTGCCTGCGCGCTGTCTGTCTGCCCGCCTGTGCACTGCCAGCCTGCGCGCTGCCTGCCTGCCTGCACCCAGCCTGCGCGCAGTTGAGCCAGAGCGTAGCCTCGCCCTCTGCCACCCCGTTTTTTTTCGTTGCCCCCCCCCCCCCCCCCCCCCCCCCCCCCCCCCCCCCCCCCCCGCCCCTCCGAAGGCCTCGTTTATATTGCTTGGCAGAGGATTTTCAATTGTTTCTTCTCCTTGCCGAGCTCTCAAGCGTTAGCCTTCACATCCGCCTTTCTCCTTCAGAGGAGCAGACACTAATGGAGGCTCATGCTCCGCCCCAGAGGGACTCCTCCGAAGCCCCCTCGCCCCGACTCCGCTGAGCCCACCATTCGACTTGCTCTTTCGCCGACAGAGCAAGCGAGCCTAGCCGCAGAGGTAGAGCGTCTGCAGGCGACCTCGGTCATTTGCAAGATTCTCGGCACCCGACCCAGCAGAGGAGAGCTGCGTGACGTTCTCCAGGCCCGCCTTCTCGCAGAGGTGGGCAAGATTTTGGATGTCCAGATTCTCGGACGGGGGTACTACCAGATTGAGTTCGAGACCTCCGAGATGGCTGCCAAGGTCATAGCTATGAGTCCACTGGCCATCTGAGCATCACGCGCCCACTTTCGACAGTGGCGTCATGGTTTTGACCCGACTTCGGATGTGCTAGTAGAGGAGACAGACATCCCCATCTCAGTCTGCTTTCCGGGTTTACGGAGGGAGTACCTACCACTTCTCTCCAAGATTGGCTCCGCCATCGGGACTGTCCTGGAGACACCTCGTACGGCAGCATCAGTAGCTGCCAAGGCGGCTGGCATCCCCTCAGTTCGAGTTTTGGTCAGAGATACCCACACGCTCCCGAAGGTCATCCTTCTGCCTCGGGTGAGTGGGGGTTGGTTTAGACAGAGTGTGGAGTACTCGGGTCTTCCGAACCAGTGCTTCATTTGCAGACAGATGGACCACCTAGCGAAGGCCTTCCCACGGAGGAGGCCACGACCTGCACCTCAGCCTCAGCCTCAGTCTGCCAAGGCTGGGCCGCAGCCGCAGCCGCAGCCAGAGGCACAGCGCACAGATTCAGAGTCACCCTCCGAGCTTGGGGCTCCAGCGGAGGACGGGTGGCAGCAGGCCCGTGGCCGGCGACGCCAGGGGCCACAGCGACAGCCTGACACTCAGAGTGGCCCTCAGGTACCCACTCAGCAGCAGTGGGTTCCCCCGGGGAACCGCTTTGGTCCTCTTGAGCAGGAGGAGCCCCCTACGCCAGCCTCCACCTCCGCTTCACCCTCGCCAGTCGCCCCCCCTTCAGAGTTCCCCTCCTCCTCCTCATCCCCCCCCCCCTCCCTCTGCTCCCGTCCACTCCCCACCTCGCCCCTCTACCTCTTTCGCCCCACCCTGCTTTTCCTCCCTCTGCCCCCTCTAGCTCCCTCTCCCCCCCCTCCTGCTCGAGTTCCACAGTTGACTCGGGAGACTGGTCCCTCGTCGGCGGCTAGGAGATCTCTTGGCAGCGCCTTTGCCACGAGTCGCCTAGCGAGAGAGGGTCAGCCCTTCTTGCGGCCCCCTCTGCAGATTCAAACATCTTCCCTTGCAGCTATCCCTCGTGGTCTGACGAGCATCGACCTCCGCCGCCGCTAGGATTTCTTCGACTACGGGTTCACTCGCTTTCTCGGCGATTCCGCAGCAGACCATGAGGCAGCCTGCTTCAGGGTCCATGCTTTGTTCCTCGCCGCTAGGGGGACAGAGGCCTTGGACTCAGCAGTTGGTTTCTCCTTCCCCCTCTGTGGTAGGACCGAGATAGAGTGGTCCCTCGACTCAGTGGTGGGATGGTTGCATACACAGGTTCTCGAGTTCTCTCACCACATGGGAGAACTTGGAGTTACAGATCTACTGCAGACGTTGTGGCCATTGGCCAAGTTTGCGGTGACACCCCCAGACTCAGCAGGATGTCGGCACATTGTGGTGTACTTTTTTGCTGATACGCAGTGTTTGCCTTGCTATGTATACATTCATGAGGACTCTTGGACAGAGGAGGTTGCTTTACGCACTGCTCGCTCTGCTTGGTATTGGACTAGGCACTCACTACAGTCTCGCCTATCTAGAGGACGCTCGGATGCGGATTACTCCCCATCCAAGCCAGCCTCGAAGATAGCCCGTCTTGCTGCTGCGGCAGCATCTGTTCTCTCTCGCTCCCCATGAGGATCGTCTCGTGGAACGTGCAGGGATTAGGTGGGCCCCAGTTTCAGCGATAGCGGGGCCGGTTGCGACAGGAGCTTCAGCGTTGCCTTGTGGGAGGAGAGATCGATCTCCTTATGCTACAGGAGCACCATCTGTCTGAGAGCCGCATTCGGCGATGTGGTCAGATTTTGCGTGTACGATATGACACCTTTTGGTCAGCTGCTTTTGGACCTGGAGGCATCTAGGGTGGGGTATGTATGACTATTGCGGACTCATTGCAGCAGGCCATTGTGGGCAGAGGGATTATTGTGCTAGGCAGGGCTCAGTGGATTACTATGCAGGTTCAGGGTGGCCTTGTGGGCTTCCTGAACATCTATGCGCCCAATGTGGTGAGTGCTCGTGCAGAGTTTTGGTCACAGATTGTTGAGTCTTTGCCATAGGCTGACCATTGGTGTGTAGGTGGGGACTTCAACATGTTGGAGGACCCTTCTGACAGGATTGGAGGCGGCCATGCTACTGTGCATGGAGTCGAGTTAGCAGCTTGGGAGAGGTTGTGTATGACTTTGAGGGTCTCGGATACTTGGCAGCACTCTGGCTTTGTGAGGCCTTCAGAGAGTCTTGCCTTCTCTAGGTCGAACCGCAGAGTGGGTGGAGTGAATCTATCGCTAATAGATCGCTTCTACACTAGTGACCACTTCAGTGACTTGGGGGGATCAGTGGGCATTCTGGCAGGGACCTCCTTCTCGGATCATGCACCAGTGATCCTCACAGTGGCAGACAGGTAGCGGAGTGGGAGCACGATGCTTCGCATCCCAGAGCGGGTCTTGCTGGACTCAGCACTCAGAGAGAGGGTAGAGGCTCTTTGGACAGAGGGCATGGACAGCCAGGCTTTACCTGCAGACAGAGTGGCCTTAGGCCTAGCTCAGCTTAGCCACTTTTTTCTCCAAGAGTCTCTGGCTCGACGGGCTGCAGCGAGAGAGGAGGAGCAGCGTCTCAGACGAGGCATTGCTTCACTACAGAGGATGCAGGAGCAGCATCCAGACAGTCCATGGTTGGAGGAGCAGTTACAGCAGGCTCGAAAGGAGCTTGCTTGCATGGAGGAGAGGTGCCATGAGTTTGCCTTTCACCGACAGGCATCTCAGTGGACTCAGGTGGGTGAGAGAGTGACACGTGCTTTCTTTGAGACAGTGGGACCTCGGCACTCGCATGCCAAGGTCAATCAGTTGAGGAGACCCGATGGGTCAGTTGTTTGTGAGCCCGAGGATATGCATGCAGTTGCTACTGACTTTTACCGTGAGTTACTGTCGGCTGAGCCCCAGTCAGAGCGGCAGGATGCATGCAGAGAGCAGGTTTGGGCACAGATGCCTTGTCTTGTGATTGAGGAGCTGCGCCAGAGGTTGGAGATGCCTCTTCAGCTTGAGGAGCTACACACGGCTCTAAGGGCCCTACCTCGTGGTAGCTGTCCAGGTGAGGATGGGCTGACTCCCAGTTTCTTCTTGGAGTACTGGGACCTGCTGGGCCCAGATCTTTGTAGTGCCTTTCAGTACATTCTACACACAGGAGTGATGCCGAATAGCATGAGTGAGGGCCTGATTTACCTCATTCCAAAGGAGGGTGGCTCCTTGGATGAGATTCGACAGTGGCGCCCCATCACCATCCTCAACTCAGCCTACAAAATTCTTGCCAAGGCTCTGAGTTTGAGGATTCAGCCACTTTTGGAGAGCCTTATACATGGGACTCAGACAGGTTTTGTCAAGGAACGCAGTATCCTTGACAACATCTTCACTTTCTGGGAGGCTTCTGTCCTGGCACGGCTCCGTGGGGAGGACCTTGTGATTCTTCTTCTCGATTTTGAGAAAGCATACGACAGAGTTGACTCGGACTTTCTAGAGGGTTGTCCTCTTCCCCCCTTTCTCTTTCTATTCTATGCGGAGGCGATGAGCAGATTTTTGGTGTCACAGCAGGTTGGTCTGAGGGGCCTTGCACTCCCTATACGGGGAGATGAGCTTCTGGACGCTGAGTTTGCCGACGACTCAGCCTTGTACTTAGAGGGCCAGGAGGCCAATCTACACAGATGTGAGCAGGCTTTGGCGACCTTCTGCTGTGCATCGGGTGCACTGATCAACTGGAGAAAGACAGTGGCTTTCTCGGTTGGCAGTGCTCCTGTGCGAGATTGGATGGCAGGTGAGGGTTTCACGTGGATCCCTCCAGGGACTGCAGTTCGGTACTTGGGTTGTCAGGTTGGTTTGGATTTGTCCCCCGAGCAGCAGATTGCTCCTCTTCTCCTATCCATCAGGAGAAAGCTGCTACATTGGAGCTCAGCACGACTTTCGCTGGCTGGTAGAGTAGTAGTTGCCAACCAGGTGTTGTTGGCGACTATGTGGTACATCACTTCTTGCTGGATTTTCTCGAGTTCTTGTATCAGCCAGGTAGAGAGGCTGATCAGGAACTACCTTTGGTCAGGTCGTGACACTCAGATTGCCCGAGCCAAGGTGGCTTGGTCGGTCATCACACTTCCTTCTTCTCAGGGAGGGCTTGGGATCATTGATCCAGCACAGCAGAGCAGAGCCCTTCTTGGGAAGTTGGTCGTTAGAGGACTTCTTCCAGGCGAGGAGCCCTGGAAGGAGTTCTTGCTGCAGAGGCTTCGTGCCAGGGTGCCTCAGTCAGCAGGCCCTTGGCAACCTTCGACCAGATGGATCTTTGCAGAGTTGCGCCGAGTTGGTTTGAGCAGGAGACTGGAGGACCGATGCGTTGTGAGTCTGCTTCGATCTTGGGAGCTCCTACGGCGTGGCCTAGAACAGAGAGAGCCGACGTGCACGGAGGAGCGCCTACGGCAGCCCCTCGTCTGGAACCCCATGGTTAGCACTCAGAGAGGCCACTTGGTTGGGAGTCGGCCTCATGTTTCTTTGGGTCCCATGGCAGCAGGTCCAGCACGCTCTCTAGGTGACTGGCTAGAGTTCACAGGTTTGTCAAAGGAGGTGCAGGGTGCCCAGCTACAGGGCATGAGAGGGGTGCAGAGCATGTGTCAGGACATCTCAGAGTCGGTTCCAGTCACGCCTCTCGAGCCAGTAGCACCCCGGTGGATGGGAGCCTTCACACGACTGGAGGTTCTCATTTCTGTCAGGGCCTGCTCAGAGACTGTCCCAGCCCTGTTCTTCGAGATTCAAGGTGGGGGACGTTTACAGCGAGTTGCAGTAGAGGCCCCGCAGGTAGCAGAGTGCTGTTTCCAGAGGATCCGAGTTGTGGGCATCTGTGGGAGGACTTGCATCATAGACCCTGACCCATCAGCTCTTGAGATTGGACACTGGAGGCTATGGGCTTGGGAGTGTTGTCCACTGGCACGAGTACAGTGGGATCTTGGTGAGTGGCTACGGAGGGACCCTTTCCCTTCTACAGACCGCCCAGGAGTCCCCTTCTTTCAGTACACTGTTTGGCTTGGACGCCACATACTTGCAGCACAGAGAGAGGCCCGCCCCGCTGCAGCACGTCATTGGCAGGAGGAGGGCCTCACAGTCGAGTTCTTGGCAGCTTTTTGGCAGAGGCTGTGGGACTCCATACAGCCGAGGCGCGTCACTTTGTTCCAGTGGCTGGTTGCACACAGAGCCACAACAGTAGGGAGCTGGCTTGTGCATAGTGGTCTCTCGGCCGCATGTGCAGCCTGTGACCAGTTGGTGGAGAGTCAGCGTCACTGTCTTTGGGACTGTCCCTCGGCCCAGCAAGTGTGGCTACGAGTTCTTTGGCTGATGCCTGCCCTCTCCACGGCTCGACAGTACACTTGGGGGGCAGCGGCTTGGTCCAAGGCTCTGAGTTTGAGGATTCAGCCACTTTTGGAGAGCCTTATACATGGGACTCAGACAGGTTTTGTCAAGGAACGCAGTATCCTTGACAACATCTTCACTTTCTGGGAGGCTTCTGCCCTAGCACGGCTCCGTGGGGAGGACCTTGTGATTCTTCTTCTCGATTTTGAGAAGGCATACGACAGACTGGGACTTTCTAGAGGGCACGCTACGCAGGATGGGCTTCTCAGATGCTTGGATCAGAGGGGTGTCAGCTTTGTACAGGCAGGCTCACAGTCAGGTGCTTTTGACAGGAGGCAGAGGTGAGCGCTTCATGCTCACACGATCGGTCATACAGGGTTGTCCTCTTGCCCCCTTTCTCTTTCTGTTCTATGCGGAGGCGATGAGCAGATTTTTGGTGTCACAGCAGGTTGGTATGAGGGGCTTAGCACTCTCTATACGGGGAGATGAGCTTCTGGACGTTGAGTTTGCCGACGACTCAGCCTTGTACTTAGAGGGCCAGGAGGCCAATTTACACAGATGTGAGCAGGCTTTGGAGACCTTTTGCTGTGCATCGGGCGCACTGATCAACTGGAGAAAGACAGTGGCTTTCTCGGTTGGCAGTGCTCCTGTGCTAGATTGGATGCCAGGAGAGGGTTTCAGGTGGATTCCTCCAGGGACTGCAGTTCGGTACTTGGGTTGTCAGGTTGGTTTGGACTTGTCCCCCGAGCAGCAGATTGCTCCTCTTCTCCTGTCCATCAGGAGAAAGCTGTTACATTGGAGCTCAGCACGACTTTCGTTGGCTGGTAGAGTAGTAGTTGCCAACTAGGTGTTGTTGGCGACTATGTGGTACATCACTTCTTGCTGGATTTTCTCGAGTTCTTGTATCAGCCAGGTAGAGAGGCTGATCAAGAACTACCTTTGGTCAGGTCGTGTGACACTCAGATTGCCCGAGCCAAGGTGGCTTGGCCGGTCATCACACTTCCTTGTTCTCAGGGAGGGCTTGGGATCATTGATCGAGCACAACAGAGCAGAGCCCTTCTTGGGAAGTTGGTCGTTAGAGGACTTCTTCCAGGCAAGGAGCCCTGGAAGGATTTCTTGC
The DNA here is from genome assembly GCF_014529385.1 of Adiantum capillus-veneris. NCBI lineage: Eukaryota > Viridiplantae > Streptophyta > Polypodiopsida > Polypodiales > Pteridaceae > Adiantum > Adiantum capillus-veneris. The sequence continues at coordinate 20,797,762 of NC_140937.1, read as the reverse complement.
TGCAGAGGCTTCGTGCCAGGGTGCCTCAGTCAGGAGGCCCTTGGCAACCTTCGACCAGATGGATCTTTACAGAGTTGCGCCGAGTTGGTTTGAGCAGGAGACTGGAGGACCGATTCGTTGCGAGTTTGCTTCGATCTTGGGAGCTCTTACGGCGTGGCCTAGAGCAGAGACAACCGACGTGCACGGAGGAGCGCCTACGGCAGCCCCTCGTCTGGAACCCCATGGTTAGCACTCAATGAGGCCACTTGGTTGGGAGTCGACCTCATGTTTCTTGGGGTCCCATGGCAGCAGGTCCAGCGCGCTCTCTAGGTTACTGGCTAGAGTTCACAGGTTTGTCAGAGGAGGTGCAGGCTGTCCAGCTACAGGGCATGAGAGGGGTGCAGAGCATGTGTCAAGACATCTCAGAGTCGGTTCCAGTTGAGTGGCTCACGCCTCTCGAGCCAGTAGCACCCCGGTGGATGGGAGCCTTCACACGACTGGAGGTTCTCATTTCAGTCAGGGCTTGCTCAGAGACTGTCCCAACCCTGTTCTTCGAGCTTCAGGGTGGGGGACGATTACAGCGAGTTGCAGTAGAGGCCCCGCAGGTAGCAGAGTGCTGTTTCCAGACGATCCGAGTTGTGGGCATCTGTGGGAGGACTTGCGTCATAGACCCTGACCCAGCAACTCGAGACAGGACACTGGAGGCTATGGGCTTGGGAGTGCTGTCCACTGGCACGAGTACAGTGGGATCCTGGTGAGTGGCTATGGAGGGACCCCTTCTCTTCTGCAAACCGCCCAGGAGTCCCCTTCTTTCAGTACACTGTTCGGCTTGGACGTGATGTACTTGCAGCACAGAGAGAGGCCCGCCCCGCTGTAGCACGTCATTGGCAGGAGGAGGGCCTCACAGTCGAGTTCTTGGTAGCTTTTTGGCAGAGGCTGTGGGACTCCAGACAGCCGAGGTGCGTCACTTTGTTCCAGTGGCTGGTTGTACACAGAGCCACAGCAGTAGGGAGCTGGCTAGTGCATAGTGGTCTCTTGGCCGCATGTGCAGCCTGTGACCAGTTGATGGAGAGTCAGCGTCACTGTCTTTGGGACTGTCCCTCGGCCCAGCAGGTGTGGCTACGAGTTCTTTGGCTGATGCCTGCCCTCTCCACGGCTCGACAACACACTTGGGGGGCAGCGGCTTTGTCCACCCTCACGGGCCCGGCACTACAGTTTGAGCTATCTTCCACCAGCAGGATGATAGTGATGCAGGGGGGGCGACCTACACTACAACCTGCTACAGATCTTACTCCATAGGAGTGGTGCAGTGAGAGAGAGGAGTGTTGGGAGCTCATCAGCGGCCTAGCTCTCTGGTTCATCTGGCGGGCCCGCTGTTTCCGCATCTTTGAGGCTCGCCCTGTCCCACGAGTAGAGACTGTTCGTGACTTTTGGCTAGAGCTGATCCATACTCTCAGAGGATAGCTTGAGGGACTACAGGGCAGCTCCGACCGCATGCGGGAGCGTCGCGAGGCTTTCCTTCGACTCTGGCGCCCTGGGCCTTTCTACACCATTGTCCAGGGGGTGCTCAGATGGCACTACTCTCCACCTGTGTGGCTCTTCCCTCCTCCCATCTCTTGATTTAGCCTCATTGTATATATGCTGTTTTTTCATTGGGAGAGTCTCCCCATCATGCTTGTTGTAGCCCTCTCCTGCAGAGGTGGATGTAGCCCTATGGGCAGTTTTCATTAACTAATAGAAGGATCTTTTTCTCGGAAAAAAAAAGATGAGCGTCCAATAGCTTATCGATGATGATCACCACACTGAGGAGGAGGAACCTAGTGTAGCAGTAGGAGACAAGACATGGGGACCCACCCCCCCTGAAGAGGAACACTCTGACCATGAGGAGAGGAAGACTGCCGAGGTGGGAAACCGGTAGCATATCGAAGTCAAAGAATCTTGAGCAAAAGAGGGAGGAAGAGCAGGAAGAAGAGGCTTAATAGAGAAGGCATCGTCCACCATAGTAGACAAGATGACAGGATAAGCAATCCATCTATGTAGAGACCGTGAACTTTGCAATCTTCCTGGAGAAGAGTCGTCTCGAAGGTATATATAAGTTGCAATATGATCTGTTGTTCCATGGTACACATACAATATCGGACAAAAGAGTCGGAGGAGATCCTGGGGAAAGTCAACCTGTGGGAGCACATCCACCATCGGGGTCTGGACAAAATATCCAAGAAAGAGTCTGCAAGTGCAAGTCGTGAAGACACGCGTCAAGGAAGAACTCCCCCCCTTGAGAGGTAATGAAATCCGGTGAGGTAGAGGACAATTGAGAGGATGCAAGGGGAAGAATGACCGGTGATGTAGAAGTCATAGCCTCGGAGGAGACCTGAAACCGACCCGTAGAGCTGTAGGTATTGGCTTTCACCCGAAATTCTTCACTTTAGACATACACAGAGAGAACGTGCAAAGGAAACCTGTGACAGGAATTAACACTTAAGTACACCACGGCTCGGAAGCTAGAATGCCCCGAGCAGACGCCGACAATATGTAGGCCCAAAATTGGCGCCCCTTTCGGTATTTCTTTATTCTTTAGGAGGGAAAATTACAAAGAAGAGTCCTGGGAATCCTTCATCTGTATCGAACTAGATACCACCTGTTTTGGCCAAATTTCGACAGCATAACAGCCCCAAAACTTGCACGAAACTAATTCCCCTGCTGGAACTCTCTTCCACTGGCATAAACCCTCTGATTCCTGCCCAAAAACAGTAAATTCAGCACGCTGTATTTACTGGTTTTTGCCCTGTTTTCAGCCCCAAACAGTCCCCTAACTGTTCTCTGCCAGTGGGGCACGATTCCCAACGGTTCTTGCGTCCGTATGGCTGAAAAACAGTCAATTTACAGCGCATACATAGCACTGAAACGCACCTGTACGGTGAGGTTATGACCCCTCACCGGTGCTTGCTTTGGAGTAGCAATTAGCTACCCTTGTTCCTGCTCAAGCAAGAGGGCATCACATAACTGCACGTAGGGGGGGGAGAGAGCAGTGTATAGTGTGCAAGGCATCACTCCTAGCACCACACTGTATATGAGAGGGAAAGAAAGCACTCCATAGCTCTTAATCTGTGACAATTTGCAAATGAGGCCTCTCCCAGCATAAAATTCAGCGCCACTTCTTGATGGAGAAGGAAAGTGCACAGAAATGTGCCACTTGGCGCATTTACAAGCATTTGCTTGTTTCGGGGTTGCCGCCTAAAAATCTCCCGACCGGTTGCCCGGTTGACTTCGTGGCAGAGTTGTTAAACTGTTTGTCCAAGAGCTGATGAACCATGTTGTGCTCGGCTACGACCCTACGGAATGAACCTAACCCTAATTTGTTGTTGCAGGTTTCAGGATGGAAAGTCAGTCGACTTTTCGAGCTCGACTGATGTCGAGATTGCTTTTTAAGTTTGAAATCTGTTTGAGAACTTGTTTGGTGATCCTGTTTGGAATTTGTTTGAAATGTGTGGTATCTGTTTTGAACCTGTCTTGGTGCCGATTTGAATTGTTTAACTTTGGTTTTAATACTGGTTTCAATGATTGGTGATTTTACTCCCGGTTGGAGAAGTGAGAAATACTGTTTTGGTATTGTTTGAAAACCTCGGAACGACGCAGGCCGATGCCTGGGGAGCGTTCTGTTGTATGCTAGAAAACCTCTGAACGACGTAGGCCGATGCTTGCCCGGCGAGCGTTTGGTTGTATGCTGAACCTCCAAGCGACGTAGACTGCGGTCTGGGGAGCGTTTGGTTGTACAGTCCTATGAGCTCATGGCCCAGATCTTTTTAGGTTATTTGCGGGGGGAGTGACGAGGTCGTCGTTGAGTAGCTTCATACCGCAGAACGTTTGTCTCGGGGGAGTGCTCAACGGCGCTGTTTGTTGTGTTTTATAACATGCATATGTAAGCATTTGTGTTGCATTGTGATGTGCCAATTATTGAATATTCCTAATTGGATGAGATTGCTTGGGTATGTAATTTTAGTGCATCAAGACACTCGTGGAAGATTAGTACGGTCTGGGTGTGATGGCGTAATTTTATTACGCCGGATTATCAAGAGTTTCGATCTGGACGAAAGGAGAAGCTAATTCCTTGATCAAAAGAGCCGCAAGGAGAAGCTAACTCCTTGAACAAAAGAGCCGAAAAGAGAAGCTAACTCCTTAACAAAAAGAGCAAACTGAATGTCCCTCGGATATTTTTGAGCTAACTTGAGTTGTTTTGCAGATGCTGTAATCGCGGACGATTACTCTCTTTCAAGAAGGGGAGATGTAACAAACTGCTGACGTGTCAAAGCCCTGAAGAATGGAGCCAATTTACAGATGTTGGCCAAGGGGCCTAAACCCTAAGAAGAACAAGTAACAGAAGAAGTCCTCCCAACTTATGGGGACCCCGTCCGATGGGGCCCCAAGTGACAAAGGATTAAAATAAAGCAGGACCTACACATAGAGGAAAAGCTGTACGACAGATTTCGGAAAATTACGTTGGCATGATGACGTGGCAGGTTGTACGGATTTCCGCATTTTGCGTTGGCTGATGACGTGGTAGGCTGTACCGATTTTCGTAAATTACGCTGACAGCTTTTGGCGTTGCTTTTGAACCAGATGCTTTTGAGTTTGAAGGCTTTTTACTGTAATTTGCTTTTGGGGCCTAGGGCCTTTAAATATGAGGTTAGGGCTCATTTTCTGGCATGCTTCCTGGAGAAGGTGCAGAGTCTAGAGTATCGGCTTGTACTGTGTTGATGCAATATAAAGAAATACCGAAAGGGGCGCCAAGGTTTGGGGCCAAGGTTCGTGTCGCGTGTCGCCTCTCTCTTTCAGTTCAGTTGTTATTGAAGTGTTAAAAGTCTAGTCAGTCTGCTCTTTTGTATTGGCACGTGGTGCCCGCTTTGTAACACTAAGCTTTGGAAAAAGCCTCTTCTTTCCCTTCTTTATCAGGCGTGCCTTCTCAAAACGTAAGAGCACCCAATCATCCTCCTTTAATTTCAAATCGCAACAATGGCGATCTGCTGCCTTTTTCTGTCGTTCTTGAGATTTTTGCGAAGCCTCACGGACCTTGGCAAAAGCCGTGTCTAAGTGCGCGTATACTCATCAGCTTCAAAAATCTTTTCTTTTGTGCTTAGGAAGGGTGGAATCTTCGCAGCACCTTCAACAATCTCAAATGGCGCCTTCCCCGTCGAAGAGGGTATCGGGTTGTTGTAGGCAAATTCCACCAAAGGTAGATACTTTTCCCATTGAGTCTTCTAATCCGAGATGTAAGACTTCAATAAATCTAAAACCACTGAATTGGCAATCTCAGATTGCCCGTCAGTCTGCGGGTGGAAAGATGACAAGAACTGCAACCGCGTGCCAATGTTCTTCCAAATTGCCTTCCAAAACAAACTCGTAAATCTGGGGTCCTTGTCAGAGACAATCGTCTCAGGCATGCCATGTAATCGGAAAATCTGGGCCACAAACAGTCTCGCTAAGTGATCCGGCTTGACTGTTTTCTTCACTGGAATGAAATGAGCCTGTTTGCTAAATTTGTCAATAACAGAAAGCACGAGGATCCCTGAAACCTGTCCAGTATATCATCGATCCTAGGAATCGGAAATCTGTTCTTGATGGTAATTTTGTTGAGAGCGCTATAATCGATGCACATTCTCCAAGATCCGTCTTTCTTCAAAACCAACAACACTGGAGAGCAATACGGTGAAGTACTAGGCTCGACAAGACCCTTTTCCAAGAGGTCTTTCACTGGGTTCATAATCTTTTCATTCTGTACTCGGCTCACACGATAAGGTGGCCGATTCGGTGGCGTGCTTCCAGGTATCAGATCAATGGTTTGATCTTCAGGCCCTCTGAAAAGCAATCGGCATGAGTGTGGAGAAAAATCTTGGCGTTCTTTTGATCAGGTCAAAACATATTCAAACTTTATCCAGTGTTCAGTTCTCTCCCAAAAGAATGAGTAAGAAACTGAAGTTCATCAAGTACAATCTTTAAGCCCTTCATTTATCAAAGTCGCTTTCTCGGCCCCGTAGTCAACCACGACGTAGCTCTTGTGATACCAAGGGATCGTGAGTAGAACGTCACTCGCGTGCCCTGAACACCCCTATCATTGCAAACAAAGTTTGCCAATGCTCGGTGTAATGGCAACATCCCATCCGGGTGCCAGTCGAACTACCTCCACCTGTGGCGTCAGTCTGTTGGGCGTAATTTCCAAATCGAGCCGCCAATTCCAAGTGAAAAGAAGTTGGCCTTGGCTCCTTCAAAAGAGCTTCATGATCCTTCACTTTGCCCCAAAAAGCGGCAAAGTTTGTACTTACATTCATTTGATTCGGTGCAAGTCCCACGCCATGTGGTACCAGTTCTGCTTTTCTATCTGCCTTTTCTGCCACATTCCTCAGCTGCTCTCTAACTCTCAGACCTGTCGTCGTCTTTATCATTCTGTTCTTTCTGTGCCTTTTTAGGGCACTTCGCGGAGATATGTCCCGGTTCCCCACATCCAAAGCACTTCCCCTCTCTGATGAAGCGAGCTCTCTCCTCAGGAGTAAGCTTGGGTCGTGCATCCTTTTTTCTCTAGGTTGCTCTTTTTTCTTTCTACTTTCATTCCCAGAAGTCTGTTCGGCTCGTTGTGTCATGGCCTCATCTGTGGGGTAGGTCAGACTGCCAGAGTGAATGGCAAAGCCCCGCTTCGCATGACTCATCAACTCCTGAATAGAAGCTGACTTCTGTTCCAAGCAGTGATCTCGGATCTCTGTAGGTAGACCCAAGGTAAACCGCTCAATCTGTTCTCTGAACGAGATCTTCTTGAATGAAGAGGCGGGTAGAAAAGAGCTCCAGAATCTTTCACAATAAGCATTGATTGTATCTTTCTTGGTCATCCGAAGATGGTTCCAAGCAGCTCGTACATCTCGTTCATATTCTTGCGTCAACCAAGAAGAAATAAAAAGCTTCTTAAATTTCAGCCAATTAACTGGCGCAGTCTTGTTTAAAAGAAGCGTGGACCACCAAGTACGAGCATTCCCCTTAAAGTAAGAGGCAGCTCTCCGAATCTTGGAGTGCTCTGAATAGCGTCCTCCCGCGAAAGCGATGTCAAACTGCTGTATAAAAGACAAAGCCTTCGAAGCATCTGAGTATCCTGAAAAAGTATCAAACTTGATGGAGTGGCCACCTTCCTTAAACTCTCGGACTTTCTTGCTTTTATCTTCGAGAAAGTCATACTGGTTGGCTTTGTAAAAATTCTTCTTGTTCGCATAAAACTTTCCATGATCAGAATCTGAGCTGTCTGTAGACAAGTCCTCAGTAGAACTGTCAGTCTCTGGGCGAGACTTAGACTTCCTTGCCTTTTTCTTGCCCTTTCCGAAGCGTTGTTTCTTGCTTCACTTTTTGCTTTTCCTGTCTTCTTCGCTCGAGTCTGAAAAGCTAGAAGAATTGTTAGAAGAAGAAGAAGAAGAAGAATTGGGTAGGTCTTCAAACTTGACGGGCTTCTTCAATTTCTTTGCCTTGTCAAATGTCAACCGACGACCCAAATATCCCGGGAAGTCAGTGCCATTCTTCTGCTTTTTGCCGTGCGTTTTGCCTTTCTTTTGCACGTTGAAAAGCTGAGCAATTCGTGTATCAACCACGTTCTCCAGTTCCTTCTCCGTATATTTCTTGGAGGCAGAAGGTTTCTTGAGAGCGGGTTTCGGGAGTGGTGTTGTGGCTCTTTGCCACTCCATCTGTACCTCTTCCAAAGAGGTCTGGTTCAAATATTTTGCCATCTTCGGGTCCTTGGCAAAATTGAGCATCATCTTTGTTGCATCGCCGATCAACTGGCGACGTTCCATCTCTCTTTGCTCCGCCTGAGTAGGCCGAGGCGGGCCATACTCTCTGCCAGCATCTTCGTTGTGATCCCAGCCCGCATCTCCAGATGCAGAGGGAGTCGACTGATCATTGCCTGAAGCCATAGGTGCCGCGGAAAAAAGTTTCGGGGATCGGATTTCCGTAGAAGAGAAATCGGCCGTGCTCTGATACCATTGTAACAGACTTGGACACTCCAAGTCAAGAATCAACCGCGACAGCACCAAATAACCACTTCGAAACAAGTCACAGATCACAATAGATGTACACTAGCCCGACGGAGTTCCGTGCCTAGAGATATTGGCCCCAAAGACTGGCGCCCCTTTCGGTATTTCTTTTTATATTAATCAGATCAAAGTACAAGAGAGTGGCTAGGGTTTCACTCTCAGACTCTGCGTCCAGATGTTCTGAGAAGTGAGGCCCTCACCACTAATTTAAAGGTTACAAGGGATGCCCAAAAGCAGAGCCCCAAAAGCTTTTAAAATAAAAAGCATCAGTTCTCTCTCTCTTAGAGAGTCTTTTTCTCTTTTTTTTATTAAAAAAAAAGCAAAATTCGCGTCGCTCATCATTTTTCCAAATTTTTATTTTAAAAAAATTTTTATTTTTATAAATTTTTTATAGCCTCCGCGATTTCCGGAAATTAGGGTTTCTGGCAAAAATTAGGGTTTTTGTTGTCCGCCACGTCATCACTTTGTGACAAAGATCGCACCCAGACTACGACCACAAGCATCACAACATACTTCAAATGACTTCTGCAAGTCCGATAAAGTCAAAACTGGTCCCGTAGTCAATTTCTCTTTTAATGTCTGAAAGGCAGTCACCTCTGTGGGTCCCCATGAGAAAGGGACTCCTTTCTGTGTCAAGATATGCAAAGGGGAAGCAACCTCTGCAAATTTTCGAATGAACCTCATATAGTACGAACACAGTCCCAAGAAGCTTCTAACTTCATGGACATTCTTCAAATCGGGTCAATCACGGATAGTCTCTATCTTGGTCGGATCCATTTGCACCCTTGCTGCTGACACAATGTGTCCCAAAAAGTGTATCTCTGGTAGGAAAAATTCACTTTTCTTCGCATTAATCACTAACTTGTGATCTCTAATGCCTGAAAGACCTGAAGCAGATGATCTCTATGTTCTGCCTCATTCTTGGAGAAAATAATGATATAGTGTCAACAAATAGCCTGTACTCTCGAAAAATCTTGCCATTATCCGGTTAAATGTCGCAGGACCATTGGTTAAGCCAGAAGGCATCACCAAAAACTCAAATAACCCAAAAGTCGTCCAAAAGGCTGTCTTGTAGACGTCTCCCGGCCGGATTTAAATCTGATGATATCCACTCTTCAAATCAATCCTGCTAAAGAACGAGGATCCCTGTAATCTATTGAGTATATCATCGATCCTAGGAATCGGAAATCTCTTCTTGATGGTGATTTTGTTGAGAGCTCTATAATCGATGCACATTCTCCAAGATCCGTCTTTCTTCAAAACCAACAACACTAGAGAGCAATAAGGTGAAGTACTAGGCTGGACAAGAGCCTTTTCCAAGAGGTCTTTCACTTGGTTCATAATCTCTTCGTTCTGTCCTCGGCTCACACGGTAAGGTGGCCGGTTCAGTGGTGTGCTTCCAGGAATCAGATCTATGGTATGATCTTCAGGACGAGCAGGTGGTAACTCGCCTGGCAAGCCCTCTGAGAAGCAATCAGCATGAGAGTGGAGAAAATCTTGGCGTTCTTTATCAAGTTCAGACATATTTGTCCTATTTTCATCACTCAACTCTTTCAAAAAGATCGAGTAAACAAACAGATTGGATTTCATTAATTTAGAAATGGCCAAAGCCGATACAATAGGGACGGACTCGCCCTTCAGTTTAATATCGAGTACAATGGTTCTACCCTTCTCTGTAGTCAATATTGCTTTCCTCGCCCGATAGTCGACCACGGTATTGTTCTTGTGGTACCAGGGAATTCCCTAGAGAACATCACAACCTTCCAAAGGCATTATGTAAAAGTCCTCATCCCCCAAATACCCCTGACAATGCAACCGAAGTTTGCCAATGACAAATGTAATGGCTACGTCCCTGCCGGGTGCTACTAGAACTGCCTCCGCAAGTGGTCCCATCCGATAGGGAGTGATCTTGAGCCGCGCCGCCAATTCCGGTGAAATGAAGTTGGCCTTGGCTCCTCCATCAAAGAAGATCAGGGCTTCGTGGTCTTTCACTTTGCCCCAAGCTCGGCAAAGTTCTGTACTCTCGTCCACCATGCTGGGATCGGTACCCACGCAATCTGGAACCAGTCTTGTTTTCATCTTGCCTTTTCTTCCACGCTCCTCAGTTGCTCTCGAACTCTCAGGCCTTTCGTCGTCCTTGTCGTTCTGTTCTTTCTGTGACTTTTTAGGGTACTTCGTGGAGATATGTCCAGTTTCCCCGCATCCAAAGCACTTCCCTTCCCTGATGAAGCGAGCTCTCTCATGAGGAGTAAGCTTGGGTCGTGCATCTTTCTTTTCTGGGTTGCTCTTTCTCTTTCTACTTTCATTTGTCGAAGTCTGTTCGGCTATTTGTGTCATGATCTCATCGGTGGGGTAGGTTAGACTGCCAGAGTGAATGGCAAAACCCCGTTTCGCATTACTCATCAACTCCTGAATAGAAGCTGACTTCTGTTCCAAGCAGTGATCTCTGATCTCTGTAGGTAGACCCAAGGTAAACCGCTTAATCTATTCCTTAAACAAGATATTCTTAAATGAAGAGGCAGGTAGAAAAGAGCTCCAGAATCTCTCGCAATAAGCATCCACTGTATCTTTCTTGGTCATCCGAAGATGGTTCCAAGCAGTTTGTGTATCACGTTCATACTCTCGAGTCGGCCAAGAAGAAATAAAAAGCCTCTTGAATTTCAGCCATTTAACTGGCACATTCTTGCTTAATAGAAGCGTGGACCACCAAGTTCGAGCATTCCCCTTAAAGTAAGAGGTAGCTCTCCGAATCTGAGTGCTTTGAGTAACGTCCTCCCGCGAAAGCGATGTCACTGTTGTACAAAAGACAAAGCCTTTGAAGCATCTCTATATCCCAAAAATGTGTCAAATTTAATTGACTGTCCACCTTCCTTAAACTCTCGGACTTTCTTGCTTTTGTCTTCCATAAAATTCTTTGTAAAATGTAAAAGTTCTTCTCCTTTGCATAAAAGTTGCCGTCGTCAGAGTCTGAGCTGTTTGTAGACGAGTCCTTTGTAGAACTGTCACTCATGGGGCGAGATTTGGACTTCTTTGCCTTTTTCTTGCCCTTTCCGAAGCGTTGCTTCTTGCTTCTCTTTTTGCCTTTTCGGTCTTCTTCGCTCGAGTCATATGAGCTAGAAGAACTATAAGAAGAAGAAGAACTGGGTACTCCTTCAAATCGAACACGCTTCTTCTGCTTTCTTGCTTTTTCAGAGGTAGACTGACGGCCCAAATAACCCGGGAAGTCAGCACCTTTCTTCTGCTTTTTGCCGTGCTTTTCAGCTTTGTTTTGCGCGTCAAAAAGCTGAGCAATTTGTGCATGAACCACCTCTTCTAATTCCTTCTCTGTATACTTCTTGGGAGTAGGAGGTTTCTTGAGAGCGGGTTTTGGGGGTAGTGCTGTGGTTTTCTGCCACCGCGTGTGCACTTCCTCCAAAGAGGTCTTGCTCATATATTTTTCCATTTTCGGGTCCTTCGCAAAATTAAGAATCATCTTTGTTGTCGTTGACGCTCCATCTCTCGACGCTCTGGCTGAGTAGGCCGAGGTGGGCCATACTCCTTGCCTGAATCTTCGTTGTGACCCTTCCCGCATCTTCGGATGTAGGAGTCGACTGATCCTTGTTTGAAGCCATAGGTGCCATGGAAAGAAATTTGGGATCGGATTTCCGGTAGAAGAGAAATCGGCCGTGCTCTGATACCACTATAACAGACTTGGACACTCCAAGTCAAGAATCTACCACGACAACACCAAATAACCACTTCAAAACAGTTCACAGTTCACAATTTATTCGTCACTGGCCCCGTGGAGTTCCGTGCCTAGAGTGGCGCCCCTTTGGCTATTTCTTTTTGTATTAATCAGAGTTCAAAGTACAAGAGTGCGGGCAGGCGCTCACACACTCTGCGTCCAGATGCTCTGAGTTGTGAGAGGTCAGCCCACTTATTTAAAGAGCACAAGGGGTGCTAAAAGTAGAGCCCAAAAGTTGGAAATCAAAAGCTTTCAAATAAAGCAAAGGCTCTTTCTCTCTCTTGCTTATAAAAACAAAGCAAGTGCCAAAAAGCTGTCCATATTTAGCTTTTAAAAATAAAGCAGAAAAAGCTCTCTCTCTTTCTCCCAACATGCGTAGGAAAAGCAAGTCCAGCAGCGTAGCCAGAAAAGCAGCTAGACCTTCCGTAAAATCCGCCGCAAATGGCGCCGCAAATCACAGGGGTCCGTACAACTGCCACGTGTCAGCTGCTCTGCATTCTGGGACTGGCAGCCACGTCAGCATTTCTTTCGGCTTGTGCAAGGTGTGTGTGTGTACACACGGGCAGCCACGTCATCGTGCCAGAAGATATGCCAGATGAGAATCAACCAGAAGTTGAGGAACTTGATGAGATCCTAGTACCCGAGCAAATTTTGGCACATAAGGACAGAAAAGTTAAAGGACTGGTTGCAAGATGCTACTTGATGAAGTTCAAGGACTATCCACCTATGGATGCAAAGTGGATGGAAGAGCATGAATTGTCAGAGTCACCAAATGTATTGCAACTTTACCTTGAAGCCTCTCGGTTACAGCCTACTTATGCCCCAACCCAACGTGTGCAAAGGAGGGGTAATGATAGAGCTAGCACATCAAATGTACATTTGAATTCGATGTAATAGATCGAAGTGACAAAAGTATGAAGGTCTCATTAAGTCATTTGTATCTATGTGTTACGACCTTTCTTGCGGATACATGCGATGATAAAAGTGTGCTAACAACACAAGATCATCAATGGCATGTATTTATGGTATGCAATTGAGGACGTTTGTGATTTCAAGAGGCGGGTATGTCACGAGGATGTGGCAACTGTTAACTATGTCACGAGGACGTGGCAACTGCTAACCTTAGTTGTTGGTTTCTTTCCAATGCTTTTTGTTTAATTTTTGAGACTCTCTTTTTGAAGTTGCAAATGGTCGGACATTGTATGGCCGATGTGAACTGTAGTTTCACCCGCAGACAAGAAGTTGGTTGGCACTGCAACTCGTAAAGTAAAAGGATGTCTAGGCTCAGTTCAAGATCATGTAGGTCCCCCCGTGGCACTTCGCAAGCTGGTCGATACTAGGAAGTGAACTCAATAAAGGCATAATGCCAAGGTGGGGTCACCAAAAGAAAGTACCCGACAGTTGGGCCACATTGCATTTTTGGATGCGGTCCCAATGGGGATAGATGGTCAGATGACCAGTGGGAGTCCAACGGAAACATCCCCTAAAATTTAGGGAATTGCTATTTTGGACCATAAAATCTGCTACATTGGGAATATTTTAGAACTCTGCTACAAAGTCAACTGGGCAACCAATCGGGAGATTTTTAAGCGGGAAGCCCAGAACGGGAAATTGCTTGTAAATGTGCCAAGTGGCACTTTTTGGTGCACTTTCCTCATGCAGAAGAAGGGGCGCTCGATTTGTAGCTAGGAGAGCTCATTTGCAAGCTCTTGTCACACAGGTTAAGAGCTATTGATTGCAAGCTTTCCCTCTCATGTACAATGTAGTGCAAGAAGTCATGCTCTGCTATAACCGGCCTCTACAACGTAGAGGGCGGTACTATTTCAATTACCTGTTAACTTTACACAGAGCACGGGCGGTACTATTTCAATTACCTGTTAACTTTACACAGAGCACTGAGAAGGGAAGAGAACACCACTGCGCACACGAGACCGACACCCTGTTGGCCCCAAAGACTGGCGCCCCTTTCGGTATTTCTTTATTCAAATTAAGGTAGACGATCCGACCACTTCGCACAAGCTTTCACAAAGCTGTCCAAACCTGGCGAGGGCTGAAAACGCAGGTTTTCGACCTGATTTTGGCAGCATAACGGCCCAAAAACCCCTGTAGGTCAAAAGCACGTGTTTAGGACGGATTCCCTCGCTATTTGGAAGCTTTTTGGTGAGCTGTCACAGAAATTCAGCGGGCTGTAATTCCCTGTTTTTCACTACCGGGTGCCCAAAAACCTGTACATGCATCCCAAGGCTCTCACGAGGCTCCCCCGGGGTTCCCTTGCAGTTTAGGTGCGAAACCCTAAACCTGCAGAAAAACACAGCAGGCTGTAATTCGCTGTTTCGGATCGTTTTTAGCGGAGCGAACACGCCTACGCGTGTCCCAAGGGCTCCCGCACGCAATGGGACAGTTCCCCTGTGAATTGGACGAGTTTTCATGCGAAACAACTCTCCGAACTCGCAATCTTTCGCGATGGAACTGTGCGTACTTGTGGGGGATTAGCAATTAGCTAATCCGGTTCCTGTTCAGAAGGCTCTTGCCTTGGCAAACGCGCATAAGCCCCCAGAACTGTACATGTTCATCTGAATAGCCCAACTAGTGGGGCATTACCATATGTGCCAAAAAGGGAGTGAGAGATGCACGAGAGCAAGTCATCGCGCTACATGAGACAAAGGAGAAGGCAAGCTTTCCATTAAAGCTGTAGACGTGCACCCACTACTCACACACACACTGTAGCTCACTTGATGCAAAAATCAGCCCCCTCTCTCAAATTGGGCGCCCCCTCTTGCTGATGGAAGTGGAAAATCCACCTGGAACCGCCATGTGTCCAGTTTACCCCTTTTGAGTTAATTCTCTAGTTCCCACTGACTTATAAAGTTATAAGTGACTTTCCGAGTGGCCCAGACTTCATTTGGCGCACACAAGCTTCCATACTCATCAGAATTCAGTGCTAACTACCTGACCAGTGCTAGACTGACCGACCCAGACTCCCGCTGTGAGAAACCTATTCGGCCGCAGCCGTTTCACACTGGCCATGCAATGTCCACTTGCACCTTTTCAAGGGTTCCGGGGAAAACAAGTAAAAATAAAAATAAATAAAAATATCTAGTACTTATTTACGGAAGGCAACAAGAAAAATACACCTCCTGGTGACACACCCCACCCTTGAAATACTGCAAGCGACCTCACTTGCATGCCAATAATACATGCGGTATCTGTTGATATCACACATATTCTATGATGGGAATCCAAGATATACATGCTTCCGGAAATGTAGCGTTGGACGATTAAACAATCCCACCAACCTGGCTACGACACATATATGAAGCATAGAAGTCTTCTAGTGTACTCTCAAGCACAAACTTCTCTAGCTAAATTGTGTATGGAAAGAGTAGATACAATTGCTTAACTACTCTCTTGAGCATTATGAACCATGCTCTTCCCTTGCTCCAAAAAGTCCACATCAAGTCACAGTGGGTTCCATCTGAAAGGCTTCAAGATACAATTGCAATAGCTGAGGTGAATCAAGCAATTCAGACTCTTCCATCCATTTGGCATCCAATGATGGATAGTTCTTGAACTTCACCAAATAGCGTCTTTCAACCTTTCCTCTAACCTTTCTTTCTTTATGTGCCAATATTTGTTCAGGAACGAGGATTTCATCCAATTCTTCCACTTCGGGTTGTTCCTCATCAAGCATATTCTCTGGCACATCACCAACAAAGGGTCTTAGAAGGCTGACATGAAAAGCATTATGTATTTTCCAGCCTTCGGGTAGCTTCAACCTGTAAGCTACATCGCTGATCTTTTCTGAAATTTGAAAAGGACCATAATATCGCATACTGAGCTTAGGAAACAAGCGTTCCTTGCCTTTCCTTTTCCTTAACCTGGCCTTTTCAAAGCGCAAAAGCACCCAATCACCAAGTGAAAATACAAGTTCACGACGGTGACGATCAGCAGCTTTCTTTTGCTTAGCCTGAGTCTTCTCAAGAGCAATCTTTATCTTCCTGTATGTTTCATCCATATCTTGCACATACTTGTCTGCCTCAAAAATCTTGTCCTTAGTCTGCAAAATGGGTAGGACTTTCTTCCCTCCTTCCACTATCTCAAATGGTGCCTTACCTGTTGACGTATGCACAGTGTTATTGTAAGCATATTCAACCAATGGAAGATGGTGTTCCCAAGTTGCCTTGTGCTCTGACACATAACATTTGAGCAGGTCCAAAACAGTAGAATTTGCCTCTTCTGACTGTCCATCAGTTTGCAGATGAAACGAAGAAGAGAACTTTAGCGTAGTGCCATGTTCTCAAACAATGCCTTCCAGAAAAGACTCGTCATACGTGGATCCCTGTCACTGACAATTGACTGAGGCATCCCGTGGTATTTAAAGATATTGCTCATGAATATCTTGACCATGTGTTCTGGCTTCATCTTCTTCCTCACAGGAATGAAATGGGCCTGCTTACCGAACCTACAAATAATAGTCCAAATCCCATCATTGCTTGTTTGCGTCCTTGGAAGATCAAAGATAAAGTCCATTGCTATGCTTTCCCATGGCCTATCTGGGATCGGCAATGGCTGCAACAATCCCGGTTGCTTTTGTCTTTCAAATTTGACTTTTTGGCATACTAAGCATGATCTTACAAATGTGTCAACATCTTGACGTAAAGTTGGCCAATAGAAGAATGCCTCAACCCCTTTCACTGTCGCATCAATTCCACGATGCCCAGCATAAGGTGGAGCGTGACTTTCCATCAAAATCTTGGGCCGTAACTGTTTAGTAACGCATAACTTTCCATGCATCATGAGAAAGTCATTCTTAAGCATATAGTGCTCATGATGTTGCCCATCAACAAGCTGGTCATAGATTCTTTCAAAATCTGAATCTTCAGCATATTGTGTCTTCATTTCGTCTAGTTCACAATGGTACGGAATTGACACTGCTGAAATTTGGGGCTTTCGTGACAACGCATCAGCCACCACATTCTTTTTCCCTTGCACATGCACAATCTGAAAATGGAACATTGACAAGATGTTTGCCCATCGCATGTGCTTCTCAGACAACTTCGTTTGTGTGAGAACATATTGCAAGGTTTGATGATCCGTTTGGACAACAAAATCAGCCCCTAGCAGATAGTGTTTCCAACTAGTGAGAGCATGAATTACTGTCAGCAATTCTTTCTCATAGACTTGCAAGTTTCTTTCAGTCTTCAAAAGAATTCTGCTCTCATATGCGACTACTCGGCCATTCTGCATTAGAACTGCACCAAGACTATGGCCACACGCATCACACTGAACCACAAAAGGTTTTGAAAGATCTGGCAAAATGATTACCGGATCTGAAGTCAGCTTCTCTTTCATGTGTTTGAACGCTAAAATTTCCTTGGCTGTCCACTTGAAAGTAACTCCTTTTCCTTGTAGTGCTTGGAGTGGAGAAGCAATTTCAGCAAAATTTCGGATGAACCTCTTGTAGTAGGAACATAAGCCTAGAAAGCTTCGAATGTCATGTACGGACTTCAAGTCTGGCCATGACCTAATTGCTTCCACTTTAGCAGGATCCATGCGTACCCCATCCTTTGAAACAATGTGCCCAAGGAAGTGAATTTCTTGCAAAAAGAATTCACTCTTCTTCGCATTAATGAGTAGCCTGTTCTTACGTAACTCATTGAAAACTGCAATCAAGTGATCCCTATGCTCCTCTTCAGACTTCGAATAGACAATCATATCATCAAAGAAGGTACCCACGAAGTTTCTATGTGGTCTAAAAATTCTGTCCATCATTCTATTAAACGTGGCAGGAGCATTTGTGAGACCAAATGGCATGACAAGAAACTCATAGAGACCAAATGTTGTCCTGAACGCAGTCTTATGAACATCTTCTGGCCTAATGCGTATCTGATGGTACCCACTCTTTAGGTCTATTCTTGTAAACAATGACGATCCCTCAAGCCGATCAAGAATGCCATCTATCCTCGGTGTGGGGAACCTGTTCTTGATAGTATTCTTATTCAAGGCGCGATAGTCAATGCACATGCGCCATGAACCATCCTTCTTCTGCACTAAGAGTACAGGCGAACAAAAAGTGGATGAACTGGGCTGAATCAGCCCCTTCTCTAAAAGCTCGTTGACCTGGCTCATAATCTCTTTCTGCTGGGCTGCACTAACCCTGTATGGTGGTCTATTCGGTGGACTAGAACCTGGCACAAGATCTATGGTATGATCCTCAGGTCTCTCAGGAGGTAACTCCCCTGGCAAAGAGTCCGAAAAACAATCACTGAAACTACTCAAAAAATTTGACCTGTCTTTATCTAAGGTAGACAAATTAGATACAACTTGAGGTACTTCTTTTGCAAAGATCAAGTACGCAGAAAGATGATTCTTTATTACAGATGAAATAGCAGAAGCAGAAACAACTGGAACAGACTCACCTTTAAGCTTTACATCAAGGACATGAGTCTTTCCTCTATGTACAAGGGTAATCTTTTTGTTGTAAGTATCCACCATAGCATGCAACCTGTAACACCATGGGATACCCAGTAACACACCATAGCCCTCAAGTGGCATAATATGAAACTCTTCCGCATCCACATAACTCCGAATGTGTAGACGAAGCTTCCCCAAAATGGGAGTAACGGGCTCTGAATGACCTGGGCATGCCAAACCTGCTTCCCCTGTTATACCCATCTCCTCTGCACGAATGCCCAACTTTGATGCCAATTCTGGTGATATGAAATTTGCACGGGCTCCTGGATCAAAGAAAACCAGCACTATCTGGTCTCTAACTTTGCCCCAAGCTCTGCACAGCTCTGTGGCATCTGTGTTTGGTTGGTCTCCAACCAAATCTGAAACAAGTCCTGCACTTGGCTTTGGCTTCTTCCCTTTATGGTCTGACTTGTCACCCTTATCCTGTGACTTCTTCTGTGGGCATTTATTTGCAAAATGTCCTTCCTGTTCACAAATGTAGCATTTCTTGGCCTCCCTAAGAGCTTTCCGTTCTTCAAAAGTTTTGCCAGAAAAATGCCTCTTTTGTCCTTGACCTCGTCCCGAAGAAGGCTTAGACTGCTTCTTGGACGTATCACCTTCTTCAGTGGAGGGCTTCTTTGTGGGAGGCTCAGAAGGCTTTGCTGCAACATTGCCCTTGGCTGAAAATTGTTTGCCCTGGGACCCTTTCTTGTGGCTATTAAATCCATCGGAATCTCCCTTCGACAGATTGCTGGCCACTCTTGCATTCTCTATCAACTGAAACATATTCATGACAGTAGTCTTTGTGCAGTAGTCCCTGATTTTCTTGGGCAATCCGCAACAGTACTTCTCAATTTGTTCTGACAATGGCACAAACCTGTAAGAGGTGACTGGCAATAGTGCGGCCCAAAACTGTTTATTGTACTCTTCCAGATTCGCACACTGTTTAGCATTCAACTCGTGCCATTCTGTCATCACATCCACTTCAAAAGTGTTTGTCAACCATGCAGGCGCAAAAAGCTGTTTGAATTGGACCCACGTTGTTGGGGCTTGACCCTGGTTCAACAATGTGGTCTACCATTGAAGCGCATTCCCTTCCAAGAAAGTGGCAGCCTTGCGTATCTTTGAAGATTCCGTGAAGTTTCCTCCTGCATAAGCTGCATCGAACTGCTGTATGAAGGTCTAAGCCTTCAGTTGATCCTCAGTTCCTCTGAAAGTTTCAAACTTCACTCCCTGCCCACCTTCCTTGTAATCCTTAAGCTGACTCAAAGGAGCCACATTATCATAAACAGGTGCCTGTAACAGTGGTGCTCCATGATTGCTCATTCCAGCACTCGCATCAACTGTTTTACCTGTGGTATCTGCATTTGGTACGTATGGCTGCGAAAAACCAGCCATACCAAATTGTGTTCCAGGCACTCGAAATTGGCCATAGGCACCCTGAAAACCTGGTTGGACACCCATGTTCGCGTACATAGGGTTACCCATGCCTGTTTGCATTGTCCCGAACACATTCCCTGGCATATAACCTGTGGAAGGTCCAGCCATAGCTTGAAACATTGAACCACCTCCAAAATAACCAAGATAAGTATTAGGTAAGGGAAGGGTCTGACGCATAGCGTATTCATTACTCCCTTGACCATTCACAAACGGTTCTTGTCCAGCTAAAGCAAGTTGCTTTGGATCATTGGACACCGCTAGTTGCTCAATCACATGGGCTTTCCCTCGAGCATCATGAGTCCTGTGCGCATTGGAAATCTCCTTTTCCTGCAACGGCTCAGTCATGCCCTGTGTAGGAGGCTGAAAACCCTGTGTCGGAGCCTGTAAGAACTCCTGCATCCTTGGGTTGTTAGCCAACTGCTGAAACATGTCCATGCAGCAACGCAGTTGAGTTCTAAACAACCTGTCCTCTTCTTGAAGAGTTGAAGGAACTTTCTCCGTGCCATGTGAGGAAGATCCCTCTTCAGGTACTTGGTCTCTCTTCTCTGCCATAACGACAAGCTCTGTGTTGCTTTCACCCACAACAATCCACGTTGCACTTTTTGAAGAAAAAGTGACTATCCCGTCATTGGAACCATATAACTGGCCTGTACAACGTAGAGGGCGGTACTATTTCAATTACCTGTTAACTTTACACAGAGCACTGAGAAGGGAAGAGAACACAGTTGCGTCCAGCGACTAGAATGTCACTGCGCACACGAGACCGACACCCTGTAGGCCCCAAAGACCCCTTTTGGTATTTCTTAATTCAAATTAAGGTAGACGATCCGACCACTTCGCACAAGCTTTCACAAAGCTGTCCAAACTTGGCGAGGGCTGAAAATGCAGGTTTTCGGCCTGATTTTGGCAGCATAACGGCGCAAAAACCCCTGTAGGTCAAAAGCACGTGTCTAGGACGGATTCCCTCGCTATCTGGAAGCTTTCTGGTGAGCTGTCACAGAAATTCAGCGGGCTCTAATTCCCTGTTTTTCACTGCCGGGTGCCCAAAAGCTTGTACACGCATCCCAAGGCTCTCACGAGGCTCCCCCGGGGTTCCCTTGCAGTTTAGGTGCGAAACCCTAAACCTGCAGAAAAACACAGCAGGCTGTAATTCGTTGTTTCGGATCGTTTTTAGCGGAGTGAACACGCCTACGCGTGTCCCAAGGGCTCCCGCACGCAATGGGACAGTTCCCCTATGAATTGGACGAGTTTTCACGCGAGAAAACTCTCCAAACTCGCAATCTTTCGCAATGGAACTGTGCGTACTTGTGGGGGATTAGCAATTAGCTAATCCGGTTCCTGTTCAGAAGGCTCTTGCCTTGGCAAACGCGCATAAACCCCCAGAACTGTACATGTTCATCTGAATAGCCCAACTAGTGGGGCATTACCATATGTGCCAAAAAGGGGGAGAGATGCACGAGAGCAAGTCATCGCGCTACATGAGACAGAGGAGAAGGCAAGCTTTCCATTAAAGCTGTAGACCTGCACCCACTACTCACACACACACTGTAGCTCACTTGATGCAAAAATCAGCCTCCTCTCTCAAATTGGGCGCCCCCTCTTGCTGATGGAAGTGGAAAATCCACCTGGAACCGCCATGTGTCTAGTTTACCCCTCTTGAGTTAATTCTCTAGTTCCCACTGACTTATAAAGTTATAAGTGACTTTCCGAGTGGCCCAGACTTCATTTGGCGCACACAGGCTTCCATACTCATCAGAATTCAGTGCTAACTGGCCCGACCAGTCCCAGACTGACCGACCCAGACTTCCGCTGTGAGAAACCTATTCGGCCGCAGCCGTTTCACACTGGCCATGCAATGTCCACTTGCACCTTTTCAAGGGTTCCGGGGAAAACAAGTAAAAATAAAAATAAATAAAAATATCTAGTACTTATTTACGGAAGGCAACATGAAAAATACACCTCCTGGTGACACCTGCACACCTTACACCTTACAGTTGGTGTTCTGAGAAGTGGTCCCAAGCTCAATGTCCCCTCTCTCTCTCTCTCTCTCTATGCGGGCATCTCCTACGCGGCAGCAGGGGGCTCGGCGATGGCACTGATGGGGAACCAGCAGCAGAGGGGGCAAGGGAGTTCTGATGCAGGGCATAGGTGCAAGTAGGGGGCGCGGCAGACCAGCGGGGGCTGAACACAGTTCGTGCTGATTGCAAGGGAATCAGGACACGGCGTTGGAGCTGTATCGCGCGCAGTAGGTGGCGCAGAGTAGACCAGAGGTGGCGCGCAGAACAACAGAGGCAACAGAGCACGCGCAGGGCTGCAGGGTGCTCGGCAGTACTACGCGTAGCAGGTCCCTTCATCTACGTGTAGGAAGTCAATAGCTCAAGTTTTAAAGAAACTCTTAAGCCTAAGGTAAATTTGGCTTGCCCGGGAAGTGGGTTCACACGTGTCTCTCTCTCTCTCTCTCTCTCTCTCCCATACGCAAGCTGGTCCTCCTACGCGTCGAGCGAGCAGGCCCTATTCTCTGTCCCCCACCCTAGTACCTTACCCCACATTTGGGGCCCGGGTTCGATGGATCCGCCTACCGAAGAGGAAGGGTCGGGTGTAGATAGCTACACCACCCCAAAAAAAACAACGGCTACTTTCAAGCGGAGTAACAGAGATACTATACTATCACTAGGATCATTACGAGTGGGGAAAACGTCCAAGATACATGATGAACGAATGATGGAGAAGGTCCAGGTGATGCTCAAATCAGAGCTAAACTACATGAGAGATGACATCAGGAAAGAAATGCACGCGAGCGCTGAGAGCTACAGGAACTCCATGTATGGAGACATGATGAGAGAACTAAGGAGAGAGATCCGGGGGATACAGAATGAGGAGAGTCAGATCTTGAAAACGGAATTACGAAACCTAATCAAGGCCGAAGTAAGTGTAACAGAATGCGTTATGCAAAAGAAAATCGATGAGGCATCAGCAAGTTTTGAAGCATGGAGAACAAATATGGAAAAGCAAATGGGGGAAAAAGATGCAATAATCGAGGAGCTAAAAGGAGAACTGGCGGCTTGCAAATCTGCAACTAAGGAGAAGGGAGACGACCAACCTTCGGTGTTGAAGGAGCTCGAGGACATGAAGGATCAGATGAAAACTCTACGGGAAGGAGATGAACAGAAATCGAAAACGGCATCCTCATGGGCGGAACGTCTTTTTAAGACACAAGAAAAGGTTGATGAAGCAGAGAAATGGATTGAGGATGCGAAGAAAGGGAAGGCCCAGATGCCCGAGACCACACCTACCTCCACCATCATTAATATGACCATTGAGGAAGAGCAGAAAAGGAAGACTCGGGCTCTGCATGTGCGGGTCACAGGAGTCAAAGACAAAGAGAATGTAGATGAAGAAGTGAAGGAACTGATACAACGCATGGGCATCACAGAACCCACTCACACAAGTGCATGGAGAGTGGGCAAGAAAGGAACCGATGAGAAGGGAAACGTAAAGGATAGGGCACTTATTCTCCGCTTCCCGAATATAGAAATAAGGAAAGAATTTCTAAAGAAGAGGCCAACTCTTAAGAAAACCGGTATTTTCCTGGGAGATGACCTTACATTGGCACAAGTGGCACACATGCAAGAGTTGATGCCAGAGATCAGGGCAGCAAGAGAAAAGGGGAAAATCGCCTTTTATAGAGGAGGGAAGGTAGTGGTTCTGGAAAAGCGCTCATCATGACGGTGTGAGATGTATGGGGCGATGCTCCGGATAGCGGCGTGGAATTGTAATGGATCATATAGGCTTGATGTAGGTGCCTTTGAAGACAGCTTTAGGGACAGAGACATAGTTTTCTACTCAGAGACACACCAGATACCGGGACAACGTATGCCACATGTGAAGGGTTATTTATGGGAAACAGCTGGTCGACCAGACAAGAGATCTCTACAGGGTAGCCGGGGTTCAGGAGGAGTAGCAGTCTTATTTAAAGAGGAGTTGAAACCACTACTACAGATTATCAGGAAAGATGAGCAAGCAAGGTATATGTGGGTGAGAATGAGAGCCGAGACAGGTAGATTTCTATATATCGCTATATGCTACTTCCCTCCGAGTACCTCAGTCTACTCCTCACCTAAAGGACAATCCCCTTTCTCCATATTGAATAATGACATATGGGAGTTCTCTAGAGATGGAGACATCGTTCTCTTAGGAGACTTTAATGCCAGAACGGCCAACTCTCAAGCAGTATTCTATGATACTTCTGAGGAAATGCTCAGAGAAGTGGATTTATCACAGAGAGGGCTTACTAGAAACTCACAAGATAAAGAACACACTGAATATGGGAGACATCTCATGGAGATGGCAACTATACATGGTTTGGCCATACTTAATGGTCTAGAGAATTTCCCGTTATCTGGGGGATTCACATGCTTCCCACACAGGCATGGGGCTAGTACAGTGGATTATGTCATGACTTCACCAAGCTTTATTTCTAGTATCAAGGACTTTATGGTGGGACCCAGGCCGGTTGGGATTGTAGTGGATCATGCTCTATTGACCTTATCAATCTCCTTTCAATACAATGCCTCTCAAGTACAAAGGAAGAAGACACACACAAGATATACTTTCACGCCTGAAACTGATTCAGTCTATGTGGAAAAGATCTATAATAGGATGTGGGCAGCCGAGCCAGTATATACTGTAGAGGAGATTACTTCTCAATTAACAGAGATACTACATGGAGCAGCACAAGAGGCATACCCACATACTCAACCTGATCAGAAGAGACGATCTGGGAACACGCCTCAAAACAGTTGGTATGATGAGGAATGCAGAGAGACGAGAACCCAAGTCCAGAAAGAGCTTACACTTGGGATCATCACATATAAGCAGTCTCGGATTGCTCTTCGGCGTATAGTACGTCACAAGAAAAGGGCATTTTTAGCCAAACTGGAGAAGGATTTATATCAGCTCTTCTTGAGTCAGGACTCACATGAGGCCTGGCGCTTATTTCGCGAGCACTCACTGCATCCGACGATCACTTCTCCTGAGATCTGGGGTCAATATGTAACATCATTATATATGGTATCTGGACAGCCTCCATTACCAGATCCGCTAGAGCCATGCCCTGCTACTAGTACTTTCTTTACTACGGAAATGGTGGAAAAAGCCATTGATAAGATGAAGACAAGAAGAGCATATGATCATGAGGGTTTAGTAGCAGAACATCTGATCCATGCTAGGGATCTACTTTGAGAAGTCCTTGCTCGTCTGTTTAATCGGGTTATGTGTGAAGGATTCCCTGAATCTTGGAAATTATCTACTATCGTACCTATTTTCAAGTCAGGGGATCCTATGATACCCGGGAACTACCGTACCATTATGGTAGGTCACACTTTGACCCGACTGTACGCATCCATTCTTGAACAAAAATTGAGTAGATGGGCAAAGAATGAGGGCACCAGGACAAGCTGGATTCAGAAGGGGTTATTCCACTTTAGATCATATTCTTACGCTCAGAGCCATTATTGAGGAAGGAAGAGCAAACGGGAGAAGGATGTATTGTTGCTTTGTGGATTTTCGGAAAGCTTTTGATACAGTACCAAGGGCCAGACTGATGCGTAGGATGCAAGAGTTAGGGGTCCCCAAAGAGATTATTTGGGGGATCATGGCCTTATACGGATCAGTAACTGGTTATGTACGTACTCCAGAAGGGGATTCCGACGTTGTTCATTCCACCGTTGGAGTAAAGCAGGGATGCCCACTGTCCCCTACTTTATTTGGTATGTACATCGATGAGGTATCAGATTACATTGAGAGAGAAGGTGACAGAGGTGCTCAACTTGCAGGGTCATGGATCCCTTTGCTGTTGTATGCAGATGATATTGTATTGATAGCAGAATCACCAGATGGAATGCAAAGGCAGCTAGATGCTTTACATAAATTCGCAGAGGACAGTGGACTGTCGGTAAACTTGGGTAAAACCAAAGTTATGGTGTATAACACCACACCGCAGTGGGTTAGGAGATCGGCACCTACATTTGCATATGGCCAGGATACAGTAGAGTACACAGATGCATACACATACCTTGGGGTGGTATTTGCAGGACCGAAGTTTACTCTTAAGAAAGCAGCGGATGCTAGATTATCTAGAGCCTTTGCGGCCTTGGGAGGGTTGGAGAGGATGTGTTCACAAGTGCAGTTTCAGGAATCACGAACAAAACTGTGGCTCTTTGATACTATGGTGGCTTCGGTTATGCTTTATGGGGTCCAGATTTGGGGACCATCTGTGGATCAGGATAATTGGAAGTCAATGGAGAGACCTTTGGTATCTATGATTTCCCGATTGATTAGAGCCAAGGCCTCCGTACCACACGCGATTACCTGAGCGGAACTAGCGTCCCCTCCGATAGAAATTGAAGCTCTTACCAGATCAGTGTCCTTTGTGCATGGTTTGTGGGATACAAATAACTGCCGATATACTAGATTGGCCCTCGAATCCTCTCGACAATTGGCAATGAAAGGGGATACATCATGCTGGTATGCGCAACTGTCATCGTGGTTTCAGAGACACGGGTTCAGTATCGAAAGATTACCCCCCTTCCAATACTCACTTGAGGCTCCATCACTGGCAATTACACGGATGGAGATTAATAAAATCATCCGACAGGATCTTATACAGTTGGATACTAAGAGGACATGGGTAGACCCTACACAAGAACTGGGCACGAAGATGGCCGACTACAAAGAAAACTTCCTACAACTATCTGAAGATGGATTTGTGATTCGCCCGAGTTACATGGATACCCACCTGTCTCATGGTTTGAGATGTGCTATTGGTCAGATTCGTACATCCTCACACCAGTTGGAAATTGAATTTGGCAGATTTAGGGGAATCCCACCTGAAAGCAGAATTTGCAAGTTATGCGGAATGGAGCCGGAGACAGAATTACACTACATATGCCACTGCACAGTATACTACGAGATACGTGGGCGTTTTCACTGCCTCTTTAAAGAAGGCTTTGGACCTCTAGATAGAATCATGCAATACCAAGATCAAAGATGCTTAGGCTTGTACCTACTGGAACTACATCGGCACAGGGATAATCTAATGAGAAGACAAAGAGCACTACAGCCTCAGAGGCAGATCACAGATTTCTTCGGATCGAGTGAAGCAGGAGTGGAAGGGGAAGTAGGAGGCCAGCAGCCAACACAAAGGAGTACCCACATTCATACCAAAGGCACCCTAATTGACAGAGCGATTGAGCTTAGGAAATCGAGACGACCAAGACCAAGAGGCAGAAGCACACTTCACCGGAGGAGACTACAACAAAGGATTAAAAGCATTCTAGCCAGACACCCAGAATGCTCCTAAGAAGTTTATTTAATACTTTGTATTTAGTTTTGCACATTCACTTTCACACTTTTCACACCTAGTACTTTAGTACTAAGGTACCCAGACATTGTAACAGATTCACCACTTTGTATCAATTTGGTCTCATAGGTCATTTTGGCCTTTTGAAGACGTTAATATAACATTTCATTTCATTTCATTTCTCTCTCCTCTACGTGCAGTAATGTGATGCCCCACAAGAGGGCTCTTCATTTGACTCATGTACAACTGTGTGGCTATTTGCGTTTTTGCTAAGGTAAGAGCCTCTCTGAGCAAGAACATGAGTAGCTAACTGCTGCTACAAAAGCAGGCACCGGTGAGGGTGATAACCTCACCGTACAGGTGTGTTTTCAGTGCTGGTTATGCGCTGAATTTGGACTGTTTTTCAGCCATACGGATGCCAAAACCATTAGGATCAGTGCCCCACTGCTAGAGGATAGTTCAGGGACTGTTTAGGGCTGAAAACAGGGCAAAAACCAGTGAATACAGCGTGCTGAATTTACCGTTTTTGGTCAGAAATCAGAGGCCTTATGTCAGTGGAAGTGAGTTCCAGCAGGGGAATTGGTTTCGGGCAAGTTTTGGGGTTGTTATGTTGCCGAAATTTCGCCAGAACAGGTGGTACCTAGCTGGATACAGGTAAAGAATTCCCAGGACTCTTCTTGTAATTTACCCTCTTAGAGTATAAAGAAATACCGAAAGGGGCGCCAATTTTGGGGCCTACAGGTTGTCAGCGTATGCTCAGAGCATTCTAGCTTCCGAGCCGTGTGTGTGTGTTTCAAGTGTTAATTCCCGTTGCAGGTTAACTTTGCAAAGTTCTCTGTGTGTGTCTCTATAGTAAAGTAAAGAATTTCGGGTGAAAGCCTTTCATGGGGTCCCTCGGCCATACTTTTTGGATTTTGAACTTCCTCTGTTCTTCGTCTCGGCCATTTCTTTCGAGTTGGGCATGCCACGTCATCACTTTGTGACATCCCCCAAAAAGCCAAAAGATTTTGAGAAGTGCACCATAGCCTAGCAAAGCTGAAACAGTTATCTGGGCAACAAAGCAAGGACTGCCATTGAGCGCCATGATCCAACACGTCAACTTTGTGACACACAACAGGATGAGTCAGTATGCCATTGTTCTTCGATATGCCCATATGCATAGCCAATCTGGCGATCAGTGTGTTGTTTGCTTATCAGAGTTGGTATTCATGACGGGTTTGTGATGTGGGGGCCTGTTGCCTTGCTATAGACATTTCCGGGTCACATACTTTATATGAGGGATCGCCTACAAATTTGTTCTTGATGCTTATGGCTTTGAGCTACAGAGGAGGGTCTCTTGATATGCTTCCTTCTACTGTGCAACAAGTCTTTGCTGTGATTTCTTGTGTCACGTCATGAATTATGTGGAAGGCTTGCAGCCTTGCTGTGCTCATATACTGGGCTCACAGCCTTCCCATACATCTACTACCTTGATTGATATCCGGTTGGAGTTTCTGCACTCTTTGTAGCAGGTGGGATACACAGCAAAAAGCGTGCAGGTCACATGGAGGCCAGAGGTCTCATTTGTGACATGCATGACGCACCACTGGCAAAGTGCTACAGGAGAGCGTGTGAGGCTAGGTCAGCACGAGGTTGGTGGTATCGTATGCACGGTCTTTTGCCTACATCCTCGAGCAATACCCCGGTTAGTGGATACTACAGGATGGTGGCTATGCCACTATGGTTGGTAGGTTTGTCTGTGCCCATGGTCGGCCCAGGGAGCTCCAAGCTCCTCTTGTGTATGTCCCTCTAAAAATTTGAAAATAGATGTTGTCTTCCATTAGAAATTAGGTCCAATTGTTTGACTGCTCAATTGTGCATATCATGATTATGAATGGAATGTGTAGGGACTGGAAAAGGAAGTCCAGATTACTTAGCAACAGTGGATGCAGATCCCAATTCACCCACATATTCACAGATTATTCACAGGTTGCCTGTGAGCCATTTGGAGGATGAACTGCACCATACAGGCTGGAACGCATGCAGTTCCTGCCATGGAGATGCTTCTGCACAGCGGCGATTCCTCATCCTCCCTTCCCTTGTGTAAGCTCCCTCTTGGCCTTATCAGCTATCTACCAAAGCATACGATTGATTCACGGTCAAAATGTGCTTGATTTGCAGGCTTCTTTGTCTGATTCACATATGTATGCAATATCCAATTAAATGGGAATTCTGGGCGAGTGCTCACATGCGTGCGCCGTGCGCTCTCACACACACATGCACACCTCTGAAGGCATGCGTGCGCACACACACCTACATACACAACTCATCCATGAATCACATTGTTACTTAGTTATCCATGCAAAATGGAGGTACACTGGTTTAGGCATTTGTATATGTTTTATTGCCAATTATGGTCTTTCTTATGTTTGGTACAGATCAACTAGAGTTTATGTTGTTGACACTGGGAAGAATCCAATAGCTCCAAGCCTGCACAAGGTGGTGGAGCCTGAAGAAATCATAACAAAGACGGGCATGGCATTTCCTCACACAGCCCATTGCTTAGCCGATGGAGCAATCATGATATCTTGCCTTGGTGACAAGGATGGCAATGCTGAGGGAGCTGGGTTTCTCTTATTGAATTCCAACTTTGAAGTTCAAGGAAGGTTAGTATGCGCCCTTCCCCCCCCCCCCCCCTTTCCTTTCCCTTTGTCTCAATTAAAACCCACACGCACATACCCCTAATCTGTTTGTGGAGGAATATCTATGGTCTTGATATACGCAATTTTACATCAGTCAAATACTCTGACAATTTCCAATATATGCAGTTACAAGCCTTACAATAGATTTTTAGCAAAGCAATCATGATTCAAATTTCATAACCATCCATTTATCTGCATTATGAAAAATGTATTCTAGTTTTGAGCACTATCGAGGGTTTTTTTTCTAAATTTGCACACATGCATAGCAACAACAGCACAGACACATGTGCACAATACACACCTATGCGTCCGCGCACACACAGACGCATGCGGGCAGACACAGAGAGTAAGCAAGAAGAAACTATACTAATGTCTCGAAAGGTCAATGTGGCCTATGAGACCAAAACAATACACCCAATGATAGTCTTTCTTAGAGAAATGAAAAACAAACCTAAAGCTAAAGTCTAACGACTGTCTAAGGAACACATCCATACTCCGAAGTATACAAGATCTCAATGCAGTGTTGCCCCCCTCAGAAAATGTATCTCTATTGGTTGAGATTCTATGACATCCGCCTCATTTGGTACTCAAGAATAGTCCTGATCCGATGGAAATGGGGGTGTCTGGGTCTTCTACTTTGTAGACATGTATGTCTCGCTCGACCAAGGGCCAATGCCCTATCACAAGTGATTCCTCTCGATGGTGAAGGCTTCTGATGTTGTATCTTTCCTTGTGTCAATGAACCTCCCCTGTTGACGAAGGAAACCATAATCGTGCATACAATGATGGATATCCAGGTGGTTAAATGAAATGAAATGTTTATTATGTATGCAAAAGGCATTAGTGATCCAACTCTTAGGAAAGACTTCGCATATGGCTCTATTAAACATGTGTGCCAACAAAGGTGCCAATGTATCTTGGGCGTGACATGAAGAGACAGTATTCTTCAATCAAGGAGGATTCAAAGGAGGAAGAAGCACCACAATTTGAGGAAGAGGACGAGGGCAAGTGGAATGTAGAAAAGTAATTTTTCATAGATGTGGAAGACTAGGACACTATACTAGCGATTGTTTTGAACAGGAAGCCAACTTCTTAGCAGAAGGAGATGGACTTCTCATTGCAATCAATCATCCAAGTTTTCTGTCGTTAAGGGAAACCCCTCCTATGAACTTGTGGTCACTCACCTTAATCTCAAGATTCGCTGTATGAGTTTTCCATCTTGGAACCTAATTGACTTGAGCCAAATCTCACTTTGCTATGCACACACATGAATGCTACTCTCTATTTTCTTCTTAACAATTGTGCTAACACCTCTTGCTGGCGTACCACGGTTACAACCTTGTGTACATAGTGCTTGCTCTAAAGATGCACGGCTTTACTCTAGTTGGTAGGTCTTTCAATTCTTTTAGTGAAAGAAGTGTCCATGGGGATTCGGGAATAACCACACTTGAACGTGAAAAAAAGTTTGGGTTCTGAAAAATGCAACATTAGGTGCAACGGATGATAAACATGACACAACAATTAATTATCTCACTATCATAAATACCAATCCTCACTCTGTTGCTTAGCTACTTGGATCTTTGCTACTTAAAGAATACTCTTTAACTCGTATAAACTCCTGGTAAGAGAATTTTGGTATATCTGTTTTTGTGGATAGCTGTCAGGTTCCCAGGTTTCCAGTGAAAATTGCTTTTCCAGAGTTACCGTAAATTTTGGGTTGTGTGGCATTTTGGGATCAGATGACATCTATCTTCATCACTCTTTTTATGTACTCGTTACAGTTGCAGATATCTGACCCATTCCTATAAAAGGTTGTAGCTTCTCTGTGGGTTTTTGTGAGTCTATTGATTATGAGTGGAAAGGGGAGATTCGCTCTCAGAGGTTTGGGGTAACTGGTAGACCAAATTAGTGCTTGAGATGCCATATGAGAGGTCACCTTGTGAAAGATTGTCACGAGGCCCAGCCACAGCGACAAGTCTTCATAGGAGAACCTGATCCTGACAATCTCATCAGAACTAGCAGATCTCAAAAGAACGGTACAGCTTTGTGAGCAACATAGGATAGAGACTAGAGAGTGGGAGCTAGGAGCAGTCGACTGAGAGTAGTTGGCATGGACAAAGAAAGAGGCAGTCACAGCCCATTCTTGTTTACAGGAGGGTGGAGAGACCTGTTGTAGAAGGCAGTGAGAAGCTTCTATAGACCACTAGATGGGAGTGAACTTGGACTGTAGCCAGAGTTTCCATCTAAGCAGCTAGATCAGCCACTTGAGACACAGATGAAGGTGCAGCCAGGGGTGTCTACACATCACCAAGTGCTTCTACGGGAGAGTGAAACTTGAAGTAGATAGTTAGACACCGCACAAAAGAGAGACAATAACCACGAGTACTGTTTACAACGCTCTACTTACATTGTGCGCCTTGGTGATGCTCCTAGCCCCAAGACAAGACACACAAGATACAAGGTAATAGAGACAAGGACGCGTGGATCTATTTGCTCCGACGTTGTGGCTCTCCTTTCAGTTATACAGAAGTCTACCACCACAGAAGCAAATGTGTGGGTGATATTGTCAATCAAACGCATCTTTTGAGGTAGGTCATGTCATGCCTTTGACTTGAAGGCTTTTAACAAGAAACTAGTTGGTTTATATGCAGAGTCACTTGCAAGGTATGGCCTAATTGAGACATCATTCACATCAAGGGGCATCTCGATTCTCTCCCTTACGAGGATGACAGGGCACTTTCACTCTCTTTAAGAGAGTGTTTTTCCCCTAGTCTCCTTCAGTTCTTTCCAGCGCATGGCCTTGGGCTGTTTATGTTTAGTTGTATCCAGAATTACATATGCTGCATGCATCCAGTGATTTTGTCTTTGCCTAGTCTTTGGCCTTTTGGCCCAATGGTACTTCTCAGTTTTGTACTTGCTCTATTTGCAGGCTCATTTTAAAGAACATTGGTGACAGGCCCATTTTTCTAATGCTGAGTTGAAGGTTGTGAAAGATAAATGGAACTTTTCTCTCTCTGTTTGGCTTGATTCCAGGTGGGAGAAACCAGGACACAGTCCCAACTTTGGATATGATTTTTGGTATCAGCCTCGCCATAAGACAATGATAAGCTCATCATGGGGATCTCCTTCTGCCTTTACCAAGGGTTTCAACCCTCAACATGTTGCTGATGGCTTGTATGGGCGCCATCTCTTTGTTTATGATTGGCCAGGTGCCACACTGAAGCAAACTTTGGATCTTGGAAACACAGGCTTGATACCGTTGGAGGTAATGAGTTCTTTTGCTTGCTTGAAATTTCTGATGAATCATCATATTGTGAACAAAATGTTAAAAGAAGTCTGACAGAAGTACATTTAAGCAGGTGAGATTTTTACATAATCCGGAAAAGGCAACAGGATACGTGGCATGTGCATTGAGCAGCACGTTGGTTAGGTTCTTCAAGACTGACGATGGAACTTGGGATCATGATGTATGTAGAAGCTTGAGAGTAAATGGTGATTGTTGACACCAATTTCTGGTGCTATTTATACATCTAATGAACGTTTGTGCAGGTTGCTATAGCAGTTCCATCTCTCAAAGTTAGGGACTGGGTATTACCAGAAATGCCAGGACTTATTACGGACCTTGTCATCTCTTTGGATGATAAGTACCTCTACTTTGTGAATTGGCTCCATGGAGATATCCGGCAGTACAATATCGAAAATCCAGAAAAGCCGGTTTTAACGGGCCAGTTGTGGGTAGGGGGTGTCTTCTTCCAAGGCAGCAAAGTGTTCAAAATTCAGGAGGATGGAAGTCTTTTCCAGACCCCGCTCCCAACAATAAAGGTGTGTATTCGTGTAAATTGTTCTTCTCTCTCCGTTTGAGTTGTTTCTTTTACAAGGCTTTGTCATTGAAATGCTACTTCATTGACTATGTGATAAACAATGCTGAGCATTTTTTACGCAGTATTGGTTATCAATATTTGCATCATTTTTCTTATTGATACTGGTTGATAGGAGTAGACTGGCCATGATTTTAAATCAAGCTAATTCTTTCAAAACACTCAAGATGAAAAGTGAAAATTTAGTGTAAATAGTAGGGGCTTGTGTTCAAGGCTTTGGTATCTAAAAAGTTTCTTCCATTATAAAAGTTCATGATGTTCATGTAAGGTGTGTGTGGCCTTCGTCTAATTCATTCTGTCTCTCCTGCACTAAGAAGCATTTTGTAATGCATCTGTTATGTGTGAGTGAGGAGGTAGGCAAGCAAATAGATGTCCTTCTTGTCTGCTTGAAAAAGCTAGAGCAGTGCCCTTGATCCAAAGGACCTGGTGCAAGTAAAGCTTTTAGGACGGTGTATGCTCAAAGTTTGTCATGACTGAGGTCTCTTATTGAGTAGTCAGTATGTGAGAAGAAGATTAAAAAGGGTGTTGGCCTCACCATGAATGCACACCATTTGCACATGTATTTTAGCACAATCACGAAGGACTACACTCACTAGTGGGGCATTGGTACCTTGTTCGACACCCACTATTGGGCACTGATGTTGTTAGTGGGGATTATCATATTTTGTCAATAATGTGCATGAATGGAGCTGATGGCTTTACTGTCTTGTGGATGACTATCATAAGTGATTTTTACACTTGCCTTTAAAGATGAATCTGGGCTTATCCTGGATTCATCTTGGTGTATATACAATTGAAGGACTGCTTATCAGTCTCCTTTTAAAGAAATTGCTGACTTAAATTTTACTCTTCATTGCATTCCAGGGAAGCCCATTGCGAGGAGGCCCGCAAATGATACAGCTTAGCCTTGATGGAAAGCGCCTGTATGCAACCAATTCTTTGTTTAGTGCTTGGGACAAGCAGTTTTATCCTGAACTTGTTGCGCAAGGATCGTATATGCTGCAAATTGACTGTGATACAGAAAAAGGAGGCTTGTCTATCAATGAGAACTTTTTTGTAGATTTTGGAAAGGAGCCAGGTGGGCCTGCCCTTGCCCATGAGGTGCGCTATCCGGGCGGGGACTGCACATCTGACATCTGGGTGTAGAGTCGGTTATGTAGATGAAACTTCTGATTGCTATCGACAATACTGTACATTATATGTAAATAAGGTCATCTTTGGGTACTCGAGAAATTCATGAGGATTGAATTCTTTGACATTATTTGAAATATGTGAAGTAAAATTATACCTTTGAAAATGAAATTATACCTGTGAAATATGTTAAGTAAAATTATACTTTTGAAAGGAGGTTCCAGTGTTTTAATCAGGTTAAGGAAATGAGTTTCATGCACCTTTATAGTTAACCACTTTTTATTGCCTCTGTCCATTCCAATGATTGGATCAGTGCGGGGAAGGTAGTCGGGAGAACTTTATACATATCTGTGTATTGACAACCACTCTTGCTATACACATCACACGCTCAAGTTCTTGCATCACGAAGGCTCGACCAACTGAGCTACCAGGGGGCTGAACTCGATTATTGATCATCATGAATGATATGATTTGTGGGCAAGTTATGAATGAGTGGCACCACTGCTCTTTGGTTTAATAAAAATGGAGCTCAAAGCAAAATCTTTCACAATACTATAATCAATCATGGATCATAGATGTGCTCTATGAAGTTGTTTAAGGTCATGTAATGAGTGTTTCTTTAAAAGTGTAGGGAAAGGATTGCTATTGTCAATGATTTGGAGCCAATGATTGGTTGCTATCTGTAGTTCTTTCGTGCACTGATGTGGCAGAGATCTTGCAAGTGGTGAAATGTTTTCCGGCTTAGAAAAGACTATCGATGGACGGTGAGGAGCAGCTCACCTCGACCCCGACCTTGACGGAGGATGCTACTCATTTAGAAAGGATCAAGTGGATTAGAAAGGATTGTGTGATATTTGGAAGAGACATTCACTCCAAAAGAGAGATCATATTTGTCTAGAATGTACCTTTTGCATAGAAGCACACGAGTATAGTATTATCGGATGCTTTGTAGGCCACACGACTCTTCTTTAATGGCTATAGTCCAAGTACCATACTGTGCCTTTTTCACTCACATTGTGTTTGCAACAGATTTTAGTAGTTGTATTCTTCCTTCCTAGCTCAAGTTTGTGTCATTTGATGTTCGTTGTTTCCTGCCTAGCTTCAATCTAGGAAAGAGAGCTCACTCCATGGTTTTGTGAAATTCCTTAATGGACATTGATAACATTTTGGTGAGGGTAATGTAGTTTCATTGTAGGACCTAAGAAAATGACATATCGATAATTCATATTGCATTCAATTATCAATGCACAAATTATACAAATGTTGCTCCTTGTTGTGTAGGAAGTTGTATCTTTATAAAAGTGAAAGGTGATGGTTGTGAATCAAACATCACTATGAATGAATAAGGAAAGAATCTGCCGGTCACCATGAGGTCGCCCATTATTTCAGGGAATGGCCATTGCACGGCCATTCCCTACACCAACTTTCCTTGGGCACATAAATGTCACCACCTTTAACAAGCACCCTTATGTCCATGCACTTAAGAAACCAAAAGCCACAACTCATTACATCTACATTGGCAATTCTTGTAATTACCATGTTAGAATCTTTGACAAGAAGTTTATTTTATTGATGTAGCACTCTTCAAATATTTCTCTTGCTCTTGCCTTCTACAACTAAGGCTTTCAAGTTTTAGAGAATGTTATGCAATTTTACAACTTTATCTCTTGTACTCATTGTAGTATGGCCATAACCATCACAAACAACACCTTCAATGTTAGTCCAAGATCACCTTGGCCTCACCATTCTATAGAGTCTCAAAAAGCCCTTTCTTTCTAAGAAATTAATGTGGGTCGATTTAACAAGGTAATGAGATGTAGCTCCATTATTCGATAATCTCAAGTCACCCTTCCAAGGCTTCACAAATAAATGTATCACTTGGCACTTCAATTGAATGCTAGAAATTACAATTTACCACTCCCTGTCTAATGTAGTTTTG
Source organism: Adiantum capillus-veneris (assembly GCF_014529385.1). Lineage (NCBI taxonomy): Eukaryota > Viridiplantae > Streptophyta > Polypodiopsida > Polypodiales > Pteridaceae > Adiantum > Adiantum capillus-veneris. The sequence continues at coordinate 20,761,117 of NC_140937.1, read as the reverse complement.
TACGAGTCTATGCGAGGAGATTTCTTTTCTGCAATTTTTTTAATTTAGTGTGCCATTTTAGTTGTCTAGTACGTGCATGGAGTGAGGTTTCTTGCATATTGCAATAAGGAGCATCCATAATAGAGAGCACGGCGTTATTTTTCTACTCAGGTGCTCTCATTTTTGGCACACCTAGTGGGATCTCAATTGACGTCTCACTCCTTCGCTCATTATATCTAGTGGAACAGCTAGCCAAGGTGGAAAAGTTGGGTTGTACAACAACTTGACTAGTTCAAGCTAGGCTAGCTAGTCAAGCAGGCTTTGCAAGTCTACATGGTCTAGCAGGTTAACTTGGTCCAATTGGTTGAGTAGCCGAACCTATAGGTCGACTTGGTCTAGCTAATCAACTTGGTCTAGCTGATATACTACACCTTGCATGTCAACTTAGTCCATCTAATAGGTCTTGCAAGTGGACTTGGTCTAGCAAGCCTAATTGATAGGTCTACTATTGAGCAAGAATCAGGTCTAATAGTGCTGAAGTTTATCTTATTGCTAATCTAGCTAAGTCTCAGTTTGCTCATGCATGACACATACAAGGTAGCCTAAGAATCACTCTAGCCCCCTAAAGAGCCCTTTGCAATACTACCACAAAAGGTATCAAACCTTTTTGACCTGGTAAAAGTCCCCCACCACCCACTTCCACTACCTCCTTAGGAATCCAATTAAGCCACTTTTCCACCACCTTAATCACCTCCTCCTCCACGGTTTCTAGAGCCTCCTTTGCTCTCTTTAGAACCAACTCCAGAGTAAGCAACATTGGAAGAACTAACAAGAATTTTGGCCAAAGAATATCAAGTTTCCTACCTTTAGGGGCCTTTCTAGAGATGAATGTAGATGACCATGTAAGGAGGTTGGTCTCTTTGTGTGGAGGTCTGAGCCTCAACTATGAAGATTCGTACATGGTGCTTTTCCTTTTTCTTAAATAGCTTATTAGACAAAATGGTATAGTTAGTTTGTTGAGAATCACTTTGCAGATTGGGCCACATTAAGGCAATGTTTTTGCAAGGCCTTCTGGCGACGTAGTGACTTTCAAGAGAAGGTTTGGAATGAGTTTGGCAAGCTAGTGCTCCAACTGGATGATACCTTTCTGGAGCCCATGACAAGAACAAAGGCCTTGGTGACTAAGCTTCCCTAACATCTAGGGGAATTCATGGTAAAGAAGTGGGCGAAGAAAGATCTTTTCAAGGCTTCCCAATGGAAGCTAAGGGAGTCTCTCAAACATGATGCTACATTGGACGAGTTTATTCCTGCAACCACAAGAATTGAGTTTAGTGCTACAACCACAAGGATTGAAGGAACAAGGTGACTCTTTAGAGACCCTCCTAAGTCTGGTTAGCTCTTTTACTATGTTAGAAAGTGCATTTGACCCTCTGGTTTCTTTATGCTAGGAACTAGAGGCATTGTAGTTCTAGAGAGCTCTTTACAAGGAAAGATCTCTCTTTGTTTGGCATGAAATGCCTTTGCAACAAGAAGCATTGGACATGCTAAAAAAGGATCTAAAAGAGCTCAAATCACAACAAGAGACCGAGCGTTAGTGGATCGTCATGATAGATGTATACAACATATCTATTTGGCACAAACATAATCTAATCTCAATACTCGGGGAAGCAACTTGGATGGGGCACGGAGATGTATTGGGTTGTTGTTAATCATAGTGGAGTCACTATCTTCAGAAGATGCACTCAAGAGAAATCACAAACAATTAATCAACATGCAAATAATCAATCCTCACTCCAGCTAATTACTCACTAATTTCTCTGATAAACGACCTCAAAATGCTTCAAATCTCTAGGAGACTATAAGCACGGGCTATTAGAACCTATATGAAACATAAAACCCCCTTTCTAAGAGGTACATTGATCACAATCCATTGTTTTTCATGTCATCAAAACATGAACAAAGGTGATCTAACAACATCTCCTATAGCCCAGGAACAATCTCCTATCTGAAAATTAGCACTATCACTTGAAACATATCAAAACATCAGATTGAAGCTCACATAATATAGACATGAACCTTTATAAAATTGACAATGATTACACTCAATAGATACAAAAAATTAGAGGAAAAAATGCACTTGTCAGAAATTAGTTTGGATTAGAGATTGAGATTTATGATGATTACAAAATAACTCTAAGGAGACAATAGCTTCACTTGAACTTTATACCTATGAATCTACAGAAATGGCTCCAAGCTCTATTTCTCATGGTGATATACAGTTACATTAATGTGACAGGGATCAAAATTACAATTCGGTTGGAGTAATTTTCATCATCCTTATACTATCTAGTAGTTACCCCCCCCCCTCCCCCCCCAAAAGAAAAAAACACAAACGATTGTTGCCCTTTGAAATCATTCAGTGGTGTATCTAGCCTCATCAAGCGATTCAATGCCCGATTGTACTTAGGAGCTCATGCTTTAGCTTTAGCTTTGTGGGAAATATATTGCAATTGATTTGAAATGATAGCATTTTGATATGCCATATTCCTGGCTCGAAGATCTTTGGTGAATTGGATTAAAAAAGAGGATTCAATTTTGATGAAGAGTGCCATGAAGCATTCTTCAAAATGTTTGAATATAGTGGGATGGAAAGAACATTAGCCTCACATACAATCTCATTAAGATATTCTTGGAAGGGGTTTGTCCAAGTCCTAGTAGATCCTTTGCTTCCTTCTATGAATATTTTCCATGCGTGGCCAACCACTTCCACATCATTAAATACTATGATGGCAGTGATGAGAATTTTGGTATTTTACATAGCATTTGAGAAGCATGATTTGGAAACTCTCTCAACAATGATGTGAGTGTTGACCTCAGTTCCTGTGACATATAAGTTTTTGATGGCAATACATGTGATGTAGCGCTTGCCAAATTCATATAATCTAATAGTAGCTTCCTTTTGTCCTTCCATGTTGCCAATGTTTTCTATGTGCTTCTTCTTGGTATTGGGCCGTAGGTTGGGTCAATCCTCAAGTGTTGGGGTGCCACTTTATACCTTGCTTCATACCATAGTCTCTTCTCTAGCCAACCATACATACTAAACATAACAAAAACATATAGTTTGATGCCCAAAAGACATGTTAAGAACATGAAGAAGTAAAACTAGCTAGAGATACACCGAATTTTTGCTGGTCAATTTTGGGTTGCAGGGATGCACACACAGCTTAGAGAAGATAAAGAAGCTCAAGGCACACAACAAAGAGTATATTGTTAGTGTGGAAATAGAAAGATAGCTATCCCTAGAATGATAGGCATATATACAATGCACATGAAAAAAAACCCTCCTAGTGAGAGAAAAAGTGTCCCAACGGTCCTAAGTGTGCTCACACACATCACTACCACATATATGGTAACAAATCCCCTATGGGATTGATGTGGTGAATGAGAGCTAGCAAATAGTATGTAGGGAAGTTCTGTTCCCTAAGGATATGATCAATTCACAAAGGGAAGCAAACCCAAAGCTTTGAACTTCTCACAAGGCAATGCCTTTGTGAATAGATCTGCAAGGTTTTCTTGTACTGGCACATAAGCCAAGCTAATATTTCTTTTTGAGAGTATCTCTCTAACATAGTGATAATGTACCTCAATGTGCTTTGTACGAGCATGAAAACCTGGGCTCCTCACAATTGTCAATGCGCTCTAGCTATTAATGTAGATAATGTTGGCAGTGTCCTATCCAACACCCAAATCAACCACCATAAGGTGCTTGAGCCATACATACTTGTTCGTAGCTAAGAAGACTTTCCTATACTCAGCTTCACAACTAGAAGTGGCCACAATAGGTTGCTTCTTGTTCAACCATGATATGAGTGAATTGTCGAGCATGAGACAAAAGCCACTTGTTCACACTTGTGTGTCATAACAATTAGCCCAATCTGAGTTCAAAAACGCATGCAAATCTGGTGGCAATGATCCCCACTTGGGATAAAAAAACCCAATATGTGAAGTGCCACTCAAGTAGCAAAAGATCCTCTTCACAGCCTGCCAATGCTTAGACCATGCACTATGCATAAATCTTTTGACTTGTGAGAGTGCAAACTAAATATCCAACCTCGTCTTGCATACATAAATAAGGAATCCATTGATAAAGAGTGACATCACCAAGATCTCCAACATCATGAAGAATTAATTTCAAACCTGTTTCCATTGGAGTAGCAATAGGTTTACAATCCTCAAGTTCAAATTTACATAATAATGTCTCTATGTATCTTGCTTGACACAAAGAAATATCTCCATCACACTGCTTAAATTGTATGCCCAAGTAATGATGAAGATTGAAATCAATTAGATCTCCAATATCATAAAGACTTAATTTTAAACCTGTTTCCATTAGAGTGGCAATATGTTTACAATCCTCAAGTCCAAACTTACACAATAATGTCTCAATGTATCTTGCTTGACACAAAGCCCTCCATCACAATTCTTGAATTGTATGCCCAAGTAATGATGCAAAAACCCTCAAGTCTTTCATCTTGAAAATAGAATTCAATTTAGCTTTGAATTCAACAATGTGCATCTCATTCTGACCAGTAATCAACCAATCATCTACATATAAAACAAGAGAAATACATCACCCTCACATTTGACATACAAATTACTCTTAGTTGTATTGTTACAAAAGCCTTATTTAATGTATTAGATTTCTCATACCAAGTACAAGAAGACTGTTTCAATCCATACAAAGATTTCCTACATTTGCACACTTTATATTCTTGTCCATTCTTGACAAAAGCGTGAGACTGTATTACATACACTTCCTCCTATATATCACCATTCAAGAAAGCAATAGAAATTTATAATTTATGTACATTCCATCCAAAATGAGATGCCAATGCACATAGAAAATGAATAGTAGTCACACGACAAGTGGGAGCAAAAGTCTCTTCATAGTCAATGCCTTTCTGTTGTGCATAACCTTTTGTAATAATTCTAGCCTTGTAGTGATCAATCTCACCATCCGGCTTACGTTTCAACTTGTAAACCCACTTTGTACCAATGTCATTTTTACCAAGAGGCAAATCACATAAAGTTCATGTGTCATTCTGTATAAGTGCATCATATTTTGATTGCAAGGCAGCCACCCAATTTTTTAAATTTTGTGCTTCATCAAAGGAAAGAGGTCCCTTTTCATCACATAAACTAGGAACAATCGTAAGCATAACAATCCAGCATATGCGATGTATAGCCAGAACCTGAACGAGTATGACTAGACATAGGTGCATCCAATTTATTATCACACAAATTATACAATATCCATTTTGGCATGCCCCTACTCTCTTCATTCTTTTCCCTTTGTAATAGGCTGATCTGTAACATTTTCATAATTTACCCCCATAGACTGGACACATGTGCCTCATTGGAATTTAGATTCAAGTTTCCTCCATTAAAAAGAGACAATATTGTGTCATAAATTTCATGTGAGCTTACATTATTGTCTTTGGTACATGATAACAAAGGATGAATAGAATCTTCCACAAATACAAAATATTGTGAAACCAATATTTGTTTGGTTTGTTGATGGTATAACATGTAACCTTTGCTTTTAGGACTATAACCAACAAATATGCATTTGAAAGCCTTATCATCCATTTTTTTGCGTTGTGTTTTTGGCACCAAAGCATAAGCTAAACAACCAGAAACATGCATGTGATCAAAGGATGGCTTCTTATCATACCATGCATCATAACATGTCATATACTACAATGCTTTGATAGGACACTTGTTATATATAAGTAGCACACTTGACAACCAACATAAACAAATGTGGTAAAGCTTGACTCTTGATCATACATCATGCCATCTCCGTAAGCGATATGTTTTCTCTTTTAGCAACACCATTTTGCTGTAGTGTACTTGACCTTGTACATTGGTGTTTTATCCCATGACTTGCCAAAAATGCAAAATATTCATTTTTCCCCTCAAACTGAACAGAGGGTGCCCATAGTACATTTAGAGACATTTTTCAGCCATAATAAAAAATTGCTTGAAACACATGAACACTTTGGACTTAGATTTAAGTGGATACACCCATGCATGCCTGGAGTAATCATCAATGAAAGTCACAAATTGCAGGCAATTACCCAAGAATGGAGTTTGCATAGGCCCACCAACATCACTATGCACAAGTTGCAACCTGCATGTAGCCCTTACTGAACTATCCTTTAGAAACTTTAAATGTTGCATCTTACCCAAAATGCAACCTTCATAAACATGCTTAGAAGGTACTTCAAGAGGTTACAAAGAAGAAACCGTATCAAATTTCAACAAACGTAGAAAATTGGCAAAATTCAGATGCCCAAGACGTGCATGAACTTCCATTCACAGTAGTTAGCTTAATCTTCCCAACTCCCTTGACCAGATAAGAGGCAATTTTGGCATAAGTGACCGTATTCCCATGAGGGACAACCTCAAGAGAGGCAAACAAGTCACAATGTGAAGTATGTGACTTTGCAGCAACTAATATACATGCATCATTGACAGAAGGATCAAAAGTACAGTGTGCACTGAATTCCCACTCTACATCTAAATTAACAACACAATCTCCATTTTCAAAAGATTCTACAACAAAAGATGCACTAGTAGTAGATACAACCTCTTTGTTCTTGACCTCTTTTTCCTTCAGCTTAGGACATTGCGTTATCAAGTGATCATTAGCCTTGCAATAATGACAACACATCTTCTCCATGCCTTTGTCACCAGAATTCCTAGATGAGTTGTTGCCAACAAAAGCACTCAAAATAGGTGATCTGCTAATCATTAAACAACCATGAGAAGTGGATGCATTGCTATTACCACCTTTACTTTGAGCAACAACAAAAGACGATTCAATTGCATGATGTTTAGCCATGTTCTTTCTTGAAAGTGGCTCTTATAATATCAATGAGCATAATGCATCAAAATTGATAGCTTGAGGGCTTCCTTGGGTCCTAAGTCTCCAAATACTAGCAAAATCTTAGTAAGAGTCTGGCAACACATCAAGGATAGTTTGCACAAGTGAACTGTCAAAAATAACTTCACTTGCAAAAATGAGTTTCTCATTTATATCCTTGATAACAACAAGAAAATTATCAGTCGTCTTTCTCTTGCATAATCTTTGATTCTTTCTCTTGCATAATCTTTGATTGCAGCTCTTTATACATCAATGCAATTTTAGCCTCATTATTACGACTTGCATAAAGGCCAACCATAGTATCCCAAGCATGTTAAATACTAAATTTGCTGAGCAAATGTGAGTAGTAATAGTGTGCATCACAGATAATGCAATCAATGCATGAGCCTGTGCATCTCTAACATCTCAACGAGACTTTTAAGTTGTAGGCAAAACAACTCTAGCATGAACATACCTGCTAAAACTTTCAACATCGTCAACAGAGTCTATATCCACTAAAGACGGATGTACATCAAAGCCCTACACAATATTTTAGAAGCCTTTGACACAAGAACATGCGTCATCATGTGATCCCACATTGGGTAGTTATCCCCAGACAACTTGTCCTAAAAAACAAACACCTTGAACACATTTTTGTTGTCCACGGCGAGTGACTGCAATTGATGTGAAAATTTTCTCAAAAAGAGGAAAAACAAAGTAGGCTAACACGGGCTATGTAGCACAACTTGAAGAGGACTGTAAGGGACATGTTATACAAAAAATTTTACTGACAAAAAATCTACACCAAAGGATGAAATTGCATGAGTAATATTATTTGTAGTGGAAACGAAGGCCGAAATGAGCGCAAGTCAAAATTCTAAGCACACCAATCTCCACTAGAGAACCCAAAAAAGTACTCAACCTACTAAATCTCACCCAGTTTGGAGAAAGTGAGCGGGGGGTGTTGGCGATGCTACGATTATTCTCAGGAGGATGCAACCTGCTTTGATGCCAATTATTTGATTTAGGGTGGCAAGGATTCACACACAACTTGGAGCTATTGAGCATTGTCTAGATTTCCCATTAAACGTGCCAACCATAAAGATTATTTGTTGGCCTTTGACACTACAACATACTCAATATCTGTAGGGGAAGAGGGTGTGCAAACATAGCTAGATGTAGACCTCTCATTGTCTACATTCTCTCCATGTACAAACAATGATCCTCTTGAGTTTCTCATATCAATGAGATTGTTTGTCATCATTGAAATCATTGAGCTTCTTCATGTACAAAGAGTGATCCTCTTGACTCCTCTTATATCGATGAGACTGCATAAATGCATCAAGTTTTTTATACCATTGCTTGGATCCTTCCCTCAAGACATATAAGGCTTTTTTGAGTTTATACACAAGCTCTTCTTTGCTTGGCTTAACAAAACCTTCAAGTTGCTGCACGCATACATCCTCTTGGAGATCACCGATAAGGAAATCCGCCTTCACATCCATTTAGACTAAGTCCTCAATAGCTACTAATACAAGTGCCATACATAAAGTAGTCATCTTGACCCCAACAAAGAATATTTCATCAAGATGTACACCATTCTCTTGCTTGAAACCCAACAGATCTCCCCTAATACTCAGACTTTAGATCTCTCGATGTGAACTTTTCTTATAAACCCATTTGGAAGGTAAAGCTTTATTTCCCTCATGTAATTTGACCAATTCCAAAGTCTCATTTTTAGAAGTCAAATCATATATTCTGATTAGCTTGCTCCACTACATCTTATCATCCATCTATGGCACTTCTTGGAAGTAAGATGGTTCTTCGTAATCAATTAGCATGACATAATCCACACTTGTCTGAAATCGCTAAGGAGGACATGAGGCTGTACTAGAGAATTTCAAACCGTGATTCTGCTCTATGCTCTTTCTAGAGCATTGCTAGTGGAAGGATCCTCACTAGACTTATGAGTTGTTATTAGATAGTAGTTCTGAGTGCACAATATGAGATTGTGCATGTGTGTGTGCAGTGAGGAAGGAGATGAGAAGAGGGAGATGCTTATTTGGTGCATTCACTAGAGCATAAATTAGTTGTGACCCATTATTCATCTACTATATCCAAAGAATAAGGTTTGAGTCAGAGATGGGTGTTAGTGGTGTTGAGCTCGCCGACATGGCCTTTACCCAACACCTATAGCTTGTTTATTTTTAGCCTGATCCTCATCAGTTACATCTTGTAAATTTGCATTGGTGAGCAATAATTTTGTAACATCATTTGAAACCCTGATAGGTTGCAAAGGTGTCTCCTTAGGAATTTTATTTGCACTCTAACCAGTTAAACCCATTGCCTTGATTGAATGCTCTAAATAGATTTGAGTTTCCTATTGTGTGGGTTGGATATTTTCCTCACATGCAAGCTGCTTGTATAAGTTGTAGGAAATTCCTTGAGCCCTTAAATCTAGAAGCACATTTGTTTCCACTTGATTACTTCTAGCCTTGACTTTAATTGTGGGATCCACCGTATCCTTTTTTGCAAATTCTGCTACTTTGAGTGAATTGATCCATAGTGGTGGTCCTTGTTGTTTCCTTTGTCATAGAAGCTTTCGCTTTGCCCCCTTTTTGCCACTCCTTTGCTTTTGCTTGAGCTTCTTTGACTATTCATTGTTTTTCTTGAGTTTGTTTCTTCTTCTCATGGATTGTTTGCAACATGTCATGGGTTAGTGGCAAATAATACTTTTTAAGCCTACATAAACTAATCCAATTTGGCATTCCTTCACTAGCTAATGTAGAAAGCTTGACGGCTCTGCTTGGTGATAGATATTTTATCACAAAGGGTCCCATCCCTTGCTTCATAAGTTTTTAGGCATGTTGTTTCAATGTATAAACTAGGACATAATTGCTTGTTTTAAATTATTTTGAATGTACATGCTTATCAAAAAACTCCTTTTGCCTTCTTTTTTGTTCGTAGATGGAAGCTACAGCTTTCAAAGAGAGCTCATCTAGCTTTTCAAGGTCATCTATTCTCAAAGAAAATTCATGGCCTATCCATTCTAGTTGCTTAGATATCCTTAGTGTTGGGATTAAAAAATCCATGGGCAAGATAGCGTTAAGACCAAACACCATGTTATACGATGCTGTTCCAATAGATGTATTTTAAGCTACCCTGTAAGCCCACAATGTAGAGTGCAACTTTTGATCCCAATCAAATTAGATACTATTTTAGTCAATACAGTGCACAAGGTTTTGTTTGTAGCTTCAGCCTGTCCATTTGCCTATGGATGGTCTGGAGCAGACTTCTTATGAATTACCATGAATTCATCTAAAAGATTTTCAATAACTTCATAAATGAAATGTGTGCCACAATCACTGACAAGTTCGAATGGTAGATCATATCTAACAAATACATGTTCATGAAATTGTGCAATGGTCCTTGCATTTGCTTTTTGTGTGGCTTTTGCTTCAGCCCATTTAGTAAGATAGTCTGTGGAAACAATGATATATTGCGAGTGAGTCCTGTAAATGAAGGTGAAATTGGTCCTACAAAATCTATATCCCACTTAGCAAAAGCTCTGGCTCCCATCATAGGCCTTAAAGGCATCTCATCCCTCTTTATTGGCAGTTTGGTTCACTAACAAGCGTCACATCTTTTAACATAGTCTTCAACGTCCATATGTAATGTAGGCCACCATATTCCCGCGGTTTAGACAATTTTTGATGTCTGATCCCCTGAGAAATGTCCTCCTCTTATTCCTCCATGTGCCTGCTCTAATATTGAAAAATATGTGCTCTCCATTGCACATAACCTGAGTTGGTTTTCCTTTCCTTTTTTATAAAGATGCTTTTCAAACAATGTGAAGTCTCTAGCTTATACTTCTATAGCTCTTTGACATGCTCTACAGGTACTTTCAAGAAACGTTCTCGTTGTTAGGTAATCAATTATATATTGACTCCATTCTGGTGCAATTTTCACCTAAAATAGCATTGCATGTACGTTCTATTGGTGGTGTAGATCTGCATGTAGCACAGTTAGTAACATACTCATGAACATCAGCGCACATATTTGGCCAATAAACTCCTAATTATTTCAAACACTGATATGTTTTTTTTGCGAGCAATGAAATGCTAAGTCCTGAACATATGCTTCTTAAATATAGCAATCATACTCTTCAGGACTTATGCATAATCATAAAATGTTTTCTGAGCCTAAATGATATAGACGTCCACCAATTAATTGAAAATTTATTGGATTGCTGAACCTTTTGTCGTTTAAATTATTGCTCAACCCATCAAACTCACCTCCATAGAACAGTAAATTGACTGTCTTTTGAGACCACTTGGGTACCATTTCAACATTGAAAAGATATGCATCAGGATGTCATCATCTACATCTTCTGAAGCTTCTCCATTTGGTATCTGGAAAGATGATCTACTCGAAGATGTATCTTCCCCTTTTTTAACACTACTGTAAAATCAAACTCCAGCAATATGATAAACCATCGTACAATGCATCCGATATTGCATGATTTGTTTACAAGGTATAAGAGGGCTAGATGACCATTGAAAAACACAAACCGGTTTGCAAGGAGATAATGCCAAAATTTCTTAACAGCATATATCATCCCTAGACCTTCTCTCTCAGTGGTTGTGTAGTTCTTTTTAGCACTGTTAAGATGTCTATTGGCATAACAGATTGGGAAGTCCATATTTCCTTCTCTTGACTGAGCCAAGATACATCTTACAGAAAATGTTGAAGCATCAATATGAACATGAAAATTATTTTCCCAATCTGATGCTTTTAGTACTGGAGCGGATATGACTGCTTTCTTCAACTTTTGAAATGACTCCTCACACCTTCATCCATTCAAAGACTACTATAAGTCTATATAGGGGTTGAGCAATGACTACATACATGTGTATAAACCTCATGTAATAACCATAGTGTCCCATAAAACACTGGACCTGTTTTGTGTTGTTTGTTCTAGGCAAATGCAATCTATAGTTTACCTTATCCAAAAAATGCTCAAATGCATATTTTTTGGGGTATATATGCATTCTATGGAAAATGCAGTCTCATATTGATATTCAAGAGCGATTGTAAGTTGGTTGTAGCTAGAGAATCCATCTAAGAAGGAATATTCCCTCTTGCCTACCACGTCGTTCCAAAACATGGCTAGTGATAGATAAGGGATAATTGTCCCTTATTGTAGCTGCATTAACCTTCTTTAGATTGACACACATTCAAAGTTTAGCATTCTTCTTGGGCACTACCACAATTGGAGATACCTAATTGTTGTGTTCTATCTTGTAGATGAACTCAACTTCCTTCTGTTTATCAATCTTTTCCTTGATGCGCTTAGTAAACGTATCATTATACATGTACAATTTCCCTTGGCTAGGCTTTGCATCAGGTTTTATGGGATCGTGTGTTGGCATATTGCTAGATCTACTCCTTTTAGGTCTTTATATGACCAAGCAAACACGTTCTTATACTCCTTGAGAATATTTATGAGCTTTTCTTCTTCTCCTGGACTCAGATCATTTGCTATATAGACCGGACTTGGCTCTTCTCCTTGTTCTACCAAGTCTAACTTCTTTGCCAAGTCATATGAATTTTTGTCCTTTTGCTCTTGTATGGGTTGTGTCATCACTACCTTTCTGTCTTGTATCGTAAATTTTTTGTAGTGGAAAGGCACACTCTATTTGTCATCATATTTCTCACCCTCTTCTCCACTTTCTATATTTGTTTTCCACACTTTCCTCAGAGTTTTTTTGAGCTCTCTATATTTCTTCTTTCTCTCAACCTCGGTCTATTTAGTTTATCCAAACTTGTCTAGTCCTGGTTCTTTTGTGTTCTTGGATTTTGTTTTAGTTTCAGACTTTCGAGTTTGTTTTCTCATGTTTCTTATGATGTCTTGTGTCTTTGGATCCGCGCTCGAGAGAATCTCTCTGAAATTTTGTCTTTAACACAATCTTCAGCTTTTGCAAACATTAAAAATTATGTTTTGTCTCTTATTCTAGGCATTGGATTCTCTCTAGCCCTGTGTTCAACTCTCTTGATCTTATAGCGTTGTTGACGTCTTGATTTTTGATTTGGAAAGTCATAGAGCCTTCCATTTGCTATTCTTTCCTCTGGTTCATTCGGATTGTCAAAGCATTTGTTATTTGCGCCCTCATCTCACTCAAGATGCTCTGGAGAGTTGTAAAACAAGTATTATGTCATAGTTATTCTTCTTGCCAAAATCTACTATAGCAAAAGTATGCTCATACTCAATGCCACAAGAAATAACAATTACCTTCTCGAGAACCCCTAAAGGTTTCTCCATATAACCATATGCTAATTGCAATTTCATCCTTGTGGCTCTCAAGGAAGGCTTTCCCTATTTCTTCCATATCTCTTTGGTTTCAATGGCCACCCCCGCTCCATTGTCAAGAATTGTGATGATTGTAACACCTTGAAACTCAACGGGAAGTGTATTATTGCTATCCTCGCCTTCACAACACTCCCCTACCTTGTTGAATGGTATTGGTCACATGTTTCACTAAGGATTGTCTAGATTTCTGATCCCTTCTTGTATCTCTGAAGTTGGATCCTTTACACAAAACTTTTCTAAGCATTTTTAGATTGTTGCCCACATGTTTGGTCATATTGAAATAATCTCAACTAGTGTAATGGTGCAAGTCATAGGTGCAGACAATATGTCTATCAATCCTTTTGAGTCCACCACCTTTTTGGGGGAGAGTCTTTGTGATGGTAGTGCCTTCACATTAGACTTTTCTTCATACTCTCCCATATAAGAGGGTAAGGTTCTCAAGCATTGAAGTTGTATATCCAAAGATCTTACAAATCCTCTATCCCCTCAATATGAGCAAATATCCAAATCTGCTTGAGATCCTGCCTCAAACTCCTCAATAGGAGGAAGAAACACATCCCTCCCATTACTGGTCTGGTTCACTCTCTGACTTAGCTCATTGGTTTTTTTTGCTTATTTTATTTGTCTTCAAAGTTTATCTAAGTTGTTGTCTTCTCTATATATATCAAGTATGATGGGATGGAAACCATCAGATGTCTGATCTATGGTATTCATCACTACTCTTGGCTTTTTTATTAACTCCACGAGTTCTAATTCAACAGTGGGAATCTTAGTCATCCTTTCAAGATTGTGTCTTGGTGGGACCATTGGTGTTGGATTTGGAACCTACATCCATCCCTTTGGTTTTGTTATCAGTGGCTCTAAGAAAGCTTGGGTTGTTTGGATCATCTTTTGACACATGTCCAACCTTTGATTTTCCAACCCAATATATGGATATTTCATCCATCTTTGTTTTTGAGTCTGGTTATTCTTAATTCGTGCCTCATAAGCTTTCATAAGTGCATCTAGAGGTTCATTCACTTTTTTATCCTGCATTGCACATGTTCTCAAATGCATAATAGGCCCTCTTCCCGGCTTCCAAGCGACGCATTGCACAATCCTTCCATTTATGATTGGATGGAACCTCAAGGCCAAGGTACTTGAAGTGATCTACCACTTCAAGTTTCTCATTGTTATATACAATGCATGGATTTTCATCATTGAGGGTCTTTACAAGCATAACCTTGGTTTTGGATCCATTCACGATCAGCCCGCTATGTAGGCAAAAGCATTCCAAGACACTCATAAGCTTTTGTGCATCTTCTAAGGTATGTGCCAAGAGCACTACATCATCGGCATAAAGCAAAAGCATGATCACCGCATTTCCAATCTTAACCTCTTCTATGCCTTCTTGCTGCATAAAGTCAAGAACCATGCATTCCAATTCATCAATGAGTAGCCCAAAGAGGGTTGGGGAAAGTGGGCATCCTTGTTTGACACCAATAGTGCTTGCAAAAAATTCTGAAATTCCATCTCCCATACGTAATCGACATATCACTTTTTGGTAGATGCGAAAGACTGCATGCATAAATTCTCTCGGCACTTGAAGGCTTTGCATACGTCTCCAAAGATTTCCTCGCAGTACCATGTCAAAAGCTTTCTTGAAATCCACAAAGCAACAATACAACTTTTTTCCTTTCAATCGAGACGCTTCCATAAGAACTCGAAGAGTGACAAGGTGATCAATAGTGCTATGATGCTTTCGAAAACCTGCTTGGCCAAGTGCACGTTTGCCATTCTTTTCAGCCCATTCACTTATCTTCATCTCCATGATACATCCAAATAACTTTGCCATTAAAGAACCAACCATTATAGTGCGATAGTTGTTCACATTGTTTACATCTCCTCCTTTGTGCAAAGGTTTGATCCAATTTGCACTCCAATCATGAGGCATGTCATACTGAAGTGCAAGGTTAAACATATCGCATATCCAATATCGTGTTTTCTTGCTTGTCCATTTAATCATTTCAGCCTTGACACCTTGAAGGTCACCTGCCTTGCGAGTAGCAAGTTTCTCAAGCGCGCGGCATATATCTTCAATGGTAAACAAGGGAGACATAAACGGAAGGGAGCTACAACACTCCATCTTATCAACATTGTGTTGCTCAAAGAGGTTCTTACAATGCATATACATATCCTCAAGAGTCAAGTCACCAAAGCTCTCAACGCGCTTGCCTTTTAGATTTTGCCAAAACTTGCCACATGCATGTGCTTTCTCTTGTGCTAAAAGAAGTTGTTTTTCGACTTCCCACCTTCTCCTCTTCTTTTGAACAAGTGCTTTGTATGTGTGTGAACATTCCAAGTAAACTTCCTTGTCTTTGATTGCATCCAATCTTAGCAAGTGTTTTCGGGCTTGACTACATTCCATGTCAAACCATTTCTTCTTGGTGCTACCCTTCTTAGACCTTTTGCAAGACATGTGTTTCACCGAAAAGCATTCCTTCGCACAAGAGAAAATTACTTCTTTGAAAACTTTCCACTTGCATTCTAATGTTGGGCTCTCTTGATGCTCTATCATGCTTAACATTTGGTCAACCATATCAGCATATATAAGTGCTCGTTTGAAGTCTAGACGTAGGTACAAATGATTCACATCATGATTGAAGGCTACATGCTCGGGCCGTTTACCACACTTGAGGTCAATACATAACATCCTATGATCCGATTCCGGATTCCATTCACCAAGTGTAAAGCTTTGTATGCATTCTAGAGTGGCTTCTGAGAACAACATATAGTCAATCACGCTAGCACCGTTGTGCTTTCTACATGTAAAGTCATTGGTGCCTTGCCATAGAGATACACCATTTGCAATGAGTATTCCGGTACTCTTGCACATATGTAGAAGTGACTTTCCATAGTGATCCACTTCTTTTGTATCATTAGAACTTCCATTATACATGTATGAGTCATCCATTCTTCTTGAGACATGCCGCATGTCTACTTGTTGTGTGTCGTGTTGTAACATATTTGTGCAAGCATTCATGTCTCCAAAAACAATGACTTCACCTTGATCCTTGTAATGAGCAATGTCTTCCTCTAGTTCAACAAAGGGCTGATCTCTATCCATATTCAAGCAAGCATAAAAGTTGGATTCATAGTGAGGAATATAGCAACCGGCCACAAACATGACTTGACCATTTGGTGGGCTGATTTTCAACCATAAGTAGCGTTTATACTTATCTTCTTTGACAATGGAAACATCTTTCAAACCCTTTTTGGTCATACATGCTACGCCTCCTTGGCCTCTTCGTTGCTTTGCATTTTTGGCCCACATCAAAGAATGCACATCGTATTTGTCAAATCCAAGAATTCGTTGCGCATCATGCTCCCATGTTTCGACAAGAAGTATCACATCGGAGTCATTGGTAAGCTCATCAATGCCAATTCCCGCATTCCATGGATACCCGTTACAATTCCAAAATCTTATTCGCAAGCGTGAGTTGGTCTCATAGATCATGTGTCCCTATTTGTTGGGTGGACTTGCATCCTCCTTAAGTGGCTTTTCTTCTTGAGGTGATACCTTAACCTTCTTGCTTCTTTCCTCATATGCTTTGCGACGTACATTTTGTTGCATAAGAGTGTGATCCTCATATACATTACAACCTGTTCCTTTGAGGTAGATCCAACCATTGTCAAGGATGATCTTTCTCTTTACCTCATCAGCCATGGTACATACAATAGGTCTTTCTCCGGAGCGAGGGACTCCTTGTTTTCCAACTCGATGTGCACCATAAGCCATGATTCCTGACATGCCAAAGTGTGTAGCAAAAAACTCTTCAATAGCAACTGCAAGAGATTGGGGTGTTTCCATGCTTTCCTCCCTGATTCCACGAATGACGATGTTCTTTGAGCGTTTTTGTCGTTCATGCAATTCTTGAGTGTCCACATTCTCTACATTCTTTGCTTGGACAACGGCTTGCGTGATAGGAGATGTAGAAACCACATTATCCTTACATATATCAGCCCATGATTTGGATGCATTTCTCATCTCACATACATCATGTCGTATTGTATCTATTGTTTCCTCTTTCAATACATGATCACTCTCAACTTTGCTCAAGCGCTCTTTCAATACATTCATGTCAACAAGAGAGCGTTTACATTCTTGAACTTCATTCTCAAGATGCATCAAGCGTGTTGTTTGCATTTCAAGAACCTTCTTGAGGTGCTCATTCTCCACAACGAGAACTCTTAAAGTACCATTCTCCATTGCAAGTGCGCGCCACTCTTCACCTTGTTTGTTGACGGTTTCTTGTAACGAGATCAAGTAAGCCATGATCATTGCTTCCGTTGTTGTAGATGATGTGGTTGGATTAGCATCCAAATTCCTTGGAGATTTTGCATCATTCTCCATGGCGAGTGTGGCTTTTCCACCCTTGCGAGTTTTGTCTGACATTGCCTTCAAGTCGGCAACAAAAACGCAAAGTTTTGACAGTTTTTTCAGTTCTGAGATGCTGTTACAGCAAAGCCTTCCATTACACAAAAAAATTCTGTCTTTACATCAATGCGTAGAGGGCTTCGTGCTCTTCGATTGAGGCTATAGATCACCTAAATCGGAGTTCGGATGAGCAAGTTATGGTCAAAAGAGTGAACTGCTGAGAGAGAGAGAGAGAGAGAGAGAGAGAGAGAGAGAGAGAGAGAGAGAGAGAGAGAGAGAGTGGAGGTTACTTAGGTTGCATGGTGGCGCCCCGTTTTGGTTGGCAAACAAGAGGGGAAGAGAGAGAGAGAGAGGGACAAGAGAGTATGGGCAAGATGGGGGAGAGAGAGAGAGAGAGGGAAAAAATGTGAAAGTGTGTGTGTATGAATAATTCAAGAGAGAGTTTGACTCTTGTCCATGCATGGCGGCCCGCGAGTGGAAGAAAGAGGGAGTAGGCTTGCTGTATGCACCCATTGGGCTAGGTGACACAGGGGTAGAGATAAGAGAGAGATGGTGGGTTGGCGGAGCCGAGCAGGGGAGAGAGAGATAGTTTTGTCCTCTGGTGATAATGGAGGGAAGTGTGGCCAAATTGGTGGTGGCCCACTGTTGCCAAGCATAGAAGGCGGGGTGATGATTGTTAAAAACAATTTTTTTGTGTTTTTTTTGGTAATCTACTCCTCCTTGATTGGGGTTCGTTTTTGCGGCCGCGGTTTTGAATATCGGCCGTCAATACCAAACAAAAGGAGATTTGTGTGCAATCAATGAAATTAACCAACAAATTGTTCAAGAATGGCATCTTAATCAAAGAGGAATCGCAAAAAACGGTGTCTCCATACATGCCAAATCGGTTACTCATGAATGTTCAAAGGGTACCATGCACGATATTGAGATTTTTTTCAAAAAACTTTCTTAATGAACTACTAGCTTAAATTGCGCGTATGTATGTTGCATTGCATGACGGGTGTACATTTGAAGCGGCTTGCAAGTAGAATCATGCTCAAGGGGCGAAACCTTGTCAACTCATACATCCTCAAAATCTGTGTTGCACGAAGGGAATAGGTGGGAACATAATCTTGAGTTAAATAATTTAAAAATTTTTAATAAACAAACAAACAACTGTCGTTTCAAGCATGGCTCGTTGTACAGTTATACTCCACACACACCCACACGGCACCATCAATGGTAGTTGTTGCCAGGTCGTCAAAACACACACACACACACACACCCTTTTTTCCCAAAAACACCAAATTGGCATCTGGTTTCTACTGCGTTGAAATCTCAAACACACACATCCACAGTGCACACACTCCATTTGACGTTGCTGAATACTCGGCTCGCTCCAGTCCAACCTTGCCATGTATGCCCTATGTGCAAGCCAAAAGAAGCCAAAAACCCTATCTTTAGTAGCCTGGCCCGCCCTCCCTTTTGGCCCACTGCACCCTTGCTAATGGAAGCCATCATACCGACCAATTGTTTATGCCAGCGAGCTGCCAAATTCAAGCTTTCTCCCTTTCCCATGTGCGTAATGAACCCATGCTGCCTATTCTAGTTTGCTCGCTTTGACTCAACCCATGTTGATTATGGTGTATCTACAGCAAATCACGCGCGCACACACACACACACACATACACACACAACGTTTTTTGCAGCTGGTCCAACTCACAACACAAACATGCTTGTTTTCTATGTGTGCTCATTGCCGGCTTGACAATTGCCTCAATCCCCTGATTCCCCTCCCTTCTCAGCCACTTGCAGCAATTTCTATGTTGCACAAGTGAACATTAGCAACAAGGGGAGGAGAGGTTGATCCGAGTGTGAAGGGCTGTGCACAGAGGGCATTGCAAGGGGGCACACACCACTCACTACCAGTACACACGCCCCCCTTCCAATAACTGCGGATTGTGCCATCACACAATTCCACTTGCTTGGCATTGGCCCCATTCACCTCACTGGCCCCATTCACCTCACAACCCCACACCAACCATCAGACCCACTCTATCACTCTCACAAAGACTGCTATGCTTGGCAACTGAGCTGCTTACACTGACTTGCCTATGGTGCAAGCACAACCTCGACTCACCTCACTCCAGTATACCGCCAGATGATCTCATCTCCTGCAATCTTAACGCCATGACCAGCTCGGCCTCCCCGGTCACATGCTCGCGGTCGCCACAGAAGGTCAAAAAGCTATAAATAAGATTTAAAAAAAAAACAAGAGGATGTTCACACCCTTGACTTCACCATGTGCTTGGAATCACTCCAAATAACTCGTTTCATGCAGACTTGCGATAATTTTAAAGAGAAAAAAAAACCAATGAGAGTAAATTTTTTTCTTCTATTTGATTTGGTTTTTAGGGGTTGTGCCTTCAAAAGGGAAATAATGAAACCAAGACCAATGTTGTGATTGTTTAATGCATGTCTTTGTGAGCTAACATTGAGAATGCATACGTGATCTCATACAGGCTACACTGAAAGATAAATTTCTTTCATGCTAGTCCAACTAAAACACGCTAAAATTGATTGGTAGGTTGAGAGCAGATTGAGGATTCGAATGCCTATTAAGGGGCAGAAAATTGAATTGTAATGCAAAATTGGGTTATTCAAGAGCCATGCATTTTCTTCATGTGAACTATGCTTCTATAATCATTTTCATGTAGAAATGAACTCTCATTCCACAATGTTTTTGGTTTGTGCAGGGTTTGATGCACGACTTCATTGGCATTTTCATTGCACTACATGAACAAATCTTTTTGGCAAGCATACGAGCTTCATGTGAGAGCTGCATTGGATGATAAAGTTGATGCTTGGTCAGGACTTTTTGCTTGGACTTGATTTTGTTTGTTTCATGTTAGTGCTTGATTTAAAAGAAAAATCATTACGTAGCACTCAAACCAAGCTTGTTTGATGGCCAAGAGAGAGCATTGAACTTTTGGGGTTGCGGTTGATTGTGCATTTTTTAGTGCTTACTTTGCATGACAAATGCTTTCATGCACAAACAATTAAGCTTCATTTTGAAGAGTGATTGGCAAGGTAAAACTTTCATTGATCCAAGAAGGGGCCATCATTGCAATATATTGTGAAATGTGGCTAGTTAGAGCCATTCCAATTCTTTGGATTAAAAGTTGTATGCATGCTAGCTCCTCATAACTTGGTCTAAAGTGAAAATGTTTTCATTTGAGCTAGTGTTTACCGAACCTTTGAGAGCTTTAAATTGTAAAAAATTGTATTATTTCTAGCTCTTGCTTGTTTTTAATTCCATATTTCATTGAGCTAGTTCAACTAATCAACTTTAAATCATACATGAGAAACTTTAAATTGCAAAATTTTCTTTTGTAGAAGATTTTTATCTCTTGTTGTTTATGTGTATGTCTAAATTTGCTATCAAAGAGCATCATGTGCATAACCAAAGGCACTTTTTTCCCTTGAGTTTTTTCCCTTTGGCAAATTCAGGTATGCAAGACCCTAGCATTAGGATTTCATTAATGTGTTTTGTGTGTTTTTGGCTTTCAATAAAAGGCCTTTGGAGCTGGTGTTTACACTTAGCTTCAATCAACTTAGATTGTAATAAAAAGATCAAGAGACTTCTCTACCAAGTGGACGCTTACTCAAGGATGCACAAAGAGCATGAATAGGTGAAATCCTTCCATGATTTTTCTCTCTTGTTCATCTCTCCATTCTCTATGCTTGGTTTAAGTAATTTTTTCTTCTAAACTATGGTGCTTTCATGTTCAAAAGCTAGGCACACTAAAGTTTCAACACTTTTGCTTTGTGAATATTAAATCATCAAAAAATTTGGTTTTATGTGTGCTAATCATAGGTAATTGGCCTTGACCTTAGGTTAATGTATGTTAATTTCTCATTAGTCCTAGAAGCTTAGTGATAGTCTTAATACTCCATTCATTTTAAACATGACCTAGGATTGTGATTAGGCTTTAGTCCCTTAGTCCAATTTCCATAAACATCTCATGATGGAAGCAATAAAAGGGTGCTAAAAATGAAACAATGAAGGAAAAAAGTGCCAAGAAAAAGTAGCAAAAATGCTACTAGACACATGAAAATAAAATTTCTGTGTTATGATGTGTCTTGTGAGGCCTAGCGCCTTATTGGAACTTCGTAGGAAAGGGGAATCACCTTGCATCGCTTGGTCAATGCCCTAAACCGATGCCCTGGGTTGATGAGGGTTAGTCGTTGCCTTGGTGGGCTAGTAGGATTTTGGAACACCTTCTTGAGGGTTCAAGAAGCCGAGAGTCATATCTAGACTTGCCTTGGGGTGGTAGCCTTGTATTGTGCTCTACTTTTTTCTATGAATGACAAAAACAAACTTCCATGAGCTTCAAAAAAAAAGCTGTGACAATGTACTAATAGATTAGGAGCTTTTTTATAGCCCGTAGACATGATAGACTTGAATGCTTTATTAAGGTTGGTCACATAGTTTTTAGGCTAGTATGTTAATGACCTTGCATTAGCCTAGGGTCTTAATTGATTGCTTGTGTTTCATACCTAAAACTAAAATTTCAAGTGGTTTAATCTTCACAATAGTATAGGTGTTTTTTTGCTTTATGTTGTTTAGTTTTTTACTATGATTCACCCATCTTTTAGAAGCAAAAAAAATCAATTTGCATGATTGTTCATTGTACTTCATGTTTTTAATCCTTGTTGGCCTTTGATGCTCATTACTTGTTCTTATGATTTGCAGCTCAACATTATTCCATGGACTTGCTTTCTACCATGTCACCGTATTTTGCTTCACCGGCACACGAGGATGTGCGCCAAATTAGGAAGGGGGGAATGTTAGCGGCGGCTAACACTGGCTACAACGATTATGCATCAAGCGAGAGATATGCTATGGATGTGCACAATATTTCCTACTCACTTTGTATAAGGTCTTGGGCTCATTGGGAGTTCCAAAGTTGTATATGATAGTTAGAGGGCTCAAACTTAAACCCATAGTAGAAGGGATTGTGGTGAAAGCCTTTATAAGGAAGATTTTATGCAAAGAGGCTTCATTCTTGAGTATCCACTCTTGAGGATCCACTTTTGAGCTCTCTCTCTCTCTCTCTCTCTCTCTCTCTCTCTCTCTCTCTCGTGTTCACTCTATGGATGGCCTAGCCTTGAGCTTAATGCCCATGCTTAAGAAGCTAGTGCTAATCCATTGTATTTAGAGAAGCATTTTTAATCTAATCTCTACTTTCTTCATTAGTCTACTTCTTCTCTATTCCATTATGTCATGAAGTAGTTTCACCTTTCTCATTAGTCTAGATTTGAGTGTGTGTGATGACTTCTTACTTATTAACCACTCCTATCCTTCTATGAGCATTTGATTTGAAATATTTAACATCTCTAATTATGTTGATTAATTTGGTTCTTAATCTTGTAATTAGTGTATATACCCTATTGTTTGTTGGGTTTTATGAAACTCTAGCACAATTCCCCCTGTGTGTGTATCTTTTGGCAAAGTGCCTTGATTGGCATGTGGTGATTGGAGAGGCCAACACCAATGCAATTAGTGTGTGCTTATCAAGAGTGTGTTTAGAGATTCTAGTCTATGGTAAGTCAAACTTTGGTGGGCTTAATGTGTGTAGGTGATGCTTGATTGATGATGTGATTAGAGTTAGTGATTCATGACTAATCTCTATTGCATTGGATGAGCATACTCTTGAATCCTCTCATTCGATACATTACATGCTCGTGCTTCCATGACCTAGTCGGGTTTCCGATCCTAGGATTGATAATTTTGTTGGTCTTGGGTAGGCTATGCTACGATTACCCAAATGTTAGCAGCGGTTAACACAAGCTACACTGATTATGCATCAAGTAGGAGATACACTATGGATGTGCACAATATTTCCTACTCACTTTGTATAAGGTCTTGGGCTCATTGGGAGTTCCAAAGTTGTATATGCTAGCTAGAGGGCTCAAACTTAAACCCATAGTAGAGGGATTGTGGTGAAAGCCTTTATAAGGAAGCCTTTATGCAAAGAGGCTTCATTCTTGAGTATCCACTCTTGAAGATCCACTTTGAGAGCTCTCTCTCTCTCTCTCTCTCTCTCTCTCTCTCTCTTGAGTGTTCACTCTATGTATGGCCTAGCCTTGAGCTTAATGCCCATGCTTAAGAGGTTAGTGCTAATCCATTGTATTTAGAAAAGTATTCTTAATCTAATCTCTACTTTCTTCATTAGTCTACTTCTTCTCTATTATATTATGCCATGAAGTAGTTTCACCTTTCTCGTTATTCTAGATTTGAGTGTGTGTGATGACTTCTTACTTATTAACCACTCCTATCCTTCTATGAGCATTAGATTTGCGATATTTAACATCTCTAATTAGGTTGATTAAGTTGGTTCCTAATCTTGTAATTAGTCTATGCGCCCTATTGTTATGAAACTCTAGCGCTATTCACCTTGTGTGTGTAGCTTTTGATGAAGTGCCTTGATTGGCATGTGGTGATTGGAGAGGACAACACCAATGTAATTAGTGTGTGCTTATCAAGAGTGTGTTTAGAGATTCTAGTCTATGGTAAGTCGGACTTTGGTGGCATTAATGTGTGTAGGTGATGCTTGATTGATGATGTGATTAGAGTTAGTGATTCATGACTAATCTCTATTGTATTGGATGCGCATGCTCTTGAATCCTCTCATTCGATACATTCGATGCTCGTGCTTCCAGGCCCTATCCAGGTTGTCGATCCTAGGATTCATAATTTTGTTGGTCTTGGGTTGATTAGGCTATGCTACGATTGTCCAAATGTTAGCAGCAGCTAACACACGGGCTACACCGATTATGCATCAAGCGGGAGATATACTATGGATGTGTACAATATTTCCTACTCACTTTGTATAAGGTCTTGGGCTTATTGGGAGTTCCAAATTTGTATATGCTAGCTAGAGGGATGAAACTTAAACCCATAGTAGAAGGGATTGTGGTGAAAGACTTTATAAGGAAGCCTTTATGTAAGGAGGCTTCATTCTTGAGTATCCACTCTTGAGGATCCACTTTTGAGAGCTCACTCTCTCTTGAGTGTTCACTCTATGGATGGCTTAGCACCGAGCTTAATTCCCATGTTTAAGAGGCTACAGCTAATCCATTGTATTTAGAGAAGCATTCTTAATCTAATCTCTACTTTCTTCATTAGTCTACTTCTTCTCTAGTACATTATGTCATGAAGTCGTTTCACCTTTCTCGTTATTGTAGATATGAGTGTGTGTGATGACTTATTACTTATTAACCACTCTTATTCTTCTATGAGCATACGATTTGTGATATTTAACATCTCTAATTAGGTTGATTAAGTTGGTTCTTAATCTTGTAATTAGTGTATATGCCCTATTGTTTGCTGGATTTTATGAAACTCTAGCACCATTCACCTTGTATATATAGCTTTTGATGAAGTTCCTTGATTGGCATGTGGTGATTGGAGAGGCCAACACCAATGCAATTAGTGTGTGCTTATCAAGAGTGTGTTTAGAGATTCTAGTCTATGGTAAGTCAAACTTTGGTGGGCTTAATGTGTGTAGGTGATGCTTGATTGATGATGTGATTAGAGTTAGTGATTCATGACTATTCTCTATTGCATTGGATGAGCATACTCTTGAATCCTCTCATTCGATACATTACATGGTCGTGCTTCCATGCCCTAGTCGGGTTACCGCCGGGTTACCGATCCTAGGATTGATAATTTTGTTGGTCTTGGGTTGATTAGGCTATGCTACGATTGTCCAAATGTTAGCAGCGGCTAACATAGGGTACACCAATTATGCATCAAGCGGGAGATATACTATGGATATGCACAATATTTCCTACTCAGTTTGTATAAGGTCTTGGGCTCATTGGGAGTTCCAAAGTTGTATATGCTAGCTAGAGGGCTCATACTTAAACCCATAGTAGAAGGGATTGTGGTGAAAGCCTTTATAAGGAAGCCTTTATGCAAGGAGGCTTCATTCTTGAGTATCTACTTTTGAGAGCTATCTCTCTCTTGAATGTTCACTCTATGGATGGCCTAGCCTTGAGCTTAATGCCCATGCTTAAGAGGCTAGTGCTAATCCATTGTATTTAGAGAAGTATTCTTAATCTAATCTCTACTTTCTTCATTAGTCTACTTCTTCTCTATTCCATTATGTCATGAAGTAGTTTCACCTTTCTCATTATTCTAGATTTGAGCGTGTGTGATGACTTCTTACTTATTAACCACTTCTATCCCTCTATGAGCATTATATTTGTGATATTTAACATCTCTAATTAGGCTAATTATTTTGGTTCCTAATCTTGTAATTAGTGTATGTGCCCTATTGTTTACTGGATTTTATGAAACTCTAGCATCATTTACCTTGTGTGTGTAGCTTTTGATGAAGTGCCTTGATTGGCATGTGGTGATTAGAGAGGCCAACACCAATGCAATTAGTGTGTGCTTATCAAAAGTGTGTTTAGAGATTCTAGTCTATGGTAAGTCGAACTTTGGTGGGCTTAATGTGTGTGGGTGATGCTTGATTGATGATTTGATTAGAGTTAATGATTCATGACTAATCTCTATTGCATTGGATGAGCATACTCTTGAATCCTCTCATTTGATACATTTGATGCTCGTGCTTCCATGCCCTAGCCGGGTTGCCGATCTTAGGATTGATAATTTTGTTGGTCTTGGGTTGATTAGGCTATGCTACGATTGTCCCCAACATTTGGCGCCGTTGTCGGGGACGATGGCCTACGCTGGTGTAATTGTGGCATAATCGGATGTGTTTCTTCACTAATTTCACTTGTGTGTTTATGGTTTTGTGGATTTTTGATGGATGTGCATGAAGCAATGTGTTCCTTATTCCCTATTTGTCACCGTATCTTGCCAATTGTATGTTTACACACTCTAATCTCACACTAACCCCTTGCTAATTTGACTAATTTTTGCTAGATTACATACTTATTTTTTTACGAAAGATTTGAGCTTTCAACTGTCCAATTGATCTTCATTGGAAAGGTAATCAAGGTGGTATTCTCAACCTCCCTAATCTAAAGATGTGTAGAATTGTGTAGAGACTCCAGCATGATGCAATGTAATGTTGATGCTATGTTATTGCAATGCAATATTGATGCTATGTTGCTTTGAAAATTTTTGGATTGTTCGTTTTCATGCCGTCATATTGCCGAAATTTTCTAGATTTGGTGGCGTATGAAATTGACAAGTTCAATTGTTAATTAATGAATTGCGTTGCTAGTTGTGTGCCTAATTGATCTAATTGCGTGCTTGAATGGTCAATTGCAAGTGTGTGTGCACTAAAATCAAGTGTGTGTGCATTCTAATTGAATGTGTGTATGTCTAATTTTAGGTGTGTGTACACTATTTTGTCCTTATTTGTGCACCTAAAAATCAATGTGTGCTTAATGATTCTTCAATTATGATGATTGATTTGTGTTGTGGTCAAACGCAACTAGAGATTTGTGAAATCACATTGCAATTTCGACAAGATTAACCCTTTTGTGTGCGCACGTAAAGATTGGTAAAAACTACCAATTATTAATGTGTGTGTATGCCTAAAAAGTACTTATGTGCATGATTAATTCAATTTTTGATTGCATATTTGATGTGTGTAATGGTTAATTGTTGAGTTTTTGAGCTCAAAACAGGGATTTACACACTCTAAATACGTCGAATTTTGACCTAATTTTGTCGCTAATTTTACCGATTTAATTGTCTAGTTTAGATTTTATTAATCAAAATGTTTGGCAATTGAATTGATGTGTTTTTGTGATTTTATTTGGCTGCACTAATCCCCTATGTGTGGAGATTTAAAAAAAAAAAACAGTATGTTTCAGATATTTTTTGTAAATTTTTGATAAACTTTGACTAATTTTTGCATTTATTTTTTCTCAATCCTGTAAAAATTTGATATCGTGTGATCTTTACGAGCTGTTTTGTGTGTGTATTTAGACTTGATTTTGAGCGCGTTTGGGCTTTCGTTCGCCAAATTTTAAGCGCTTTGCTATTTTCGGGGGCCGGATTCATGATTTTATCGTTAATCAGAGTTTTGGTAAAAATTGCTATTTTTGGTGTGTTTATGTGTGTCGAAAGTGTTTCATTGTGAATGTCGATCATTTTCTAAGGTTTTTAGAAATTTTTTGGCAATTTTTGGGATTTTCGAATGATTTTTTGTGTTTTCGGGTGATTTTCAGCCTAATTTTGGCATCTTTGGACGTTCAAAAATAAAAATAAAACGGATTCGGTGTTTCGGTCCGGACCGGCGAGATTTATCGAACCTTGGCGTGCAGCCCGATACGGCATCGACGTTCGTGGCAGGTGATTTCCGATTTTTGTGGGCCGCGACGAGATTAGCCCCTTGCGGTGCTAAGGTTCAAATTTATCCAAAAAAAAAATCCTTCCCACTCCCAAAGGTTCAATTATTAACCTTCTCTCTCCTCCCCACTCTCTCTCTCTCTCTCTCTCTCTAACTCCCTCACTCTTTCAAGATGATTAACACTCTCTTACCTCCCCCTCTCACTCTCTCTCTCTAACTCCCTCAATTCTCTCACGATAATTAACCTTATCTCTCTAACTCCCCCTCTCACTCTCTCTCGCTCCCCTGCCTTTCGTCGCAACTAGTGACCCACCTCTCTGTCCTCCTTGTCCTATTCTCACACACACACACTTTTTGTTGTGTAGCCTCCTTTGCTTAGGTTCATAGTACGTACACGCCTTGCTGACCACTGCCCGCCAGGCTACTGCACCTCGTTGCCTGTCGCAATCAGCGGGTGCTCTCTCTCTCTCTCTCTCTCTCTCTCTCTCTCTCTCTCTCTCTCTCTCTCTCTCTCTCTCTCTCTCTCATCGCACGTACCTCCCCGCCGCGTCCCGTATTGGGTGTCTGTCCACGTTGGTCGATGTCCTGCCCTGATGAGCCACTGACCCGAAAATCGTTGCCGTACTTTCTGCCCTCCTCGCTAAACGCCAAACCCCCGCGGCCCGCATTACTGTCGTCATCCGTCGGTCAACAGTGCTAGCCCAGCCAGGTAAACATTAGTTTAGTTAGTAACTAGTAATCACAAAAAATTTATTAAAAAACAATAAAAATTTTCAAAAGTCCAATAAAAATTAAAAAAGGGGATTAGAAAAGTAAAAAAATAAAATAAAAAACTCATCAAAAATTTACTAAAAAAAGCAAAAACCTTACAAAAATTTATTAAAAAATATTTAAAAATCACATATAAATCACAAAAATTAGGAAAAGTCATAAGAAACCAAAACAAATCCATAAAAAATAAAAAATGGCCAAAAAATCACAAAAAATCATTAAAAATTTCATTAAACCTTCAAAAATTTCATAAAAGTACTAAAATTGACAAAAAAAAGAAAATTACCAAAAAACTTATTAAAAATCAAAACTTTTCCAAAAAAAATAAAAATATCATTTTTTAAAGAAAATTCAAAATTTCATAAAAAATTAATAATAATAAAAAGAAAGCCGTCTAAAGAGCCAGAAAGATCCAGAAAAGCAGAAAACACACCGCCGGAGAATCACATCGAAAAAGCCAGAAGAGTCACAAACCGAGCAAACAACACAAAAGTGAGCAAGTTGAAAAAACCAGAGCCGAGAAAATTACACACCGTAAAGCAAGCTAGAAACATCAGGAAAATCATCAGAAGAAAATCGGGAAGTGCGAAAAGAGTTGGTGATCATACAAGCCAAGGTCATCATAGTTCCAGCCGAGTTTTGGACAGTGTCCCCACAGTTCAGACAAAGAACGACAGGGACTAGAAGTCATTGTGCAAACCAAAATTGGCAAGTACAAGTAATTGCACCAGAAATTAGCTTCTAATCGGACAAACAGAGGCACCAATCATGGTGGATTGCAGATTAGGCTATTCAGAGTCTAGATTTTCATCATTTAAAAAGCCCAGATCAATTCTGACACTGTCAAGCTAGAGTTAATCAACTCTTATGGCTCTGAAGAGATGTCAACTGCAAAAGTGCTTTTTCTAAAGCAATTTAATCAAAATCGAGCAGGAGAAACTGTGTTAATCAATATCAAAATCTGCTAGGAGACAGTTTTTATAGAACAACCAACATGGACTCAAATCGAGTTGAAAGTTCAAGTATAGCAGAGCAAGCCAGTAGCAGTGGCAACACATGCACAACTGCACAGTAGAGAAAATTTTACAGCTATATGGCTATAATGGAGATAAAGTCTTATATGCAGATTCAGAAGGCCATAGATACTTGATAAGCAGCAAAAGCAACACAGGAGCCAAGATTCTATTGATCAGAGAAAAGCAAGATTTAGAGAACTCCCAGATGTTCACAGACTTCAGTGGAGCCAGGTCTGCAAGCTTAAAGATGAAGTGCAGATAGGAGTTCAAAAATTCAACCCAAGTGTTTCTCTAGAAATTTGCACAAGCCAGCAAAGCATCTATTTAGTGCACATGCAATCAGGATCATTGTACATGGATTACAGTGGTCAAATTTATAGTCAAGAGCCAGAATTGCAAGATCCAACAGATCAACCAACAGAAGCCAGTCTAATTGGAGAACCAGGTCAAAGACGGTACAAAGGTCAAGATGAAGCAGTCTACAGCTTGATGTTTAGTGTTTTAAAATAAAATGCCGACTTTGGTCAGCATAGAAGTAGAAACTCCTCAGCAAAAGCTCAACATGATAGATCCAGTTGAAATACCACCAGTCATGGCATATTGCTCAGATTGTGGACAAAAAGATGGACATTTTTCTGAAGATTTTCCAAAAAATCTAGACAACAAGGACACATCAAACTGCCAACAAGCAAGGCAGATAGCAAATTGCAATTGCGAATCTCGATGTAAGTGCATTTAACTCGTCATTTTTAATGCAATCGGATGATTCTGCATTACCATTAGAAGCACCAGTAAAAACACTGCAAATTCAAAATCAGCATTAAGATGCACAGGCATCTGAAAAGCTTAAAATTGACCCTTTGAACAACAAATTCCTGCATGAATTTGGTCAAGATGTTCATATATCACAGAATGTTGAAAAGACTGTTAGGTTTGGAAATGATTCTGCATCCATTTCCACAAGTGTGCAATCATTCATGAGTCTAAGGGACACATCAAACATAATGCTGTTAGCATTGTATGGTACACATAATTCATATGCACACTATGTAGACCAAAAAGGAAAATTGTACAAAAAGGATCAACCGGTGTTTGAACGGCCCACATACCAACTCATAGAAGTGCGTCCAGTGATAGATACCAGTGATAGATAAAGGATGGTTCATTTTAGAAGATAGAATCTAATATATCCCATCCTCTCTAGAGCTGAAGGATATGACTGAGTGAACCCAAAAATCTATTTAGAGCCGAACTCTCCTCCATCAAAAATCATGCTTTGATGTTGTAACCAAACGAGCATATACTTTGACCAATACAATTGTAGATATAGACAAGAGTCTAGCATCTATGATGCCTTGGGTCTTGAACCCATAGAAGCTCATATCATAGGAGACCCATAGGATAGACAATATCACGGCAAAGATAATGCTATCTACACCTTAACTTGAATAATTTGTCATGTTTCATGGAGATACATAGGAAGCTATACAGAAGGGTTACATATGCCAAATTTCAACAGTGCTACCCAAGTGTACCTTCACAATCCCAAAAGGTGAGACTAAACCAGAGCCAAACATTTTTGAACTCTTATAATGAAGGAGGCTATAGTGATCACCCTAGGAAGGGGGGAGCTGCAAATCCATCAAAATCAACTCTTGTACCAGGAACCCCAATGTCAGTTAGAATCCTTGGAGCCTCTAGCCAATAGACCCTTCAAAGCAGAAACCATTGAAAGATCATATGGTAGTTGGAAGTTTCCAATTGACCTAGAAGAACCCCTCAAAATCTTTCTTGCACAGCATATTGTTTCCCATACATTTCTGTGTATGCATATATAGGATGTCCCACCATTGGACATATGCATTAGACACTCTTTTTTGCTTCCACCCATGCACCTTGAGTGGACTACAAAAAGCAAACCAATGTTCCATCATGCTACCTTTCATATTTGCTGCCTTTTTAATTCCATATTTATCAGCAAAATAATCCCTTATACTTTATTGATATTTCCCATGCTAATAAGTACTCCAATAATGCGCTTATCCCAAAGGCACTTTTTTCCCACTGGGTTTTTTCTCTTTGGTCATCCAGGTATTAGACCCTAATTTAAAACCTCATCATTCTAACTCCCTTGTACATACTTTTCATAAATAAACAATAGCCTCATCATTCTGCACAACGGACAAATGCACCATCATCTCTCACATAAAACATATTCAGACCAATGAAGATGCTGCAACAAATTGAAACTCATCAACAAATTCAATGACAAATGAAGAAGATCCACCCATCAACAACCAATCAAAAACCTTCCACAGCCTCCACGGACACTTTTCTATGGTGCTCAAGGACAAGCACTAAAATCAAGCACTGAGTCAATGTCAGTTAACAGGAGCTGCTAAAGACCGAAGATGTACGAGTACACATCGAGGATGAATACAAAGAAATAGTGAAGATTGGAGCTATACATTTTTCACATTTTCCCAAAATGGTCACGTATTGTAAATTCCCAATTTATTTCAAGCCATTGTAATATTTTAATGTGTTACGGGCTCAATGGGAGTTCCAAGTTGTAAATAATAGGTCAGTAGTATGCCTAGGTTGCAGATTGAGTAAGTGGTGGAGCCTTAAAGGCCTTGGGCGCTCAGACATTGCATATTTTTACCCTAGGTATATAAGGAAATGTGTAAAATAAATCTAGGTTTTTAATCTTATTTGTTGAGAGAACTCTTTGGTGAGAGCTCTTGAGGTGTGTGGCTATGGAGTCCTTGAGCTTCTCTTTGTTCATGTGACTTGATTAACACTAATCAATGCTTACTTCTCTTTCACTATGCCTCTCTCATGCTTCTTATGATTGCCTATGATGCTTAGATTAGCTAGATCTTAACTAATTAGTGGTTAATCCCTCTCTAATCTTGTGTGATTGTCCTCTTTTGCTTGTGTGTGCATGTAGGTTTGATAAGAGTGTGGTGCTCGATAGATCTATGTGTGTGTGATTGTGATTAGTGTGTTGCATGATAGGATTAGTGTTGTGTGTGTCTTGCAATCGTTAGTGTGTGTGATTGGGTTGATTGGAGGTAAAGGTAAGTGGATGTGGAGATTGCCCACCATTGTGGCATAGCTCCTCCATAGGCCGAGAAGCTCACCTCATAGAGTTAACCATTCATGTTTCCATGATTAGCTCACTAATTGTGTGAGTGTTTCCATGCCCTATCCGGGTAGCTCATCTCTCCGTATTGATAATTTTGTTGGTCATTGGATCTATGCAATGATGAAACCCCCAACATACCCTATATCCCACCCGTAACCACTTGGTGTAGCAAATATGTATGAAAATAGGCAGACTATTATAGGGCGCCAATCCTCAACATGCATGGTGCTAATATGTAGCTTTTCTCATCATGAACCTAGTAGTATGAAGAACTTGTAAAACAAACACATAGTTTACAAGATAACTCACTCAAAAGCAGTGTCTACACCCTTTACAAGTTTATGATAGGACAAAAACTACAAAGATTGATAATTTTTGGACAAACATATGTAATGTACCTACAACAATTGTGAACAAAATGATTTTCATCTTTTTTCAAAGAGCTATAAATTTTTTTAAAAAACTTGGGGAAAAAAGGTAAAATTATCTTGTGTCCACCATTTTGAACTATCCCACTTTTGAACTTGGTCTCCGTCTTCAAATGTGTCATGTTGCAATTGTTATATGCATATTCTCTAAACATTGTCAAAGACACTAGAGCTTCCATTTGTTGTTCAATCCTCTAAACAAAATCTCCAAGAACAATTATAGTGGCTAAAGAATACTCCTCCATGGATCAGTCAAAAATTGATCTTACTTGATAAGTCTCTTGTAGACATTGTTGAGGTACTTTGAAACTTTCTTTTATTAAAGACAAATTCCAATATCCAAGAGCTTCAAAATTGATACAAATTGGTACCAATATGTGAGAGAGAGAAAATTGAATAGATATGTCAAGTAGAGCAACAAGATTCCAAATTCAAAATGAAGTTAAGACACAAATATAATTGGTCTAGTCCCCCTCAACAAAATATGGAAGAGACAATGGCCGGAAGAACACTGGGAGGAAGTCATGAAGAACATTTGGAAGCCAAAGTGGGCCCAATTTAAGAAGATATTTTTATGGAAGGTAATGTGGGGTGATCTACCAATGGGTGTAAAGATCCAAGAGAGAGGATTGGGTCACATCGATGCTTGGGGTGTAGGATAGCTAGTGAGACGATCTGGCCCACCTATTTATGAAATGCCAGGCGATCAAAGGCCAGGCAGGGAAAATCTACAAGTGGGTCCAAAGGACATGGTAGATCAGATTCTTCAAGGCTGATCTCTTTCTTAGTGGCAAGAAGTTGGGATTTCTTGCTCTTCTCATCTACACTCAAATTGTCACGTACTTCTTCTTTCATTATATATAGTAGGCAAGGAACCACCATGTGTTTGATGGAGATCTTGATGTGGCAAGCTTCTTGGAAATTATACAAGAAAGCAGAGTGGTGATCTATATGCTTGAATGCAAGCAAGACTCAAAAGACTGGTCTAGGGCTACCCATGTCATGTTGTCAACCTACCATAAGTAAAGCCTAGAACTATAGTTCACCTACTTTGTTAAGAATATGATGATAGGCCTCGATGAGAGACGATAGATATCCAACTTGTAATCTTCAGCACCTCAAGGCTCGGCCTGAGCTTGAGGTTATTTTGTAATTTTATGTTGTGCTTAATGAAATTCACTCACAAATTGTGAGTTTTGCCCAAAAAAACAAATGATCGAGTTAAAGAACTTTGAGAATACAATAACTTTGTAAAGCTTGTTCTTCTGATTGCAATAGAAAGTTGTCAAGGTCACATACCAAAAATGAAAAATATAATTAACTTTGTAACTCCCAGAAGCTTGTAGATGAAGCCGACATATTTTTGTAGTGTAATTCACCTCTTGCTTAAGTCCAAGGGCAATAAGAGGACAAAGTTGAAAGTGAAATACGTGTGATGGAACGTTGTTTCCATGTATACATATATTCTGAAAAAGAATTTAAGTTGGGCCATATAAATCATCTTTTTTTGGCCTACCCAAAAGGGGTAGGCCTTAGTGAAGGTTTCTCTTTTTGCTAATGAAAAATAGAAGTTTTATTTTTATTTGTCCATCCAAAATTAGATATTCTGCTATTAGTGTAGATATAGTAGAGAGAGAGAAAAGAAGAAGAAGAGAAAGAGAGTTTTAACGTCATAGGAAACTATCCCGAGAGAGATTCTCCGAGTAAAGGGAATGATTTATAAGCATGCATGCACTCTTTTCAAAAAATCTCGTGTGTCGAGCTTGGAAGGAAACTCTCTCTCTCTCTCTCTCTCTCTCTCTCTCTCTCTCTCTCTCTCTCTCTCTCTCTCTCTATCTCTCTCTCTCTCTCTCTCAACCTCTCAACCTCTCCCAAAGCTGGTCTTTAGCAGGGCTTCAAGCCATGAGTACAGAAGCTCTCTCTCTCTCTCTCTCTCTCTCTCTCTCTCTCTCTCTCTCTCTCTCTCTCTCTCTCTCTCTCTCTCTCTCTCTCTCTCTCTCTCTCTCTCTGTGTGTGTGTGTGTGTGTGTGTGTGTGTGTGTGTGTGTGTGTGTGTGCGTGTGTGTGTACGAGACCTTCACACGCTGTGCCCTTGCTCTTTGCCTTGCGAGTGCGGATGCACTACGCTCTCTCTCTCTCTCTCTCTCTCTCTCTCTCTCTCTCTCTCTCATGTGTTCAAGGAGAAGGTGAGAGGGGACCCCTTCAATCAGCAGCATGATTCCCGTGCGTTTGGTCCGGACGATCATCATGTTGCAACCGTGAGCTTTGATCTCCCATTGATCATCTATGCTCATGAGCAGCTAGAAGCTAAGCAACTCCTCCAACAAATTGGGCTCACCTCGAGTGAGTTGCAACAAACCCTTGCTTTATGGGCGAGAGAATTGTAGGTTGTGACAGCTCGCAATCCAAGAGCATGGAGAAAGAGTTGTTGTAATCAGAGGATGGCTTCGTGCTCCATCCCAAGCGGCCAATCCCCACAATCCGAGTTGCAAACTCGCGACCCAGCCTAGACTTCCTCCTTCGGACTTCCCCTACGGCGCCCTAAATGTTTTGAAGTAACACCAAAAGCCTCTCCCTCTCCCTACGTTGATATTGTGGGTTGTAAGGGAAACTCTCTTTCTCTCTCTCTCTCTCTCTCTCTCTCTCTCTCTCTCTCTCTCACACACACACACACACACACACACACACACACACACACACACACACACACTCACACACACACACAGGTGAATGTAGTGGTAGCTGGACACTTTCAAGGTAGAAGAGGCTTTCGATAGTGAGTAAGTTGGTAGGCAAGGCGGCCAAATGCATGCCCTGAATCCTCAACCCTCCCAGCATTGCCTTGCTGGGAGCATGAGTGCAGCCTGCTTCCACTTCTTGGCATGTATGCAATAACCCAACTCTCCAAACATGCATTCACAGTGAACCTGTGCAATTGTCCTCTCTAGACGGTGATAATCAAGTGAACCTAATTATGTGAGTATGTTACCTCTTTACTGAGGGTTTTGTAGCTCAAATTAGTGGAAACTTTTCTAAATAATATCAACCTTTCCAGCTGAGAGTTACATAAGTTGCCGCCTCCCATCGTCGTTGCTTCTCTTCCCTACCCAATCCTCCCATCACTTCTGCTCCTACTCTCTAACTTGATCTCTCTATCCTGCTTGTCGGAAGTAGGCACACACTGGCATCGGCATGCAATAACTATGAATACCATAGAATGAACTTTTAGTGGTCTCCAGTATCTTAATTCCTTTGATCTCCACTATTTGAAAACTACAAAACGATGTATTGTGCTAATTATTTGTGACATTAAACACTATATTTTTGGCAAGAATGCATGGGGTCCTTTGAATTGGCATTTTTAATTCCTTGTTGGTATCTCATATTGTAAGATATTGTGTCTCTTGGATGACAACCATGCTTACTAGCCGCCAAGCATGAGCTGCCAATTTGGCATGTGATTTTAACAATCAATAAGAATGTTCTAGATTATCAAATAGATAGATTCTTTACATGCTAATTGGTTATTTCTTGATTAAGCATTCAAATATTTTTACGGAGAAATAAGAGTATGAAAATGACTTAACATTCTGTGCTGATAAACTAATCATATCAAAATGTATGTGCCATGGAAGCTATGCATTCCAAATCTATGTTCAAGTTGAAATGAATTTTGTGTGTGTGTGTGTGTGTTGGGGGGGCGGGGAGGGGGGGGGGGGGGGGGGGGGGGGGGGGGAGAGAGAGAGAGAGAGAGAGAGAGAGAGAGAGAGAGAGAGAGAGAGAGAGAGAGAGAGAGAGAGAGAGAGAAAACACATTGTTTGTGGATAAAGTGGAATGTGTCCATATTGATGTCGTCAATTTGTGGGCATGTTCACTTTTAATGCTTAATGCATGCTGATCACAATAAAGAGAAAGACAAAATTAGTTGGATGGCTACTTAATATCTAAACACTATATAAAGCAGGGAGGAATTTTGGTCCCTCCCTAGGCCATGTGTCGCAAGCAGATGAGTTTGATGAGTTTTTCCTATCGCCGAGCGAGTTTTCCTTTACGCTCGTTAAAATTGCTCTTTTCTACTGCTGCTCTAATCTAGAAGGCATGTTAGGAATTGGATCGTGCTAG
The DNA here is from genome assembly GCF_014529385.1 of Adiantum capillus-veneris. Taxonomy (NCBI): domain Eukaryota; kingdom Viridiplantae; phylum Streptophyta; class Polypodiopsida; order Polypodiales; family Pteridaceae; genus Adiantum; species Adiantum capillus-veneris. Next base: position 20,723,617 of record NC_140937.1, on the reverse strand, counting down.
CTATGGTGGATGAAAGAGAAACATGGTGCAAGTGTGTGAGTGTGTGTAAGTAAGGTTATCACTCAAGTGAATTAGGTTCCAAGATAGAATTAGCTTGGACTCATAAACACAATGTTGAGTATTGTCTTAGCTTAGCACAAGCTCACCATAAACAAGCATGTAGTGCAAAAATGAAGTTGTTGTTTATTCATTCAAGAAATGAGCTTTAAGTAGCTCTACAGCCTTGCTCCACAGTATGTGGGATAAATCCACTCTCCTCTCCTTGACTCACACCTTAGGACAAAGCTCACACTTTACAATCCTCTCCTTGAGGTTTGGACTAAGACAAGATACTGAAGATGCATGATCCACACACGCTAACAAAATCCACATAGGATGGTGATATCCACACAGGATGGTAAAATCCACACAAGAAAGATCCACAAAGGATGGTGATGTCCACACAGGATGATAAGCTGGTATCCACACAAAAAAAAGTCCTCCCCTACAAGTAGAGAGTGTGCATCTTCAAAATGGGTCTTCATAAAAGACAACGCTGCTCTCATCTTCGCTTTTTGTCTTCTACTATGTGAGTTGATCCTCTGTCAGGTCTCTTGCCTTCGTTGCTTCTATTGTTGCTTTCAACTGCTTCATGGTCTGACTTCGTATCCTCCCCTCGAACGAGCACTTATGTCCCCCTTTTTGTGGTACAACCAGGCTCTATTCCATGCGTCATAATGACATGCAAGAATATGCTAAAATATCCTATGAAAAGGTTTATGCAAAAATTAATGCTCTCTTCCATTTTGGTCATACTCCGAGAGCCCAAGCATGCGGTGTTTCTCATACAATTTGTCACAAATTCTTCACACATGGAGAGATTTTAGTGATTTGGAGACTCTCCAATGCCAATGTCTATCCCATCACAAAAGCACATAATGTCATCCATGTAGACAAATATAATTACATAAATTGCAAGAAAGTGTTGTGCTTGGCTGCAAGATTAATGTGTACTTTGGATTTTCCCTTCAATGTGAAGCTCCTCTTCATTGTCAGTGAAGCCCCTCTTTACAGATAGGGGAAATGATTCTTTGTTTTTGATGCTCGAAAGAACTCCTTGAAGCTTGGTAATGCCGCGGTTGGTGAGAATGGCCCCTTTGGCAGCCCTTTGCTTGTTTGATGGCCGCTCTTGAAATCCCTTGTTGAATCTTTTCTTTATGTCCTCGAAGCTTCTTGTATTTTGTGTTGATTTACTTTTCCTCGTTGCAACAGAGTGGGAGCATGCCCTATGAAATACCTGGCTGCGGGTCGGAGTGCCACGGGAAGAGGTCTTGAGTGGGCCGTGGGAATGGGGGAGCTCTTGAGGCCCGGATGCAGTAAGGCAGGACTTCCCACGTAGAGAATATGCGGCTTTGGAGGGCTTGGCATAAGGCGACAACACAACAGGCAGTCGCGGGAAGGGGGGCCCCGTAGGGGCGGACCCAAAATTTCTTTTAAAGGTAGTTGAGTGCGCGGGAAACTGGGCGTGGCCGGACGGCGATGGTATGCGACTATGGTCGACCAGGCAGGCAAGGGGGGGGAGCCGGTCGAACGGCGGTTTTACTGCCCTGCGACGGCCGGCCGGTGGCTGGGGTCGGTCGGACCCGAAAACTGGATTCAAAAGAGCCTAGCGCCTGGTGGAGTCCTCCGTGGGTGCCCAATTTGGGGTGGCCCTTTGCCTTTAAAAAGTCAATGGCCCCTAAGAGCAAGGTGTTCCCACCACGTGCAAAGCTATTTGAGTCTTGTTTTTCCACAAAGGGTGGTGACCATTGAATGCTCTTTTAGGCACACACAAACACACACACACACACACACACACACACACACACACACACACACACACACACACACACACACACACACACACACACACACACACACACACACACACACACACACACACACTGCCTCTGTGGCTTTGTTCTGTAGAAAATTCTAGAGATTGAGGGTGTGTATGAGACCAAAATCAAGCAAGCTTTAGAATAGGCAAATTAAATGCGATTTTAGCATGGGTGGGCTTGACGGAAAGTAGTTGAATGGAGCTACGCACACATACCAATGGTGAATGCCAATTTTTCCAAAACGAGGAGCAGATTTTGAATGCAAAATGAAAGTTTCTAATGGCAAATTAATGAAATCTTATGCTAATTAATCTTCCAATTAGCTAGTGAGTAGTGGCTCAAGAGTCTTTAGCTCAAGAACATGCTCATGCTAGCCAATGGAATACTAATTAGGTATGCATTATGCAATAAAAGAGCAAGCCTAATGGATCTATCTAATGATGATCAATGAATGCTAATTGTACAAACACACAAATGCATAACAACAATCCTAGCTAGCACACCATGGCTCTGATACCAAATGTTAGGAATTGGATCGTGCTAGCTATGGTGGATGAAAGAGAAACATGGTGCAAGTGTGTGAGTGTGTGTAAGCAAAGTTATCACTCAAGTGAATTAGGTTCCAAGATAGAATTAGCTTGGACTCATAAACACAAATTTGAGTATTGTCTTAGCTTAGCACAAGCTCACCATAGACAAGCATGTAGTGCAAAAATGAAGTTGTTGTTTATTCATTCAAGAAATGAGCTTTAAGTAGCTCTACAGCCTTGCCCCACAGTATGTGGGATAAATCCACTCTCCTCTCCTTGACTCACACCTTAGGACAAAACTCACACTTTACAAGTCAGGCATCGTGATTTTATCACTTGTTTCTCTTGGTTATAGTAGGAACAAAGCTCCTTTTTTTTGTTGCAAAACTCGCAATTTGTGAGTGGATTGTATTAAGCATAGCATAAAATTTACAGAATAGCCTCAAGCTTAGGCCAAGCCTTGAGGTGTTGAATATTACAAAATGGATATCTACCGCCATTCACCGATGCTAATCATAACCGGTGAACGTATAGTTCTAGGATTTTAATTCTCTCAGGTTGACAACATGGCATAGGTAGTCCTAGACTAGTCTCTTGAGTCTTGCTTGCTTCCGAGTTTATAGATCATCATTTTGATTTCTTGTATAGTCTCTGAGAAGCTTGCTACATCAAGGTCTCCCTCAAACACACGGCGGTTCCTCACCTGCCATTTATGGTGAAAGAAGAAGTACCCGACAATTTGAGTGCACATAAGAAGATCATGGATTCCCATCTTCTTGCCACTAAGGAACAATATTAGTCTTGAAGAACCTGATATGCCATGTCCTTTGGATCCACTTGCATATTTTTCATGTCAGGCCTTTGATTGGCTAGCAAAATGTGGGTATCTATCCTGCATCCCAAGCAACGATCGCACCCAATTCTTCTTTCTTGGATCTTTATGCCCTCAATAGAGCACCTCACATCACCTTCCACAAAAATATCTTCATAAAATGTGGCCACTTTGACTTCCAAATGTTCTACATGACTTCCTCCCACCATTCTTCTAGACATTTTCTCTTCTATATTTTGTTGAGGGGGCTAGACCACTTATTCTCGTGCATTAATGCATGATAGATGCCTTTAGAATGGGGTTCCTAGAAAAGGCTACTTTAGGGCCATCTCCAAGCATTCCACTCATACCCGGATTCACAAATTGGGATTGTAACCTTATCCAACTATTTTGTCACTCTATTGACTAGAAATATCTCATAGCTATTTAATACTGGGTTGCCAACAAGTCAATGGTTTTTCAGCTTTTATTTATCATCCCAAAAGTGAACAAGCCAACTCAGACCCTTATTATTCGATTTCTTGGCAGTTTCTACCCAATAGGGGATTTGTGGTGGTTCTAAAACTTTAGCAAGCTAGGGAACCAATGCAAGATGGAGTTCTTGAAGTACTTTGTTTCTTCCCCCCACTCTAATACCCCAACTGCTCTTTTGCACTTCCTCACCAGTTCCCCTGAGATGCCACCTAGACTAAGGCTAGGCCACGTCAGGGCTAAAAGTTTATGGTGAAACTCTACCCCTTTCCACTTCCCACCTTTCAAACCAAGTTTAGCTACATCTAACATATCCTTGGTCATGATAGCCCAAGTTTGGTCCTATTTAGCCTAGGAGATCATAAATTTGGTGCACAAGGCCTCGACATGGGCAATTGGGTTAAGAATTCCCATACCTCCTTGGTCCATTGGTCACGCGACGAATGAGCGATTGGCTCCCATTTGGCCCACTGCCATGGTTGGAGATTTTTGTGTTGTTTTTACATAAAATATTTTTATTCACTTTAAGAATTCTTTCCAATGACACTTAGCCATCTTAAGAAGTGGGCTGGTGAATTTATCACTTTTATCCGACTTAGGAATGGGAGAAGAGCATACTCCCACCTTCTCATTTTTGTTTCAACTTTTTCAAGGACCCAATGAAATCTTTGTTTGTGAGTTATATCCACCCCCAAGGGGTCTCCTAGGTTCTTAAATATAATCCCTTTTGAGACAATCTCCCATGTCCAATCAGAAGGGTCAAAGAAGTTGTTTTTTGACAGGAAGATCAGCCTCGACTTCTCTATATTACACTTGGAACCCGAGGCCATGGCAAACATTTGCACAATCTCTAGAGCTTTCCTTACAACCTGGGGACATGCCTTCAAGAATAGGAACGAGTCATCTATGAAAAATTTTGTTAGGAGCTATTCACTGCCCGGTAATGTCAAGCGTTGTATCTCCACTCACGCAACACTAGCTTCAAGCATCATGATGAGAGGATGCAATCCAATGGCATAAAACAAGGGGGCTAGGGGGCATCCTGTTTAATAGACCATTTTACCTCGAAGAAGCCCACAATTCCGTCATTAGACATGAGCTCTGATTGGCTACTGGTGCCGAGAGTGTAAATGAGGCGGCATAGGCAAGGCCCAAAGCCCAGAGCTTATATGACCATGTTATTCTATCATAAGCCTTGTCAAGGTCAAACTATATCAAATTTCAATCTTTCTTGGTGGAGGTTACATATTCGATGCCCACCATTGTTGCCAAGATGTTGTCATAAATCGATCTTCCTTTAATGAACCCATGCTAATGGGGAGAGATGATCCTATTTAATAGGAGGGCTAGTCTGAGGGCGACTGCCTTGGCAAAACTTTTGTAAGCTACTGACATCATAGTAATAGGAAACCAATGCTTTAGTTGAGAGTACCACATGTGCTTGGGGATGGGTTTTAAAAGCCCTCTCTTCACACTTGTATCTAGCGACCCTTTGATAATGGTTTGGTCAGCCAACCGCACAACTGGGACTTTGAGATCATCCTAGAATTGTCTAACGAATTCAGCCATCAGCCGATCCCAACCGGGGGACTTCTCCTTGCCAAGAGCTTGTAATGCTAGTGAATATTCGTCTTCAAAGAATTCCATTTCTAGGTGGTTGGCTTCTGATTGGGGAACCTTCTTCTCAATACTCGCAGGCAAAGTCGCTATGGCTTCATCCACTTCCTGGGACCGGTTCTTAATAATCTGGCTTTGATAGTTCAACATTAGACCAGCCATCTCATCTTGCTTCTGCACTACATTCCCATTCTCATCATAGAGCGAGTGGATGCGGCCCCAGATCTTCTTGACTTTCAAAGCCCAATTTTTTTTCTTGATTAAAGGCTTTCAATTGTAGGAAGGTCTCTTTGGAGAGCAATCACGCCTTCTTGATTTCCTCAAGTTGTTCATTATCTAGGCTAGATTTAGCTTCAAGCCACCACTTGTGCTCATCCTCGGTAACTAGCCTAGCAGCCTTTCTTGAGGCTAGCCAAGCCACCTCCACTATGAGATGCTTGAGGTGCACCTCACTTGCTTTTTTAATCCAAGGGCCTGAGCTTTTAATCACTTTTTGAATGCTTCAAGCAAATAGATCCCAAGAATTAGGTTTAATGAAATCCACATCTTTCTTGAGATTACCCAATGCCTTCTTGGTGAGGCTTCCCCAAAGACGATCTTTGAACAGGTGTGCCCCTGTTATAAGAATATTTTTCACCCCTTTCGGGGTCTGCTCCTCCCCTTTAGCTTTCTTGAGTTCAATGTGTAAGGGCATGTGATCTGATAGGATTTTTGTTGAGATCACATTCATCTCTATCATCAACGGGATCCAGTCAGACTGGTAAGATCAATAACATCTGTCAAGCCGAGAGGCAGTGCGGGCATAATGGAGACTTGTGTAGGTGAACCCAGGCATGATGTTCTAAGTGTCCACCTCCCTCAAATCAACCATAGCCCACTTCTCACACAAGGTCATCCATTTTTATTTTTTAGTGCTAGCCAGCATACTGGTGGAACCTGCTCTATCCTTTCTCTTCTCCACCAAATTGAAATCCCCAACCATAATCCACTCCGCTTCTCTAGGAGTATCCGTGAGATGCATCCACAATTTATCTCTATCCTTTGTATTGCAAGGGCTATACACATTCACTATGGTAAGGGGTTGATCTTTCCACTTGATTCTAACTCCAAGGACTCTGATAAAGAGGTGGTTGAGAACCATCTTTGGCTTCGATTCTCTATCTAGAATAAGTAGAATACCAATGATTCCTTCACATCCTTCTCAATAGAATACGAGTTTTTTTTCCTAAAGCCTGCTTTGTCTTGCTATGATCATCTAGGTGGTGCTCTTGGATGGCCCAACAATTGATTGCTTTCTCCTTCTTATTTTCATCCCAGAAGAGGGCACTCTTGTTTTGGGTCTTCAATCCCTTCACGTTGCAAGAATGGATAATGAGAGTATCCATCATTGGGAAAAGGGAACAAATTCCTCAACATTTGATGTTGTCCATTCACCATAGTATCGGACCTAGGAGAATGCAGTGGCTCTTTAGAGTCTAGGGTTTTTTTTTCCAATAGCAATTCAATGGGGTTGCAGATAGGGATGGTAGAGGTACCTCCTTTCAATGGGGCGGGGGGTGGAGAGGTGCCTTTCCCTTTTAAGGCACCAGTAGCTTCCAGTGTCATGGAGACTCTTGCCACTACCTTCACCCTCTTGACCCTCTTCAACTCTGAAACTTGCACAACCGACGTAGTAACTGTCTGAAGTTTAGGTGCAACAAAAATCAAGACAAAAATATTTTCATTCCTTGGACACTCAATGATTTGCGGTGTGATACTTTGCTTCTTCATCGACTTCTCCTTCATTTTTGTATCTTCTTTATCGCAAATCATGGCCTCTTTTTCCTCCCATGTTTTTGTCTCTTCATTTTTCTTTGTCTGATTCTCACTCTCTTCCACAACTACTTCCCTAACAAGAACTTGATTGCGGTCCCCTAGATTGGAATTTTGCACTTTAGGATCACTACTTCCTTTAGCCTTCATGGGATAGTCCTTGGCAAAGTGCCCAAATTTGTTACATTTGAAGCAAGCCATGAAGTAGGTCCTAAAGTTGAGAGGGAGTTTTATGAGTCCATCCCCCACATTGATCACCATCCTCTTAGGTGGAGATTTAGACATGTTCCAATATATACACACCCAATTGGAGGTCCTTATTAGACCTCTCTTGTTAAGAACAAAGAGTAGGGTTCCGAAATGACTTTGGCAAGCATCTTGATGTTGTCCCAAAGCCCGGGGGATTCACTCTATATACAAAACGGGACGCCACCTGCAAGTGGACAAATTTGATAAAACCCCTATATACAAATCATTTTAGGGAATATGACCCCCCTTTCTATGTTTATACGACAATCAATGAAGAAAACTATCATACCCCTATTTTACATATAAAATTTATGTCTCACATTATCTAACTGAGTAAAACTAGTCAAAGAGTGTAGCATGGTCACTAGAAACGTACTAAGGAACCACTTCTGTTGATAACTAGATGTACCCTCAATGTGTCTTAGTTTGAATTTCAAACTATGTGCCCAATCAGTCTGCACTCTGGCTACTCATCCAATTCTGACCCATGCTTGAACTGCTCCAAATCAGCCCTTATCTATGACCGGATTGATGCAAAATTTGATGTGTGGCCTGATAAAAACACTTTTCCAAAATTTATCCGAGTTACTATTTTACAGTGGTGACCAATCGTTACAAGTAATCAACTTGGGTCAGGTCCCCCCCCCCCCCCCCCCCCATAAATATGATACCCCCTCCCTTATTTTTAAGCTTGAGAGATAAATTATTTGGGGCCTGCCCCTAACTTATACGCTCATGCAACTTGTACATACAAGTCAACTTTACATTAAACAAAAAAGAAATCACTTACGTGTTTTTATTAAGCGCATCCAAGTTTTCAAACGGTGATTAACATCCCAAACGATAAATTTTTTTCCCCTTAAGTCTTCCCACTCAAGGGGAAGGGAATTATCAAAATCATCGCTTATTTCTCGCCAAATAGGCCCCCATTCATCTTTGTCTAAGTCGGAAACATAATGTTGATCATGGCCTGGCTTCTTAAATGACACAAGAAATGGAGCTCCAAGCACACTGTATCCAGACATCTCAAACCTTTTCACCAAGCCCTCAGTGCCTGGACCCACTGCTCTAATAGCTTCATTTTCCATCAATCTGTAAAGAGGAATTCTAGGAGGTTCCCCACCTCTCTTTACAATAAAACCCTCTACAATCTCCTCCAATATTCGACCATGAACATCCTTTCCGAATACTGTTGGATGATCGGGAGGTTTAGCAACAATTGTTGTTGCTTCAAACACGCTGTGAGCCACCAATTCACCTTGTGTAGCATGAATATCTATGAACACCTCTTCTTCATGCACATAACTCAATATATCCTCTTCTTCATGCACATCACCCAAAATATCCTCCTTTAGATGGACATTGGAAGAAGCAATGGAAGATCGTGCATTGGCCCTATGCCCTGTAGTGCCAGACCTTAATGTGTATCCTACTCCTACAAGCAAAAGACAATAAGAACACAAATAGTTTAGTGAGTATGATGAGACAAAAGAAAAGAAAACAAATAGCTTAATGTATTTGAACTTACTTTGAGAGATACCTGTCCTGCCACGTTTAGATGGTGTACGAGCCATAATCTATTAACCACAAACACCAAAAATCTTCTTAGCAATGACAATACAAATATAAAATTCTAAATTTCGGCAGCATAACGACGTAAAATGCAAATTAAAAAAAAAAACCATTCTCAACTTGCTCATGGCAAGGAAAAATACAAATCCACTTTGACATTTGTATACCTCTTCTCTACAACGACATGTTCTTACATCATTGTAATTGTTACTGTAAGTGTGTATG
>NC_140937.1:20326950-20711950 GCF_014529385.1 Adiantum capillus-veneris | reverse complement strand
TTAACCTTCACCACCTTCACTTAATCCACCACAGTTTTCTCGCATCTCCACCCTGTAATCTGTTGCTTGAGAGAATATGTCCAATATGAAAGTAACAATAACTTGGAAGGTTGGTGGTCAGATAGCCAACCACGACATTCAGTTGAGGGAAACTCATTGTTGCTTAGTGCTTACTATTTGCAGAGTTTACTGCCTCCATCTTGCCATTTTCAGTCACTATCTGCTCTTATTGAAAGTGATTGTGGCCTAACAAAAGTCTTGCTACAACCACAGTGGGATATAGAAGGTCATCAGCATTTCTTAATAGATGGTTCTTTTTCGAGCTTGTTTGAGATGCTTCATTCAGACACATTTATACAGGTATCTGACAATGAGAAAGGAAATGACAAAGAGATATCTGAAGATGTTTTAAGCATTGTGCATCTTGAAAGTAGTGGTGACGATATAGGACAGCTCAAAACTCAGTCAATCGTCATTTGGATTCAACAAAATCCAGGGGCAAAAAATTTAAATGATCTGTTAACATTATGTGGAGCTCCTTTGCAAGTTGTTGAACTTCCACAACATTATGATGGAAATTTGTGTTTTGAGTTACCTGCGACTCAGGATAAAACAAAACGAATGACAGGGATGGAACAACGCTTTGATGGTCACTTGTGGACTCGCCCATCTGGGACAACCATGGCAATAGCATGCACAATTCGTCTAAGCCACTGTTTGGGATTCATGCAGTGCAATTATTCAACGTGTCCTCATTATATTAAGGAACAAGAATTCAATAGTAGAGATTTTCATGGATATTTGAACAGATAGGTGAAAAAGGACTACCTTGCAATGGAAGAGAATACAACAATAACTTGTCATTATTGTCAGAAGGTTGTTACTTGTGTTGTTGCTTGTCCCTGCAAAATCTATTATGTTTTGCCTAGAGATGGTACAATGTCGCGACTGGCAATACATGTTGGTAAACATTGTCATAATGTTAAGGCAGGAACCTCTAGGGCTGCTATTTCAAGAGTGCAGAAACTGGTAGGTGCAGTACTAAAAATAGAAAAGGGTGGCCCAAGAAAAATTCAAATGTTGGTGGCTCAACAACTTGTTCTTCACTCCTTGATTGGTGAGGAAGCTGAAGCTACATCCGATGTACAATTCAATGATTTTTTGGAAGAAATGATGCCACTGGTTCAAACCAAAGGGTAAGAAAACTCAATTTGGTTCCTTGAATTTGTTAATTTTTTAACTATTATAAATTTAGCCTTCTTGTGATACATCGTGTAGGTTTTCTTCAATTGTTTCAAAGGAGAGGAAGAGTCAAGGTGCTGTTATTGGGGATGGATATGATAATATTTTATTGCTTCAAAAATAGTGCATGTTTCCTTTTTTTCATGGGAATAGATTTCCTGGACAGGGTGAAGAGGATGACAAGTGCTTCCTATTTAAAATGTCCACTAAAGGACCAGGTTCTGGGATTGATCTAGTAAATCGGATGAAAAGAACTGAAATTGGTGACTTGAGAAATGCGTGGGTACATTTTGATTTTACCCATAGAATAGATGGATGGGCAACAATGTCATGCTCAGTTTATGATCCAAGGTAATCTTTAATTATTTAAATATCTCGTATTTTTTAATCATTAAATAAAAGAATATGTCTGAAAATGTTTATGTTGAATATCTTGCAGCATACGATCACTACAAATAATTGCTATATGTGAAACTAAAGAGGAGGATACAAAGACTCAAGTTATTTTTTGGGAGAGCCTTAATTCAACAATGGAAAAGTACGGACATGGTGCAGCTGACTTTGCAAGTTTTATGTCTGATGAAGCTGGTGCAAATTGGAATGCTATTCGAACAGTCTTCAATGGCGGGCCAGATAATATCATGGAGGGACATGAACGATCATGCCTATTTCATTGGGAGCAGAGTCTCCACAAATATGCTAAAAGGTGGATACCTCAACATCTAACAAATCAACACATTGATATGTGTGAGGAATGGAGAGCTTGTAAGACCATTGTGCTTGCATCTCAAAAGGCACTTTCAATTCAAAAGTGGTGGAGACAACATCTATCTACAAAGAGCATCACAAGAGTGAGCAGATGGTTTAAATGGTGGGAGCAACAAATTTCACACTGGGGAGGAATTGGAACAGATGTAAGTACCTTTATGACAATCTATATTTTTAGAAAAATTTCTTTTCATACATGAAATTTATAAATTTTAATTCATGTTTTTTTGCATTTCATAGGGTGGTCTAAGTCCGTGGGAGCGTGCACAAATTCCCAATGTTAATTTATCAGAAAGTGTACATGCCAGTTGGTTAGCAGGTGAAGGTGGAAAGAGAAAAATATCCTTGTATGATGCATGTGTAACAGATGTTATAAACTCATATATTCAATGTGCAAAGCGTTTGGGATATACTACTGGGCATTATATAGGAACGGGTCCCACAATGGAGACCTTGCTTTCTCGAGTTGAATCTCAGCAAACTCCAACTCCAACCAACATGGCCCATCTATTACACGAGGCTGTTGCAGGGACTCCCATGTATGCGCAGCCAATTTTTCATGGAGACAAAGAAACAGTACAACCCAAAAAGAGGGGCAGAACAGGAACAAGTAGCTCCCATCGGCCGGAATATGTCATGGAATCTAAGCAACAAAACCATCGCGGTCGATCGAAAAAAATCAAATTTGATACCCAAGGACCAGGTATTTCTAACATTCCACTGCAAATTAGTGACAGTGATGATGATATTGGATCTCAAAAAGAAACAACCACACCTTTGTCATCTCAAAGAAACAATGTGTTTGAGAGTGATGTGCCACGCACTCAGTGGACCCTCAGGAGAATGCCCATTCAAAGTCAAAGAAAATTTTTTGGAACAGTAGGGAGAAAAAATTGTGACAATATCTTGCATAGTCGCTCAATTGGTCTTGTTGCTCCATGTATATGGTCCGAAAGAATGTTCAAGGGTAAAACAATCAAGCAATGGTTATGGTTTTGTAATCATGATATTTTGCATACCCAATCAATCAAAAGACAAGTCAAAGATTTACCTCCTGCTCCAAATGTTTGGCCAGTAGCAAGAGGGACAGATATCTCCACATAGGAACTTGCCGCGCTGCATCAGAGTGGATTTCGGACAGAGAATTCAATGGTAAATCCACAACCTCTTGCTGGCGACTGCAAAGAAGGTGGTGGCAGCTCGAGGAAGAAAAAGTGGAGGCATGGAATCTCTAAAGAGGCCATGAAGAAATTGGAAGCATATAATAGTATGACAATTATATTTTTGGATGAAGTAAAAAGGTCTCAAGAGCATGCAATTTTCCGAGTTCTCACTGAAAATAGTTATGAGATTCATATAAAACAGAGTCCAACATGCATGTGTCTAGATTTTCAGAAGCGAGAGAATACCAACAAATCCTTTTTGGCATGCAAACATATGTACTATGTGTACACAAAAGTGCTCGGACTTGAACCTAAGGAGCACAAGATTATTCATCAGCCAACCCTCTCACCAATGGACATCGCTTTTATTCTTGGACAACCAAGGAGGATTTCTCCCTTCATTTAATTACAACTGGTTTGGTATGCTTCTTTCACTCAACTAGAATATTGATCTATGATATGAAAGTGTTTTTCTGTATTTATTTTGGTTTATTATACTTGTGATTATTTATCTTGAAAAAACATTGTTTATGCAGCAAAGGATTTCAAATTTCAAGCAAAAGATATGAAGCATCTTGCAAGCTATTTGGGAGCAAATTACTTGCCTTTTAGAGTGACCATTACATTTATGGCGACTATCCTTTTTTGTACTCTAATTTTGATCTTATCCTGTGGTAGTTTTGCGAATGTACTTACATCCTCAAACTTACGTTGTTTCAAAAAGCAATTGCTTGAGAAAAATAGTATTGTCTCTATCTGGCATTATTTTTGACTTCATCACATTTATATATGCTGTGGATTATATTTAACTCTGAAATTAGTGTTGTCTCTATTTTGCATGATTTTTTACTTTATCACATGTTTATATGATGTGGATTATTTGACTCTGATCACATGCGTTGCGAGCATATTTGACTCTAATGGCATGAGATGTGAAATGGTGATTTTATTTGTTTACATTTTTTTCGTCGTTATGCCCTCTCGGTCTCTCTCTCTCTCTCTCTCTCTCTCTCTCTCTCTCTCTCTCTCTCTCTCTCTCTCTCTCTCTTTGCGTAGTGATATACAACTCTATGATTTTACTTTCTCTCTCTAGAAGAGAAGTCACTCTCTCTCTCTCTCAAGGATTTATGATCTCTTCTTCCAATGGTAACTCGCATAAATACTATCTCTCTAGAATTTATACTTTCTCTCTCTGTCAACCACACATATATGGAGTCTTATGACGATTGAAAATTACATTAAATAGATACTTTATGCTATGACACATATTTGGTTAAAAAAACTCTAAAGATTGCTAAAATTGTGAAAAAAACTTGAAATGAAAAACTCGCAAATGTTAAATCCCCGACTATGGCTACCTTGCTCTTGTAAAATACTTTGGATTTTGCCTTGCGTAGACATATACATACATGTCTTTAGTAATAATTAATGAAAGTCATGAATTACATATGGTTGCCAAAAGGTGCAATACACATCATACCATAGTGTGATTATGGACAAGGTGAAATTTATAAAAAAACCCACACAAAACCATCTTTGAAAACTTGAAATGTTATACTTTTTTTTTTTTTTTTGGGTGCAAAACTCACAATTGTGAGTGGATAGTATAAAGAACAAAAATATACACCATCCTCAAGCTCAGACCGAGCTTTGAGGGTCAAAGGATTACAAGTAATCTGCTTGGCAGAGAAACCACTCCTCCTCCTCGGTTTTACTTATTATATTATGTTATGTATTGTTCTAGCCCAGTCCTCTGAGGCTTGTTTGCATCCGATCATGTGGATCATCAATCTGCTCTCTTGCGTGATTGCACGAAAGCTTGCCACAGCTAGATCCCCCTCAAACACACGGCGGTTCCTTGCTTGCCAAATATGGTGCAAGAAGTAGTACCTGATTACTTGAGTGCAGACTAGAAGAGAAGGACCATTCTTGAAGTACTTAATTTGCCATGTCCTTTGAATCCACTTGCATATTTCCCTAGCCATGCCCCTGATTGCTTGGCATCCCATGAACAGGTGGGCTAGGTCTTCACTGGCTATTCTACACCCCGAGCAACGATCGGACAAGAGTCAGCAGTTTTCCAGCACTTCCTGTTGCCATCCCAAAATTGCTCTAGTCGAACGATCCTCTTATTATTCACCTTCCTGGTCATTTCTATCCAGTAAGGGCTTTGCGGCGGCCCCAATATTTTAGAGAGCCAATGGGACTAGTGTAATATGGATTTCTTAAAGTATCTGGTTACTTCCCCCCATTCCAGAACCTCAGTAGCACTTTTGCACTTCCTCATCAGCTCCCCTGAGAGTCCACCAGATCTAAGATAAGACCACTTCGGGGTGAGAAGTTTGTCGTGCATCACAACCCACTTCCACTTTCCCCCTTTCGGTCCCAGTTTTGTTGCATCAAGCATTTCCTTAGTCATGATAGCCCAAGCTTGGTCCTGTTTAGCCAATGAGACCATAAATTGGGCACAAAGGGCCTCAGCATGAGACATAGGGTTAAGAATGTCGAGCCCTCCTTGGTCTACCGGGCGAGCAACTACCTCCCATCTAGCCCACTGCCATGGCCGGCAAGATTTTGTATTGTTCTTCCAAAGAAACCTTTTCACTGGTTTTAAGAATTCTTTCCAGTTACACTTAGCCATCTTGAGCACGAGGCTGAGGAAATCAATATACGGGATCATAAAAGCATTGATCACTCTAATCCGGCTTTGGAAGGGTAGGAGAACAAACTCCCACCTTCTCATTTTGGCGCTTATTTTTTCAATGACCCATTGAAATCTTTGACTGTGGGTTACGTCCACCCCCTACGGGGGCTCTCAGGTGTCTAAATATACCCCCTTTTGAGATAATCTCTCCTTACCAGACTGCAGGGTTAAAAGAGTTGTTCTCCGACAGGGAGATTAGTCTTGACTTCTCTATATTGCACTTAGATCCCGAGGTCACGGCAAATGTTTGCAAAATCTCTAGAGCTCTCCTGACAACTTGAGGGCACGCCTTCAAGAATAGGAGCGAATCATCTGCGAACATTTTGACTAGTAGCTGGTTGTTGCCCGGCAATGCAAGACCTTGAATCTCTCCCTGCACACCACTGGCTTCGAGCATTGTAATGAGAGGATGTGACCCAATGGCGAACAACAAGGGGGCCAGGGGACATCCTTGCTTAATAGACCTTTTAACCTCAAAAGATCCCACAATTCTGTCATTAAACGGGAGCTCTGATTGGCTGTCACCGCCTAGTGTGTGTATGAGGTGACAAAGGCGGGGCCCAAAGCCCAGAGCTCCCATGACTTCTTCTATATAGGACCATTTTATCCTATATCATAGGCTTTGTCGAGGTCCAACTGCAGCAAGATGCACTCTTGCTTGGAAAAGGATGCATACTCTATTCCTACCATTGTTGCCAAGATATTGTCATATATAGATCTCCCTTTAATAAACCCGTGTTGATGGGGAGAGATGATCCGACTCAAGAGGGGGGCAAGTCTGAGAGCTACCGCCTTGGCAATAATTTTTTATACTACTGACATCATCGTAATGGGACGCCAATGTTTAAGTTGAGAGCAGCAAATCTATTTGGGGATGGGTTTGATAAGCCCTCTCTTTAAACTTGCATCCAACGACTCTTTGGAAACAGCTAGATTGGCCATCCGTGTGACTAGACCCTTGAGATCATCCCAAAATTCCCTGAAAAATTTAGCCGTCAGTCCATCCCAGCCGGGGGCCTTTTCATTGCCAAGAGCTTTTAGTGCCGCTGAGCATTCTTCCTCAAAGAAGGCCTTTTCCATGCGGTTGGCTTCCTCCTTGGGAACCTTCTTTTCAACACTCCCAAGTAAAGACTCCCGCGCTTCTTCCACTTCCTGAGATTGGGTCTCTGGCTGGCTGATAATCTGGCTGAGATACTTGAGTATAAGTGCAGCCATCTCATCTTGGTTTTAAATTGTATTCCCTTTCTCATCATCGAGCACTTGCACGCAGCCTTGACTTTTCCCCAACTTCAGCGCCCTAAAAAAATGTGCTTGGTTAGAAGGCTCTGGTTGCAGGAAAGTTTCCCTAGATAGCAATCTCACCTTCTTGATTTCCTCCAGCTGTTCATTGGCCAGGTGAGATTTAACTTCAAGCCATCACTTGTGCTCATCTTTGGTAGCCAGTCCGAAAGCCTTCCTAGAGGCTAATTGCGCCACCTCCTCTGTGAGATGTTTGAAATGTGCCTCATTGGCTTTTTTTACCTGAGGACCCGAAGTTTTGAAAGCTGTTTGTACACTCTGAACAAATACATTCCAAGCACAAGGTTTATTCATCCCCACATCTTTCTTGAGCTTTCCCAACGCTTTTTTGGCGATGCTTCTGAAGGGAGGGTCTTTGAACAGGTGTGTCTCTGTAACTAGAAGCTTTTCCTCCCCTCTTGGGGATTGCCCCCCCCTTTTTTCTTTCTTGAGTTGTACGTGTAATGTGATGTGATCGGACAAGCTTTTTGTTGAGATTACCTTCATCTCTAACGTCGATGAGATCTAGTCGTCTTGATGAGAGCAATAGCATCTATCCAGCCAAGAGGCAGTGCAGGCATAATGAAGGCTTGTGTAGTTGAATCCAGGCATGTTGTTCCATGGGCCCACTTCCCACAAGTCAATCATAGCCCACTTCTCACATAATCTCAACCATCTAGACTTTTTTGAGCTAGCCAGTAGACTGGCGGAGCCTGTTCCGTCCTTACTTTTCGCGACCATATTGAAATCTCCAACCATCAGCCACTCCCCTTCGATCGGAGTATCCCTAAGCTGCATCCACAATTTAGCTCTATCCTTTGCATTGCAGGGGCCGTACACATTTACTATGGTGATAGGTGGATTAGCCCATCTGATTCTAACACCAAGGACTCTTCCAGAGCGGTGGTTAAGAACCACCTTTGGCTCCAAATCTCTGTCAGCAATGGACAAGACACCACTGAAACCGTCGCTTCCTTCTCCATAAAAGATAATTTCTTTTCCTACAGTCTGTTTTTTCTTGCACCGGGCATCCAAATGGTGTTCTTGGATGGCCCAGCAGTTGACTGCCTTATCTTTCTTCACTTCCTCCTAGAAGAGAGTGCCCTTCTTTCGGGTTTTTAGTCCCTTCACATTCCAAGAATGAATAGAGAGAGTATCCATCATTGGGAAAGGGGGACAAATTCTTCTACCTCCAGGAACTCTTCCCCAGAGTTCCCATTCAGGTTTTCCTCTTCCATTGGCTCCTTTTCTGTTGGAACCTGCATGGTATCCAGCTTGGAAGTGAAAAGGTCCTCTTGATTCGTCTTCCCCAAAACTTTGAATATATTGTCATACAGGACCGGAGGCTTTAAGAGATCCAGCGGGAGACCTATGATTTGTCCCAAGGCCCTAGCCTTTGCTTTGAACCGTTTTCATGAAATATGAGATACTTGTTGCCAGCCCTCATCTTTTGACCTAATAGTTGGAGACATCACGATCTTCTGCATTACTAGGGTGGCCGTTCATTGCTGAGCGGTGGATGAAAAGCGGTAGCTTTGGGTGGTCTTGCCCTTACCCCGATTTCCATGCTCTTGTCTCTCCACATATTTATTCGAGTTGCCTTTATTTTTCCCACCCTCTATTTTGCCAAGATCTTCAGTAGGCTTCTTTGGTGGATCTCCTGTCGTGCCACCCTGTGGGGTAGCCTGTGATTCGCTTCTCTCCTCTGTAGGCTTTAGCACCTCAGCGGGACACGCCCTCACATAATGTCCAAATTTGTTGCATTTGAAGCAGGCCCCGAAGAAGGTGTTAAAGTTAAGAGGAATGATCTTTAGCCTTGCCCCAACATTCACACCAAATTCTTTGGTTGAGGCTTCCTCAGATCCCACCAAATACATACCTTGTTTGCTGCTACCCCCGAGGCTCTGGAAGATGAGACAAATAATGGATCACCAAGTGAGGCTGCGAGGTCCTTCAAGTTCTTCCTAAGCCATACTAGGAGGTTGCCAAACTCCACCCATATTGGGCAGAGATCCTTGAATGCCTCGTTAGATTCAAACAGAGGGTCCCAAGGGAGCACGCACACCAGCTCATGATTGAAGGATAGCAAGATTTTTGTCAAAACCTTCTCAACCATTGCACTGTCGTTGAATTGAATTGACACGAATCCTTTTGCTATATATTGGGTGAATATTACCGAGCCGTGTTGATTCAACACCAGTGGACTGCTAAGAAAATTATAGAGCTCATTTCTATTAGGAACTCTCCCCATAAACCCGAAAACCATAGTCGAGTTTGCTACCTCCGCCAGTTGATTTTTCACTATGGCAGGGGGAACAACCACCGTAACGGCATCTTCCACCTCGACACACTGCGGGAGCGCCTTCTTAAGTGCTTGGAAAGATCTGTCCCCTTTGACCACTTCAGCAGCATCCTCCTGCATTGCCGAATCCTCGTGTGACCTTTTGTTTAATGACAGTGCACACAGGATTGCCGCTAAGTCTTTTTCCACCTGCGTGTTTCTTTGTTTCAGTTCCTCCTTACTCAGATTAGTAAGGGATCTTTGACCGCTATCATCGACGCCCGGTTTCACCAGTTCCCCTGTCGTCTTGATAGCCTTGAGAGCGTCGGGTTGCTCTTTTCCTGACACTGCTTCGGCGTAGGACGGCTTAGAGGAGCTCTCCATGGCACGGTGACAATCCTCACCAACACCAAGTTATTGTAAGGGTTACAATAATCTTTTAATAAACAAAAGTGTTGCAGTAGGGGGGGGGGGGGGGGGATGCACTGCCACCTTCTTAACACACCGTGCGTGTTTCTCAGCTCCCAGTCTCACCAAAACTTATTCGCAAAATCTCCATGTGCACATTCTCTTATTAGATAGGCTCAAAAAGCGCTTATTGAGGCAAATAATCGCGATGCCGTGTTGATAATTGTCTTCATAAAAAGATACTAATCGCGCTGAGCAAAATTTAATACTCGCTTGAAGGTTGCGTGTTGTTGGAATTAGGGTTGCAAAGAAACACACACAGCTTGGATAAGACGAAGGAAGCTCAAGGCACACAATAGAGAGTGTGTTACTTAGTGTGCAATGGAAAGATAGATAGCCCTAGTGTGATGGGCGTATATACAATGCTCGGGGGAAAAAACCTCCTAAAGAGGGAAAAAATGCCTCGACGGTCCTAGTGTGTTCACACACATCACTACCACATGTATATGGTAACAAATCTCCCCTGGAGTGATGCGGTGAACGAGCGCTGGCACATGAGTAAAGGAAAGTGCCATGCCCAAGGACATGATCAATCCACAAAGGGGAGTAAGTCCAAATCTTTGCGGAAAGCTTCAAGCTTCTCACGAGACAACGCCGTTGTGAAGAGATCTGCAAGGTTGTCTTGTGTTGGCACATAATCCAAGCTGATCTCTCCTTCTGAGAGCCTCTCCCTGACATAGTGATAATGCACCTCAATGTACTTTGTGCGAGCATGAAAAACTAGGTTCCTCGCAACTGCCAATGCGCTCTGACTGTTAGTGTAGATAGTGTTGGTAGTGTCCTGTCCAACACCCAAATCATCCATAAGGCGTCTGATCCATACACACTCAACCGTAGCTGTGAAGACTGCCCTGTACTCAGCCTCACAACTCGAAGTGGCCACAATAGGTTTCTTCTTGCTTAACCATGATATACATGAACTGCCAAGCATGAAACAAAAACCACTTGTGGACACTCACATGTCAAAACAATCGGTCCAATCTGAGTCCGAAAAATCATGTAAGTCTGGCGATAATGATCCCCCCTTGGGATAAAACAAACCAAGATGTAAAGTGCCACTAAGGTAGCGAAAAATTCTCTTGACAGCCTGGCAATGCTTAGACCCTGGGCTATGCATAAATCTGCTGACGTGTGAGACTGCAAACTGAATATCTGGCCTCGTGCTGCATACATAAATGAGGCAGCCAACAGCAATTTGGTAAAGAGTGACATCAGCAGGATTGCCAGCATCATGCAGAATCAACCTCAAACTTGTTTCCATGGAAGTGGAAATAGGTTTGCAATCTTCAAGTCCAAACTTACATAGCAATGTCTCTATGTAACTTTTCTGACACAAGGCAATACCACCATCACATTGCTTAAACTATATGCCCAAATAATGATGCAACGACCCCAAATCTTTCATCTTGAAAGTAGCATTGAAATCAACATTAAATTCATCAATATGTCTCTCATTTGGTCCAGTGATCAACAAATCATCTACATAAAGAACCACAATGAGAAGTACATCACCCTCACGCTTTACATATAATGTGCTTTCTATTGGATTGTTACAAAAGCCCTGTTTAACCAAATGAGTGTCATATTTCTCATACCAAGCACGAGGAGATTGCTTCAACCCATACAAAGTCTTGTTACATTTGCATACTTTGTCCTCTTGTCCTTTATGCCTTTTTGTTGTGCATAACCCTTTGCAACAAGTCGAACCTTATGGTGATTGATCTCACCATCTTGCTTGCGTTTCAACTTGTAAACCCACTTTGTACCAATGGCCTTTTTGCAAGGAGGCAAATCACATAAAGTCCATGTGTCATTTTCTATAAGTGCATCATATTCTGATTGCATGGCAGCCATCCAATTTTTTGAATTTTGTGCTTCATCAAAAGAAAGAGGTTCCTCAACATCATGTAAGCTAGACACAGCCAAAGAATAACAATCTGATGCATAAGATGCATGGCGGGAGCCTGAACGAGTATGACTAGACAAAGGTGCATTTAATTTACTCTCATGTAAAGTGTGCACCAGCCATTTTGGCATACCTCTTGCCTGCTCATTTTCAGCTCTTTCCTCATCAAGTACATTATGTACATCTGCATCAGTAATAGGCTGATCTGTAACATTTTCAGAAACCCCCATAGGCTGTACATTTGCCTCATTGGAACTTACATTCGTATTTCCACCACTGAAAAGAGGCAACAAAGTGTCATAAATGTCTAGTGAGCTTACATTACTGTCTCTAGTACATGACAGCAAGGGCTCAACAGAATCTTCCACAAACACTACATCCCGTGAAACCAGAATACATTTTTTTTGTGGATGATACAACATGTAACCTTTGCTTTTAGCACTATAACCAACAAAAATACATTTGACAGCCTTATCATCCAATTTTCTGTGGTGTGTTTGTGGCACCAAAGCATATGCCAAACATCCAAAAACACGCATGTGCTCAATAGAAGGCTTTCTATCATTCCATGCTTCATATGGAGTAATAGACTGCAAAGCTTTTGTAGGACACCTGTTTAGTATATAAGTGGCACACATGATGGCCTCAAGCCAAAAAGAATGCGGCAAAGCTTGACTTTTGACCATACATCATGCCATTTCCGTAAGTGACTTGTTTTTCGTCTCAGCAACACCATTTTGCTGAGGTGTATAAGGCACTGTACATTGGTGTTTTATCCCACGACTAGCCAGAAATGCATTGAATTCATGAGACATATACTCCCCCCCTCGATCGGAACGGAGGGTGCCCATAGTACATTTCGAGACATTTTCAGCCATAGCCAGAAATTGTTTGAAGCACATAAAAACTTCGGACTTCGCTTTAAGTGGAAATACCCATGCATGCCTAGAATAATCATCAATGAAAGTCACGAAGTACAGGTAATTACCCAAGGACGGAGTTTGCATGGGCCCACAAACATCACTATGCACAAGCTGCAACCTGCATGTGGCCCTAATTGAACCATCCTTTGGAAACTTAAAATGTTGTATTTTACCCAGAATACAGACTTCACAAACATGTTTGACAGGTGCTTCAAGAGGCGGCAAAGAAGCAACCATATCAGATTTCTCCAAACGCAGCAAACTGGCAAAATTTAGATGACCAAAACGTGCATGCCAAAGTTTTGCATCGAAAATAGCCCTTGAATCTGCAACTGCATTTGCAAAATTTTGTCCACAAATTTTTCATACAAAGTGAGCTTATACAACCCACGGCACAAAAGGTCAGATGCAACAATTTCATCACCAAAACTGAGATCATGAACTGTACATCTGTCATCCACAAATTTGACTACAAGTCCAAGTCTAGCAAGTGCAGATACAGACAAAAGATTCTTCTTGATCCCTGGTACATAAAGTGCATCAACAAGTGTGAAAGAACTACCATTAGAAGCAGTAAGCATAATCTTTCCAACTCCTTGAACCGGATAAGAGGCATTGTTGGCACAAGTGACTGAATTCCCATGAGGGATAGACTCGAGAGAGGTGAACAATCCACGATGTGAGGTAATGTGCTTTGTAGCACCATTGTTGAAATACCACACATGTGAATCTGCAGCAATTGACAAGAATGCATCATGGACAGCGGGATTGTAGGTGCACTCTACGCTAAAAGCCCATTCTGCATCAACATCAACATTACAGTCTCCTTTTACAAAAGACTCAACAATGGCTGTATTTGTAGTGGAACCACCCTCTTTCTTCTTAGCCTCTTTTGCCTTCAACGTAGGACACTGCTTGATCAAGTGATCATTAGCTTTACAATAATGGCAACGCATATTCTTTTTGCCCTTATCCCCAAAATTTCTAGACAAATTTCTACCAGTAGAAGCATTAGGAGCAAAAGTTTTTCCACTCACAGCAGAACCATAAGAAGTGGCTCCATTGCTGTTACCACCCTTTCTTTGAGAAGCAATAAAAGCCTGTCCAACCGCACGTTGTCTAGTCTGTTTTTTTGGAAAGTGACTCTTGCAACAGCAATGTGCATAATGCATCATACTTGACAACTTCTGGATTTCCTTGGGTCATAAGTCTCCAAGTACTAGCAAAAGTCTGGTAAGAATCTGGTAAGGCATCAAGAACAGTCTGCACAAGGGAACTGTCTGAAATGACTTCACCTGCAGAAATAAGTTGCTCATTGATATCCTTGACACTAGCAAGGAAAGTGGCCATATCATCTTCCTCATGCATAATCTTCGACTCCAGCTCTTTACGCAGCAAAGCAATTTTAGCCTCATTGCGACTTGCATAAAGACCAGCCAAAATATCCCAAGCCTGTTTTGCAGATTTTGTTGAATGGATGTGAGGAACAATGGTGCACTTCACAAACAACGCAATCAATGCATGAGCCTACACATCCTTTACATCCCAACGAGATTGTTCTGCCGTAGGCAAAACAACTCTAATAACTGCAATCCTTGCAGCAAGACCTGCAACATCCTCAACATCGCCTACATCCTCAGAACCAGGACGTACATCAATGCCCTACACAATATTCTAGACGCCCTTTGACACAAGAGCGTGTTGCATCATATAAGCCCACATAGGGTAATTGTCCCCATCCAACCTGTCCTCAGCAGCGAACATCTTGAAGACATATGTGTTGTTGTCAACCATGGTAAATGATGCACTTGATGTGAAAACTGTCGGAAAACAGGAGAAACGGAGCGGGTACAACACGTGCTATATAGCACAAACCATGGAAGACTGTAAGACACCTAATATGCAGAAAACAACACTGACAAAAATTCTACACAAAATGACGAAATCGCCTGTGCAGACCTGCTTGTAGTGGAAACGGAGGCTGAAATGAGCCCGAATCAAAAATCTGAGCAGACTGAGCTCTACGAGGATTCCCGAAATATTTGTCGATCTGCGAAGGCTTTCCAAAGCTCATTGTAATCGGAGAAAGTGAGCAGGCGTGTGCTGGAGCAGCTGGCGACTAAGCCTTGGAGGACGTAACCTGCTCTGATACCAATTGTTGGAATTAGGGTTGCAGAGAAACACACACAGCTCGGAGAAGATGAAGGAAGCTCAAGGCACACAATAGAGAGTGTGTTACTTAGTGTGCAATGGAAAGATAGATAGCCCTAGTGTGATGAGCGTATATACAATGCTCGGGGGAAAAAACCTCCTAAAGAGAGGAAAAAATTCCCCGGAAATCCTAGTGTGCTCACACACATCACTACCACATGTATATGGTAACACGTGCTGCCGTCCTGTTGAGGGGGGGGGGGGGGGGGGGGGGGGGGGGGGGGGGATGCATCGTCTTGCTAAAAGCTTTTGGAAGGCGGTTGTGCTCGAAGCTCTAGGACGCTACCACACCTTGTAGCCACCACGTCACACACCTCAGCTTGTCTTGTACAGCCACTCTTCAGCACTTCAGACCATCGCGCCGACCTTCATATCCTCGCCGACGAACCCTGTGATCACCATAGCTTAGTCTGCGCGATTATTAACAGAGCTTCCTTCCTACGTGATTATTAACAGGCTGCCCTTCACAATCAAGATGTTACACTTTTCCTAAATTAGATCCCTCGTAAACATGTCTAAATAGTTCCTCAAGAGAACAGACAACAACATAATCATCTCAAATTTCTAGCAAACAACAAACAAGAAAAATTTAGATGATCAAAATGTGCATGTTACATTTTTGCACATACTATCATCTTTGAGTCATACACTATGCATGCCACACATTTATCATGTACATTAAACTTATACATACTAGAAAACAAGTGTCACATGGCCACATGCCACAATTATATTACTTAAATTGAGATCATATAGAGTACACTTATCATCCAAATTTCACAACAAGATTAAGTCTTGCAATAGTAGAGATCCCAATTGTGCATAATGCAGCAGTCATTGTAAAAGAAATGTCACTCTAATAAGCAACATTTTATCGAATCCCTTAAGAAGCATCACATGTGGAAATTTCTTGTTAGAGATATCCCTACATATGTACAATTCATAATCTCAATTTTGGTGATGCAATCGTTGCATCTGGTAATTTGTGTTGTGGGATGTATAAACTCACTTTGTATTGCATGGAAGAATTTTGCAAATGGAATTGTGAATTCAAAGGTTGTTTCAATTGCAAAACTTTGGTATGCATGTTCTAGGTATCTGGATTTTGCCAGTTTGTTGTGTTTGTAGAAATTTGACATGGCCGCTTCCTTGCTGCTTGTTGAAGGACCTTCTAAGCATGTTTAGGAAGGATGTATTATGGGTAATGTATAGTGTTAAAAGTTTCCAAGGGATGGATCTCTAAGGGCTACATACAGGTTACAACTTGTGTATAGTGATGTTTGTGGGCCTATGCAAACTCCATCCTTGGTTAATTACCTATACTTTGTGACTTTCATTAACGAATATTTTGCTTAAAGCTAAATCCAAGGTGCTCATGTGTTTCAAGAAATTTTTGGTTATGGAAAAAAATATCTCTAAATGTAATATGGACACCCTCCATACAAATCAAAGGGGGAAGTATGTGTCTTATGAATTTAATACATTTCTGGCTAGTTGTGGGATAAAATGCCAATGTACAATGTTGTATACACCACTAGAAAAAATGGTACACCACTAGAAAAATTGGTGTTTTTGAAAGAAATATATGTCGCTTACAACGATGGCACAATGTGTGGTCAAGAGTCAAGCTTTATAACATTCGTTTTGGCTTGAGGTCGTCATGTGTGCTACTTATGTACTAATAGGTGTCATACGAAATCCTTGTAGTTTATGAATCCTTATGAAGCATGGCATGATAAGAAGCCATCTATAGGTCACGTGCATTTTTTTGGTTATTTGGCTTAAGTTTTGGTGCCACAAATGTAGTGCAAAAAATTGGATGAAAAGCCTGTCAAATGCAATTTTGTTTGTTAGAATCTTGAAAGAAAAGTCACAAGTTATACCATCCACAAGAAAAATGTATCTTGGTTTCATGAGATATTGTATTTGGGGAAGATTTTTTTCAGCCTTTGTCATCATGTACTAGACACAATAATGTTAGCTCATAGAAAATTCATGACAATTATTCCCTCTTTTTTTAAGGTGGAAACTTGAATGTAAGTTCTAATGAGGCACGTGTACAGACCATTGGGGTTTTTGAAAATGCTATGTATGAGCCTATTACTAATGCAGATATACATGATGAACTTGAAGTGGAAAGGGCTGAGACTGAAGAGACTAGGAGTGTGTCAAACTGGCTAGTGCATACTTTGCATTATAGTAAATTGAATGCACCTATATCTAGTCATACTCGCTTAGGTTCGTGCCATGCGTCATATGCATCATACTGTTATGCTTTGATTGTTTCTAGTTTGTGTGATGAAGAGAAACCTCTTTGATGAAGCACAAAATTCCAAAAATTGGATAGCCACCATGCAATAAAAATATGATGCACTTATAGAAAATGACACATGGACTTTATATGATTTTCCTCCTAGCAAAAAGGCCATTAATATAAACTGGATTTACAAGTTGAAGCGTAAGCCCATGGTGATATTGATCATTACAAGGCTCTACTTGTTGCAAAAGGTTATGCACAATAGAATGGCTTTGCCTATGAAGAGACTTTTTCTCCCACTTGTCGTATGACTATTATTTGTTTTCTATGTGAACGATTAGCTCATTTTGGGTGAATTAATATACATCAATCAAACATTTCTACTTCTTTCTTGAATGGTGATATATTTGAGGATGTATATGTAACACTGCCTCCCGATTTTGTCAAGAAATGACAAGAAAATAGAGTATGAAAAATGTTTGTATGGATTGAAGCAGTCTGCCCATGCTAGGTATAAGAAATCTAACATTCATTTGATTCAACAAGGCTTTCATAACAATCCAATTGAGAGCAATTTGTATATCAAATGTGGAGGTGATTTCTCATCAATGTTTCATACTTAGACGATTTGTTGATAATTGGTCCAAATGAGACAAAAAAAAATTGAATTCAAAGGTAAATTGAATTCTACTTTCAAGATGAAAGTCTTGGGTATTTTTGCATCATTTCTTGGGCATAGAGTTTAAGCAATGTGATGGAGGTATTCCTTTGTGTCAACAAAGTTACATAGAGACATTAGCGTATGTAAGTTTGGACTTGAAAACTTTTAAGCTATTGCTACTCCAATGGAAACTGGCTTGAAATTGGGTTTTCATGATGTTGAAGATCTCACTAATGTCTATCAAAGAATTTAATACTTTAGATTCGATGATATTTTAACTTATGAAAGGAGAGAGTTTTCTTGAAAAGAATTCTTTAGAGTAAGCTACAGATTGTGCCAGGTTGATTTCATTGCACATTCACACATTAGAAAATTCAAAATCATGCACATCCTTCAAAGAGAATATCACAATTAAGATTGAAAACTTGATCAAGACAAAACATTTTTGGAGCCGGTCCCCCCTCCAAAATGTCTTTGTATTATAACTCTCTCTCAAAGAGAGATTTGATCATAACAAAAGGTGTGCTCTTGTAGAGCTTTATTTGAACCAAGAACATGGTTTTCTTAAGATTCCATGGTGTAACCCTCGTTTCGAAGTCCTAAACACCCTAGCGAGGAGAAATAATTACAAGTAAGAGGTAGATGAGGGTGAAAGAAGTCTTTTGCAAGCAAGAGAATGTTTACTTCCTATATGCTTACTCCATGGGAAAGCTCTTAGCATAGCTCAGCATAATAGAGTAGTAGAATATGATAAAGAAGAAGATGATGAATCTTGCTTGCAAGTATTTTTGCAAGCAAGAGAATTTCTACTTCCTCTATGCTTACTCCATGGGAAATCTCTTAGCATAGATTAGCATAATAGAGTAGTAGAAGTTGATGAAGAAGAAGAAGATGAATGTTTCATTGCTTGGATTTGCATCCATAGCCAAGTGGCTTGAGCATGATAGTCACCTCTTGAGCTCCCATGAGAGAGAGAGAGAGAGAGAGAGTTTTCTTGGCCACACCTAGTACTTTAGAGTGTTTGAATGAGGAAGAAGAGCCAAAAATCCCAAACGAGCCCTTGCTTTTATCCCATGCAAAACTTGCAAAGCTAGTCTTCAAACGAAATGCATACACCTTGAACAATGAGAAGTGAACACTCAAATTCAATTCATGCAAGCTCATACACTTCTCCACTCGTGCTAAGCATGAGCATTGCGCCCCCCCCCCCCCCCCCCCCCCCCCCCCCCCCCCCCCCCCCCCTCCCCACCTACTCTTCTTGGAAGTGTACACACCATATAAACTTGCTAACTTCACATAAAGCAATTTGATGCTACTTTGGACATGTGGTGTAGCCAAGCTTAGAAAAGAAGGACTAGAGTCAACTTTCTAAATGATAAAGGACTAATCTAACCTTAGACTTTAGATTTTTCCTTTCACTTATTAAAAACACAAATTTACCCTTTAATTTAATTAGCTCATGTGGAAGATCTTTGCACAAGCCTTGTAGGCTTTATGAATCTCGCCTTGGCTACAGTCTACGTGCTAATTTAGGACTTGTTAAATTAGAATAGACTTTGGTAAAAATTAAACTCACCCTCGAGATTTAAAACTTCACCTCTTGTGAAAAACCTTAGCACAATGCTTTGGAGGTGTCATCAAGCTGCTCTCAATATTGCTACATTTAGACCTACTAGATTTAGGCTATTTGTGGCGAGTTAGAAATTTATCCTAAGGCTTCCCAAACTTCATACTTGGATTCTAAAGAGTTATTTTAATGACTCAAATTTAGCATAGCTACTTTCTATTTTTAAACTCATATAAATGCTCTAGGTCATCTCCTTTGTCATATACCTTTGATCAAGGCTTCTCAGGATATAGTCATCCTTCTTTGATATGTACCTATAGTTGAGATATACAAATAAAAATTACCCTTTCTCTTTTATGGATTTTTGGTTCCAAGCCTTTGATCGGGCTGGTCCATACGCACTTGAATCAACTTCACTTGTTCTCTTTTATTTTCCCTGACCTTAAAAGGCCAATTTAAGATGGAAAATAATTTTAGAAGGTTAGAAATTAACTTTTATGACATTACCTCTCCCTTGAAATCATAGTCGTCCTCGACTGTGGGATAGAAAAAATAAAGTCATAACTAGTCTTGATGCTTTGGGTAGAGGATCCCTTTTTACTCGTTGAAATTCTTCCACGGTGATGACTAACTGTACTTGGTGCTTAGATGTCGTAATCATGTCTTTACTTAGACCTGATCATCTTTCATAGTATAATGGCAAGGTCTACTATGTGCTTGAGAGACTAAGCTATCGCAAGCTTGATTCATGGAATATATACACTTAAAAACTTATGAACATTTAAAAGAAATATTGGGATCAAAACTAGAAAAAATTCTCTTCAAAACATACTTGTTTATACATGGTTCTTACCTTTGATAGGAGTCATTGTAAGTATTTACAAGGTTTACATTATCCTTTAGTTGGATGTCTTGCATCCACCTTTCATCATCAGATAGTCTTAGCACTTCTTAAAACACTGTCTATATATTGTAGAGTTCTCTCTGTCTATAGGATCTCTTCTTGATCTTGAAACTTGGGTGGTTCTTCAATCATTGACTATTTGGGTGGCTTGCCCTTATAAGGTTTCAAGAGGCTCATATGAAAGGCATTATGAATTAACCATGTGTTAGGTAACCTTAACTTGTAATCTATATCATTGATAGCCTTAAGAATTGAAATGGTGCATAATATCTTTTTGCTAACTTAGCATAATATTTTATATTTTTGGTGACCCTTTGGGTGTCCTTGTGTCCCCTTTCCCATAGTATGGCTTAGGGATGCTTTGGGAAAGTTGAGCAATACCCAATCGTACTCTTTGAAGGTCAAGACTTGTCTATGCTTATAAGGTTTTAGGAGGCTCACATGAAAGGCATTATAATTGAGCTAAATACTAGGTAACCTTACCTTGTAAGGTGTTTCATTGATAGGCTTAAGAATTTTAAATGGGACATAATTCTTTTTTGCTAACTTAGCATAATATTTTTGATGACCCATTGGGTATCCGTGTGTTCCCTTGTCCGTAGTATGGCTTAAGCATCTTTTGGGAAACTTGAGCAATACCCAATCATTCTCTTTGATTGTCAAGACTCATCTGCTTACCCATAGCACCCTTTTGATTTTCTTTTGTGATGGATATAGTTTCCTTAATCTTCTAAAATGATTCTTTGAGGTCTTTACTATAATCACTAGTAATAAACCTATTTTCCAAGTATCTTGACTATCAATGGAAGCTTGGGTCTTCCTTCAATTACTTTGAAGGGTGGATTTCCTGTAGAAGTATGGACATTGTTATTGTACACATACTCTACTAAGGGTAAACATTTTTTCCATTGATCTCTTTGATCTACTTCTCTAACATAGGCTTTAAGTAGATCAAGAACTGCTGAATTTGCTATCTCACTTTGGCCATCTGTTTGTGGGTGATAGGCTAGTATCCTGATTTTGAAAGAGACCCTTCCAAAAATTGCTAGTCATTCTTGGGTCTCTATTGGTGGACACTAGAGATGTTGGTAAGTTGTGATACTTAAAGGACTATGAGATAAAGAGGGTTGCCATGGTGTGCTTTAATAGTCTTTTTTATCGTATAGAATGTTCTTGCTTGATAAACCGGTCTATTTTCCATATTCCTATATTCCCACTTATGGATCTTGGTAATCTAAATATGAAATCCATGGATATACTTTCCCATAGGGAATCAGGTATAGGCAATGGCTGAAGCAAGCTAGGCTACTTCTCTCTATCATAATTTGTTCGTTTGCCATACAATGCATTTGGAAACATAGTCCAGTATGTCTACGTTCATTTTTGGCCAATCAAAATACATATCCACTCCCTTGTTGAGAGTAGCTTGAATCCCTCTATGTGTGGCATAAAATGGAACATGAGATACATACATAAAATTTTTACGTAAACTATGTGTAACGTGTAGCCTATTTCCATAGAGAAGATAACCATCTTGCACATTGTATGGTTCCTCTTTCTTCCCTAGTGAAATGGCTAACATTGCATCTTCTAAGTTTAGATCCATAGCATACTCATCCATCATAGTGGATAGATCATTGTGAGTAGCTATCGATATAGCATTTAATTTTGGTCTTTGTGAACATCAGCCACTTGGATATGCTTACTAGCTATGTGAGCAATATGACAGTTAAACTATGAAAGAATGTTTTCCCACCTCATTTTTTAAATCACTTAATTTAGTTTGCATCAAAAAGTACTTCAGACTTTGGTGGTATGTGCACAAATGTAATAGAGTGCCTAGGAGATAATGCTTCCATGTATCTAGGGCATGTAAAAAATACCAGCTCTGTTTCATACATGCCCATATTCTTTTCTTGTTCATCCTATCTCCTACTTTTGTATGCTATGGAATGCCCTTATTGAAGAAAAACATTTCCAAGAAGGCATTGTCCACAAGCATCACAATGGACTTCAAAAGGCTTTGAAAGGTCTGATAATATTAGAATTGGTAGAGAGGTAAGCAATCCATACAAATTTGACGTTCTTTTTAAACAAAGCATACAATGGATGCTATGAATGAGAATTTTTCTATGAAGCATCTATATTATGCACACATTCCTATAAAGATTCTCAATTAATGTAGACTCACTGGTATAGGCCAACCTTTTATTACCTCCAAAATTTCAAGGTCCATTCAGATCCCTACTTGGGAGATCATATGACCTAGATATTGAATCTCCTAAGAAAAACTCACTTTTCTTTTGAATAATATAAATCTTATTGCCTCTCAAAACTTGGAATAATACATGAAGATGTTGCTTATGTTCCTCAAAAGACTTTAAGTAGGTGATAATGTTGTCGAAGAACACTCTTGTGAAGCTTTTAAGAGGTTTAAAGAGCCTCTCCATCATTTGATTAAAGGTAGTTGACAAATTGGTAAGTCCAAAAGGAAGTACCAAGAATTGGTAAGTCCAAAAGGAAGTACCAAGAATTTATATGTAGACCCTTCTAACTTATCAAATAGATCTTCTATCCTAGAAACAACGAATCTATTATCTATGATTATCTACAGATTAAGTGCTCAATAGTCCACACGCATTGATAAGTACCATTGTGTTATTGGTCTAGTAGAAGTCGTGAACAAAATGGAGCTGCACTAGGCTTGACCATCCCTTTTTCCACAAGCTCGTTCATTTGCATCACAATCTCCTCTTGTTGAGCTAGTGATACTCAATAAGGAGGCTTATTAGGAGATGAACTACCAAGTAGAAGTTCAATGGAATGATCTTGTCCCATTTTGGGGAGGTAGCTCCCTAGGAATGTCAATCGTAAACACATCTTGAAACACATTTAGGAAACTAGAGATTTCTAACTCCTCTTTAGTTTCATTTTGACTTCATTAGAATCACATGCATCTTTCTTAGACTCCTTGGCAAAAACCATGTAGCAAGAAAGAGAGATTTTCATTACTTTGTTTAAAGTTAGAGTCTATACAAGTGGTATGGTTTTGCCTGCACTATTTATATCAAGTGTAACATCCTTGCCTCTATAGGAAAAGAGAACCTTTTTTTTTTTGGAAACTTCATAGTGGCAGCCATGCGATCAAGCCATGGTGCCCCTAGGACAACATCTTCATGCTTGAGTCAAAAGATGAAGAAATATTTTTTTTATTCCCCATCTCAAAGTGATGAATTGTTAGCTTAGTAGTTAGCTCAACTAAAATAAAGTTTTGGGTAGAGCCAAGATCAAACAGTATGAAAGCATCATGCTCTCTTACTTCTCTCCAAGCATAAGAGAGTGGTGTAAAATTGTTGCTTTTCATTTGCAAAGTCTATCTTCTTGTAGACAATGGCTTTGAGATGTAGCTCCCAAAACTTATCCACATACTTTTGAATAGACTCATGAGGACCACCTCAAGCTTCACCATTCCATGAGGACTTTATCTTTGGTATCACTTGCAAGGAATTGCTTCATAATAGCAATCCTCAGAGTTTTCCATGTATCTGGAGCTTCATCTTGAGCACATAGGCTTGTCCACCATTGATATGTTACCATACATATGTGGTAGTGATGTGTGTGAACACACTTAGGACCGCCAAGGTATTTTTTCCCTCGTTAGGAGTGTTTTCCCCCGTGCTTTGTATATACACCCATCACTCTAGGCTAGCTCATATTTCATTTGTGCACTAAGCAATACACTCTCTATTGTGTGCCTTGAGCTTCTTTATCTTCTCCAAGTTGTGTGTGCTTTCATGCAACCCTATTCCAACAATTGGTATCAGTGCACGTTGTGTCCTCTCGGGCATAGCCGTCAGCATCGCCACATTCGCTTGCTCACTTTCTTCAATTTGCGTGAGCTTTGATGAACGTCAATAGGTTGAAAATTCTTGTGGAGCTTTTGGTCTGCTCAAAATTTCCATTCGGACTCATTTAGGCCTCCGCTTCCACTACAAACAGTATTGTGCATGGAATTTCATCTTTTTGTGTAAAATTTTTGTCATTGCAATTTTCTATAGAATAGGTCCTTTGCAGTCTTCTTTGGGTTGTGCTATATAGCATGTGTTGGTCCTGCTTTGTTTTACCTCTTTTGGAGCAGTTTTCACATCAAGTGCCATCACTCATTGAGTGGCATAAAATGGTAACCATCTTTTTGCAACATTTGTCAGCCTACTCAACGTCCTCTTCCTCATATGTGTATATATTTTTCTACGCTATTAAGTTATCTAGAGTAAATTCCCCCTCTTCGTTTAACCTTCGTGGCGACACATACATTATACTCTTCCCAAAAATGTCACCTTATTCATATATTTATATTACCTTTTCTTTTTGCTTTGTAAATAGAATAAGCATACAATAACCAACTATATACCCCCAAACTTTCTTACCTCTTGTGAATTAGTAGTAGAAAAATAATATATCCATCTTCCACCCCATATAGATAAATTCCCATGGAAATCAACTCTCCACTTGTCTTTACCAAAGATTATGGTCCCTCTCTACAAGTCTTCTAAGCCCCCTACATAGGTGGCCCAATATCTCTTAAGAATATACATATAGTTTCTCTCCTTTCAAAAAGACTCCAATTGTATATTCTTTTCACAAGAAAATAATATTGGGCCCTCCTCTATTTGTTTAAGCATCATAGCCTTTTGAAAAAGCATGATTCCCCTTGGATGCATACAAGCAAAGGGCCCATACAAGAAGATTTGGAAGCAAAAGGTTCCCTAGCCTAGTGTGGACCTTCCAAACCGAATTCCTTGGTGCATGGGCGTGAAGAATAGTCCAAATTCATATCAAACATGTTGAGAAGGTCAATTTTGCATTTTGAAGCATGTCATTCCGAGCTACAGGTAAAAAGTTATGGTCAAAATAGTGTAAATCTGTCAGATTCGCAGCAAAAGGGAACTGTAAATCAAGTAAATCAAGAGGGTGAGATCTTATTTTTCCCCTACTCATCTTCTAGAAGAGCAATGAGTGTTCAAGGTCACTTGCATGTGATGGGACCAACCTAAAGATGCTTTCTAAATGCCAAGACAGACAAGTTGAGATACCCCGCAGGAGCCACCCGTAGAGCCTCATGGTGGGGCCCACCTACATTATGCACCCCTATGGAGCCTTCACAGTCTAAAATGATATTTTTGGTGAATAAATAGTCCCTTTTATGTCCAATATTCAATGAGTGGTCAAAGGACACTTAATTAGGTCTAATCACTTACTCTAATTAAGTGTAGCATAATCCCACTCCTACACAACTATAAATAGCCCCCCTTGGAGAGACTCAAGGACACACCTATATTTTTAACTTCATGTTGTTTCTTGATCAATAGTAGAGAAAACCCCAACTCTCCCTCTTTCACATCCTCCCTCCTAACCCTCCTCTTTGGAGAAAGTGCAACTCTATTCTCCACTCTTTCCATTCTACAATCTCTTACTCCATCAACCCAATAAATCATTTGTAGCACCTCAATAACTTGTAAATACATCATGATCTCTCTCATGGTTATGTTAATGATCATGAAATCATCTTCAAAACTTTCAAGTGTCGCAATTTGTGATGGTTAGCCAGCGTCTGTCCTCCCCTTAAAAGGTGTGCGAGAAATCAAGTAAGTGTTCTATTTTCAATTTACCATTGGTTTGTTTCTCCACACTTATTCAATTGGTCTAAAGAAATTTCTCACTCCAACTCTCTTTTGCTTCATTACATATGCATGTGGCTACCTCTCATGGTGATTTTATTTGTGTCACGGCATTGCATAGATGGAGATGAGCTCTCTATGCAAAGTGTGTTAGTTTGATGTAAGTGATTCTCTTGTGTGTTTGAGAGGCAAGTCTTGTGCGCATGATTTTTTTGATGAGTGCTTGAGAGAGAAAGAGTTTGGATGTATTATGGGTATTCTTATGGGGAGAAGGTGAATGCTATTCCACAAATTGCATATTTCATTTTGATGCACGGCATTGGGTTGCATAATCGTTGATGGTGTTCAAGTGTCCAAAGTGTATATAGAGTAAGGGGGTTTTCAAAGTGTGTTGCTTGAGTGGGTGAGTGCAAGTGTTATTTTGATTGGTTTCCTTCTCCACTCCCAAAAGAAGGTGGTTCCCCAAGTAGTGTGCGTACCTCTTTACGAACATTTTGTGAGGGTAGGCCCATTGCAACATCTTTTATAAAATGGTAACCATCTTTTTGCAACATTTGTCAGCCTACTCAACATCCTCTTCCTCATATGTATATATATTTTTCTACGCTATTAAGTTATCTAGAGTAAATTCCCCCTCTTCGTTTAACCTTTGTGGCGACACATACATTATACTCTTCCCAAATATGTCACCTTAGTCATATATTTATATTACCTTTTCTTTTTGCTTTGTAACTAGAATAAGCATACAATAACCAACTATATACCCCCAAACTTTCTTACCTCTTGTGAATTAGTAGTAGAAAAATAATATATCCATCTTCCACCCCATATAGATAAATTCCCATGGAAATCAACTCTCCACTTGTCTTTACCAAAGATTATGGTCCCTCTCTACAAGTCTTCTATGCCCCTTACATAGGTGGCCCAATATCTCTTAAGAATATACATATAGTTTCTCTCCTTTCAAAAAGACTCCAATTGTATATTCTTTTCACAAGCAAATAATATTGGGCCCTCCTCTATTTGTTTAAGCATCATAGCCTTTTGAAAAAGCATGATTCCCCTTGGATGCATACAAGCAAAGGGCCCATACAAGAAGACTTGGAAGCAAAAGGTTCCCTAGCCTAGTGTGGACCTTCCAAACCGAATTCCTTGGTGCATGGGCGTGAAGAATAGTCCAAATTCGTATCAAACATGTTGAGAAGGTCAATTTTGCCTTTTGAAGCATGTCATTCCGAGCTACAGGTAAAAAGTTATGGTCAAAATAGTGTAAATCTGTCAGATTTGCAGCAAAAGGGAACTGTAAATCAAGTAAATCAAGAGGGTGAGATCTTATTTTTTCCCTACTCATCTTCTAGAAGAGCAATGAGTGTTCAAGGTCACTTTCATGTGATGGGACCAACCTAAAGATTCTTTCTAAATGCCAAGACAGACAAGTTGAGATACCCCGCAGGAGCCACCCGTAGGGCCTCATGGTGGGGCCCACCTACATTATGCACCCCTATGGAGCCTTCACGGTCTAAAATGATATTTTTGGTGAATAAATAGTCCCTTTTATGTCCAATATTCAATGAGTGGTCAAAGGACACTTAATTAGGTCTAATCACTTACTCTAATTAAGTGTAGCATAATCCCACTCCTACACAACTATAAATAGCCCCCCTTGGAGAGACTCAAGGACACACCTATATTTTCAACTTCATGTTGTTTCTTGATCAATAGTAGAGAAAACCCCAACTCTCCCTCTTTCACATCCTCCCTCCTAACCCTCCTCTTTGGAGGAAGTGCAACTCTATTCTCCACTCTTTCCATTCTACAATCTCTTACTCCATCAACCCAATAAATCATTTGTAGCACCTCAATAACTTGTAAATACATCATGATCTCTCTCATGGTTATGTTAATGATCATGAAATCATCTTCAAAACTTTCAAGTGTCGCAATTCGTGATGGTTAGCCAGCGTCTGTCCTCCCCTTAAAAGGTGTGCGAGAAATCAAGTAAGTGTTCTATTCTCAATTTACCATTGGTTTGTTTCTCCACACTTATTCAATTGGTCTAAAGAAATTTCTCACTCCAACTCTCTTTTGCTTCATTACATATGCATGTGGCTACCTCTCATGGTGATTTTATTTGTGTCACGGCATTGCATAGATGGAGATGAGCTCTCTATGCAAAGTGTGTTAGTTTGATGTAAGTGATTCTCTTGTGTGTTTGAGAGGCAAGTCTTGTGCGCATGATTTTTTTGATGAGTGCTTGAGAGAGAAAGAGTTTGGATGTATTATGGGTATTCTTATGGGGAGAAGGTGAATGCTATTCCACAAATTGCATATTTCATTTTGATGCACGGCATTGGGTTGCATAATCGTTGATGGTGTTCAAGTGTCCAAAGTGTATATAGAGTAAGGGGGTTTTCAAAGTGTGTTGCTTGAGTGGGTGAGTGCAAGTGTTATTTTGATTGGTTTCCTTCTCCACTCCCAAAAGAAGGTGGTTCCCCAAGTAGTGTGCGTACCTCTTTACGAACATTTTGTGAGGGTAGGCCCATTGGTTTAGGTTTAGAGGCCCCATTTCAAAAAGCTCGCCCTCATCGTCATGGCTGACAACAACACAGATGTAATCAAGATGTTTGATGCTAAGGATAAATTGGATGGAGATAAATACCCAATGTGGGCTTACATGATGCAACATGTTCTTGTGTCGGGATGTTTGGGCTTTTGTGCACAACATTGATGTATGTCCTAATTCTGTGGATACAGATGGTGTTGAGGATGTTGCAGGTTTTGGTGGCAGGGTTGCTACTACTAGAGCTGTTTGCATCTAATGGAGCTTAAAAGACCTTAGGGTTAGCTTCATTAAATACCTCCAAGAGTTAGTGTTCAAAAATCCTTTGATCTTGTATCAGCCAGGTAGAGAGGCTGATCAGGAACTTCCTTTGGTCAGGTCGCGACACTCAGGTTGCCCGAGCCAAGGTGGCTTGGTCGGTCATCACACTTTCTTGTTCTCAGGGAGGGCTTGGGATCATTGATCTAGCACAGCAGAGCAGAGCCCTTCTTGGGAAGTTCGTCGTCAGAGGACTTCTTCCAGGCGAGGAGGCCTGGAAAGAGTTCTTACTGCAGAGGCTTCGTGCCAGGGTGCCTCAGTCAGGAGGCCCTTGGCAACCTTCGACCAGATGGATCTTTACAGAGTTGCGCCGAGTTGGTTTGAGCAGGAGACTGGAGGACCGATTCGCTGTGAGTTTGCTTCGCTCTTGGGAGCTCTTACGACGTGGCCTAGAGCAGAGACAACCGACATGCACGGAGGAGCGCCTACGACAGCCCCTCGTCTGGAACCCCATGGTTAGCACTCAGAGAGGCCACCTGGTTGGGAGTAGGCCTCATGTTTCATGGGGTCCCATGGCAGCAGGTCCAGCGCGCTCTCTAGGTGACTGGCTAGAGTTCACAGGTTTGTCAGAGGAGGTGCAGGGTGTCCAGCTACAAGGCATGAGAGGGGTTCAGAGCATGTATCAGGACATCTCACACTCAGTTCCATCTGAGTGGCTCACGCCTCTCGAGCCTGTAGCACCCCGATGGATGGGAGCCTTCACACGAATGGAGGTTCTCATCTCAGTCAGGGCTTGTTCAGAGACTGTCCCAGCCTTGTTCTTTGAGCTTCAGGGTGGGGGACGATTACAGCGAGTTACAGTAGAGGCCCCGCAGGTAGCAGAGTGTTGTTTCCAGAGGATCCGAGTTGTGGGCATCTGTGGGAGGACTTGCGTCATAGACCCTGACCCAGCAGCTCTCGAGGCAGGACACTGGAGGCTATGGGCTTGGGAGTGTTGTCCACTGGCATGAGTACAGTGGGATCCTGGTGAGTGGCTATGGAGGGACCCCTTCTCTTCTGCAGACCGCCCAAGAGTCCCTTTCTTTCAGTACACTGTTCGGCTTGGACGTCATATACTTGCAGCGCAGAGAGAGGCCCGCCCCACTGCAGCACGTCATTGGCAGGAGGAGGGTCTCACAGTTGAGTTCTTGGCAGCTTTTTGGCAGAGGCTGTGGGACTCCAGACAGCCGAGGCGCGTCACTTTGTTCCAGTGGTTGGTTGCACACAGAGCCACAGCAGTAGGGAGCTGGCTTGTGCATAGTGGTCTCTCGGCCGCATGTACAGCCTGCGACCAGTTGGTGGAGAGTCAGCGACACTGTCTTTGGGACTGTCCTTCTGCCCAGCAGGTGTGGCTATGAGTTCTTCGGCTGATGCCTGCCCTCTCCGCGGCTCGACAGTACACTTGGGGGGCAGCGGCTTGGTCCACCCTCACGGGCCCGGCACTACAGTTTCAGCTGTCTTCCACCAGCAGGATGATAGTGATACAGAGGGGGCGACCTGCACTCCAGCCTGCTACAGACCTTACTCCACAGGAGTGGTGCAGTGAGAGAGAGGAGTGTTGGGAGCTCATCAACGGCCTAACTCTTTGGTTCATCTGGCGGGCCCGTTGTTTCCACATCTTTGAGGCTCGCCCTATGCCACCAGCAAAGACTGTTCGTGACTTTTGGATAGAGCTGATCCATACTCTCAGAGGACAGCTTGAGGGACTACAGGGCAGCTCCGACCGCATGCGGGAGCGCCGCGAGGCTTTCATTCGACTCTGGCGTC
Source organism: Adiantum capillus-veneris (assembly GCF_014529385.1). Taxonomy (NCBI): domain Eukaryota; kingdom Viridiplantae; phylum Streptophyta; class Polypodiopsida; order Polypodiales; family Pteridaceae; genus Adiantum; species Adiantum capillus-veneris. The sequence goes on along the minus strand of NC_140937.1, from coordinate 20,681,315 downwards.
CTGGGCCTTTCTACACCATGGTCCAGGGGGTGCTCAGATGGCACTACTGTCCACCTGTGTGGCTCTTCCCTCCTCCCATTTCTTGATTTAGCCCCATTGTATATATGCTGTTTTTTCATTGGGAGAGTCTCCCCATCATGCTTGTTGTAGCCCTCTCTTGCAGAGGTGGATGTAGCCCTATGGGCAGTTTTCATTAACTAATAGAAGGATCTTTTTCTTGGAAAAAAAAAAATCCTTTGATCTTAGGCAAGCTAGGATTGACCTTGAGGTGAGAATCCTACCCAAGCATGAGGTGCTTGTCGGCTTGCTAAAGTGCTTAAAGTGTTTGTGGGAACCTTGCCCAAAGCTTGAGGTGATTTTTATGATTAAATGACTAAGGTTCTTAAAGTGTTCAATTCAAAGATAAACTCTCAAGAGGCATAAATTGTTTTCATGCTTAAATGACCAAGTGCTTGAAGTGTTCAATTCAAACCAAATGACTTAAGAAGCATAAAAGACACATGTCAAAATCCTCCACATGTGTCCCTCATGATGTGCTTGAATCCTATTGGATAGGCTTTAAAGGGGTCCCAATGAGAATTTAGATGCATAAAAATAAATAATTAAATTCTTTCTCTCAAAGAGAAAAAATAGGACACGTGTTCAAATGATATAATTAAATAATACAAAAGAGAGAGAGAGAGAGAGAGAGAGAGAGAGAGAGAGAGGTGGACCAAGCATGAGAGGGGGTATACTCTCCCACACACACACATTCTCTCAACATGTGGGGTGCAAAGTGCAAGAGATCCATCTCCTTCTCCAAGCTTGTTGAGAAGTTGAGAGCCTACACCAACACTCTTGGCTATGGAATGTAAATCCAACCAAGAGCCATGCTTCAATGTTTAATCTTGTCATCTTCTTCATCTTCATTACTATGCTATTATGATATGCTAATCAAGAAGAGTGATGATAAGTGAGGAACTATTTCTTTCTCCTATAAATGATTCTTCTTCCTCTTTCCTACCCTCATTCCCTACGCTAGCTCTCTCCACCTTCGAAGGTGTTTGAGGCCTTGGGACTGAGGCTTGGAATAGTTAATGCTTTTTGCAAAGTTTATGTTATGTTCGTGATGCATGAAGCTTTCCATCTTCATACCATCACCAAGGTCACAAGGAACACTGGTATAGGCCAACCTTTTATTACCTCCAAAATTTCAAGGTCCATTCAGATCCCTACTTGGGAGATCATATGACCTAGATATTGAATCTCCGTAAGAAAAACTCACTTTTCTTTTGACTAATATAAATCTTATTGTCTCTCAAAACTTGGAATAATATATGAAGATGTTGCTTATGCATTAGGTAAATTTTGAACTCATTTTTGGGCCTTTTAAGAGTGCCACATCATCAAAGTTGTACAAAAGAAAGCAATAGACTCCTCTAAATATTGCTTAGAACCCCATGATATGACCTATCATCGGAAAGTTCTTGAAAAATGGATTCTAAATAGCCAAGGTCCGAAAAGTTTGGATGACTTCTATGAAAGTTATGCCATTTTTTTCCAATCAGCCAGGCTTTGTTACCGTTACGGTAATCTAAAATCACCTTTTTCTAGATCTACATGAAGTCAATGTCCGATACATGCATGCTATATATCAATAGATAGCATTTGAAGAGTAGATTCTAAATATCCAACCTCAGACAAGTTTCGATCTTATTTGCAAAAAAATTTACCGATCCCCACTTTTTGAAAGCTATGCCACATCAACAATTCTTACAAGGCCCATTTTTTAGTCCAAACTTTTCCTAATGTTCCTCAAAAGACTTTGAGTAGGTGATAATGTTTTCGAAGAACACTCTTGTGAAGATTTTAAGAGGTTTAAAGAGCCTCTCCATCATTTTATTAAAGGTAGTTGACAAATTGGTAAGTACAAAAGGAAGTACCAAGAATTTATATGTAGACCCTTGTAACTTACCAAATAGATCTTCTATCCTAGAAACAAAAAATCTATTATCTATGATTATCTACAGATTAAGTGCTCAATAGTCCACACACATTGATAAGTACCATTGTGTTATTGGTCTAGTAGAAGTTGTGAACAAAATGGGGCTGCACTAGGCTTGACCATCCCTTTTTCCACAAGCTCGTTCATTTGCATCACGATCTCCTCTTGCTGAGCTAGTGATACTCAATAAGGAGTCTTATTAGGAGATGAACTACCAAGTAGAAGTTCAATGGAATGATTTTGTCCCATTTTGGGCAGGTAGCTCCCTAGGAATGTCAATCGTAAACACATCTTGAAACACATTTAGGAAACTAGAGATTGGTAACTCCTCTTTAGTTTCATTTTGACTTCATTAGAATCACATGCATCTTTCTTAGACTCCTTGGCAAAAACCATGTAGCAAGAAAGAGAGATTTTCATTACTTTGTTTAAAGTTAGAGTCTATACAAGTGGTATGGTGTTGCCTGCACTATTTATATCAAGTGTAACATCCTTGCCTCTATAAGGAAAGAGAACCTTTTTTTTGGAAACTTCATAGTGATAGCCATGCGATCAAGCCATGGTGCCCCTAGGATAACATCTTCATGCTTGAGTCAAAAGATAAATCAATATTTTTTTTATTCCCCATCTCAAAGTGATGAATTGTTAGCTTAGTAGCTAGCTCAACTAAAATAAAGTTTTGGGTAGAGCCAAGATCAAACAGTATGAAAGCATCATGCTCTCTTACTTCTCTCCAAGCATAAGAGAGTGGTGCAAAATTGTTGCTTTTGATTTGAAAAGTCTATCTTCTTGTAGACAATGGCTTTGAGATGTAGCTCCCAAAACTTATCCACATACTTTTGAATAGACTCATGAGGACCACCTTCAAGCTTCACCATTCCGTGAGGACTTTATCTTTGGTATCACTCGCAAGGAATTGCTTCATAATAGCAATCCTCAGAGTTGTCCGTGTATTTGGAGCTTCATCTTGAGCACATAGGCTTGTCCACCATTGATGTGTTACCATACATATGTGGTAGTGATGTGTGTGAACACACTTAGGACCGCCAAGGTATTTTGTTCCTCGCTAGGAGTATTTTCCCCGTGCTTTGTATATACACCCATCACTCTAAGCTAACTCATCTTTCATTTGTGCACTAAGCAATACACTCTCTATTGTGTGCCTTGAGCTTCTTTATTTTCTCCAAGTTGTGTGTGATTTCATGCAACCCTATTCCAACAATTGGTATCAGAGCACGTTGTGTCCTCTCGAGCATAGCCGTCAGCAATGCCACATTCGCTTGCTCACTTTCTTCAATTTGAGTGAACTTTGATGAGCGTCAAACAGGTTGAAAATTCTTGTAGAGCTTTTGGTCTGCTCAAAATTTCCATTCGAACTCATTTAGGCCTCCGCTTCCACTACAAACACTACCGTGCATGCAATTTCATCTTTTTGTGTAAAATTTTTGTCATTGCAATTTTCTATAGACTAGGTCCTTTTCAGTCTTCTTTGGGTTGTGCTATATAGCATGTGTTGGTCCTACTTTGTTTTACCTCTTTTGGAGTAGTTTTCACATCAGGTGCCGTCACTCGTCTGTTGAGATGTCGAGCTCTACACCTTGAGCTGGCATCCACTACGGGTCTTGGCCGCTTACGGCATTTACTCACTGGCGCGTTAGGTGACCGACACGGAGGATCTCTGCCAGTGATTCTACAGCTGGACTACACTTATAGTGCCAGCCTAGTACGCTTCTAGCGAGTTCACACTTAGTGACCGCATGTACATATGTGCTACTTTTCATCTTTAGCACTTAGTCATTTTGTACTCTCTTTTCTGTGAAGAAGAAGAAGAAGCTTTCCATCTCTGTATGCTTTGTGCTTGTCTTGTGTAGCTCTCTTGCATCCTCATTCTTTACATCGTCATGGCTGACAACAACATAGATGTAATCAAGATGTTCGATGCTAAGGATAAATTGGACGGAGATAAATACCCAATGTGGGCTTACATGATGCAACATGTTCTTGTGTCGGGATGTTTGGGCTTTTGTGCACAACATTGATGTATGTCCTGATTCTGTGGATACAAATGTTGTAGGTGTTGGTGGCAGAGTTGCTACTACTAGAGCTGTTTGCATCTAATGGAGCTTAAAAGACCTTAGGGTTAGCTTCATTAAATACCTCCAAGAGTTAGTGTTAAAAAATCATTTGATCTTAGGCAAGTTAAGATTGACCTTGAGGTGGGAATCCTACCCAAGCATGAGGTGCTTGTCAGCTTGCCTAAAGTGCTTAAAGTGTTTGTGGGAACCTTGCCCAAAGTTTGAGGTGATTTTTATGATTAAATGACTAAGGTTCTTAAAGTGTTCAATTCAAAGATAAATTCTCAAGAGGCATAAATTGTTTCCATGCTTAAATGACTAAGTGCTTGAAGTGTTCAATTCAAACCAAATGACTTAAGAAGCATAAAAGACACATGTCAAAATCCTCAACATGTGTCCCTCATGATGTGCTTGAATCCTATTAGATAGGCTTTAAAGGGGTCCCAATGAGAATTTAGATGCATAAAAATAAATAATTAAATTCTTTCTCTCAAAGAGGAAAAAGAGGACACATGTCCAAATGATATAATTAAATAATACGAGAGAGAGAGAGAGAGGTGGACCAAGCATGAGAGGGGGTATACTCTCCCACACACACACATTCTCTCAACATGTGGGGTGCAAAGTGCAAGAGATCCATCTCCTTCTCCAAGCTTGTTGAGAAGTTGAGAGCCTACACCAACACTCTTGGCTATGGAATGTAAATCCAACCAAGAGCCATGCTTCAATGCTTAAGCTTGTCATCTTCTTCATCTTCATTACTATGCTATTATGCTATGCTAATCAAGAAGAGTGATGATAAGTGAAGAACTATTTCTTTCTCCTATAAATGATTCTTCTTCCTCTTCCCTACCCTCATTCCCTGCGCTAGCTCTCTCCACCTTCGAAGGGTGGTTGAGGCCTTGGGACTGAGGCTTGGAATAGTTAATGCTTTTTGTAAAGTTTATGTTATGTTTGTGATGCATGAAGCTTTCCAACTTCATAGCATCACCAAGGTCACAAGGAACACAAAGATTGTATTGTACCGAGTCTCTCTTGATGAGAGGGGGTATACTCTCCCACACACACACACATTCTCTCAACATGTGGGGTGCAAAGTTCAAGAGATCCATCTCCTTCTCCAAGCTTGTTGAGAAGTTGAGAGCTTACACCAACACTCTTGGCTATGGAATGTAAATCCAACAAGAGGCATGCTTCAATGCTTAAACTTTTCATCTTCTTCATCTTCATTACTATGCTATTATGCTATGCTAATCAAGAAGAGTGATGATAAGTGAGAAACTATTTCTTTCTCCTATAAATGATTCTTCTTCCTCTTCCCTACCCTCATTCCTTGTGCTAGCTCTCTCCACCTTCGAAGGTGTTTGAGGCCTTGGGACTGAGGCTTGGAATAGTTAATGCTTTTTGTAAAGTTTATGTTATGTTCGTGATGCATGAAGCTATCCATCTTCATAGCATCACCAAGGTCACAAGGAACACAAAGATTGTATTGTACCAAGTCTCTCTTGATGGGAGAATCTATAATACAAACGCCTTTTGGAGGGGGAACTGGCTCCAAGTAAATATGGTCCTCAACTATTGTCACGATCTCTGATACTCTCTCTCTTGCAAAAGTATTGTTCATGCAAAGTTAATCAAGTACTATGTTTATGTTGCTACCATCAATTAAGTTCACCCTCTATGTTCTCAAAGTGAACTCACAAAAATTCTCACTCTAATTCTCATAATTCCATTATTCTCAAAGTTCATAGGCCATCTCCATTACAATTCACAAAGGCATTGCCTCGTGAAAGTTTGAAGCTTTCTACAAAGGTTTGGGCTTTCTTCTCTTTGTGGATTAATCATGTCCTGAAGGGATGACAATTCCATATACACTTATGTGTCAACTCTCATTCATTGCATCATTCCCAACGGAGGTTTGTTCTACACGTGGTAGTGATGTGTGTGTGAACACATCACTACCACCAGGGATTTGTTACTTTATACATGGTAGTGATGTGTGAACACATTTAAGACCACCAGGGAACTTTTTCCTCACTAAGAGGTTTTTTCTAAGTGCAATGTATATATGCCCATCACTCTAGGGCTAACTTATCTTTCAATTTGCGCACTAAGCAATACACTCTCGTTGTGTGCCTTGAGCTTCTTCATCTTCTCGAAGCTGTGTGTGCATTCCTATAACCCTAATTCCAACACAATAGGAATCAATTGCTCTTTGATATCTTTAATCTTTGCCAAAAATACATCCATACCATTGTCCTCTTACATAACCCACGAATCTTGCATTCTAACTCTCTATGCATGTAAACAATTTGTTGTCTCATTGCAACTTGCATACAAGGAAGCTAGAATATCACATATTTGTCTTGTTACTTTCACCGAGTAAAGGTGTGGAGTACTAGAGTGCAAATTGAAACATGAACCTGCACATCTCGACCATCCCAACATCCTTCTCTTAAATAACTCTAGTGGCAAAACTATTAGGATCTTCACTATCTCAACACGTCTTCTACCCACACAAGCCATTTGTTTATTATAATCTTGTACGATGTTCCCCACGTCCTTTGTGACAAGAAAATGTTGCATTATGTTAGCCCACAGTGGGTAGCCCTTTTAATTGTTCATCAGTAGACAAATTAAAAAAACATCATTTTTAATGGCCATCTAACACAAAAGTTCCATTTACAAAGGACAAATTGCACGTGTACTATATATAGCACAGCCCCCACAAGACCACAATGTGTCTGTTTGAAGAAATGTGCACTCTCCCATTACAGAACTTCCACAGAATGAAAAATTGCTTGCACAATGCTGCCTCTTGTGGAAACGGCGTTCAAAACAAATCAACTCTATGAGCTTTCCCAAAAGGTTATGTTGTGTGTGTCAAATGCTCTCCAAATATCACCTCAATCTGAAAAAATGAGGCACGAGGGTATTGGTAATGCTGCCTGGTATGTCAAAGCCTGCTATGATACCATATATTGGATTTACGGTCACAAAAATGTACACAAAGCTGGAGGAGAAGAAGAAGCTCAAGGACACACTACACAAAAATTAACATTACTTAGTATGCAAGTACAAACATAAGTGATTCTTGTATATACAAGTTTGGAAAAAAAACCTCTTAGCAAGGGAAAAAAGTGCCCATATGGCCCTAAATGCGTTCATATCATAGTAACATGGCTTTCAATAGGCCTTTGTAGGGAAGTTTTGGGTAACTACTACGAGACTTGAACACCACTAAAACGCTTTGATGTCCGTGCTTACCAACATAATTTAATGGGCTTTCAGAAATGAAAGTCTGTATATGGTTGGTAAAAGGTTTTCACCCCACCCTGGTATCTACAGTTCTTGATCTTGATGTTGCTGATAAGCCCTCGCTGTTAGTTCCCGTTGCGTATTTTCAGGTCCAGGCCTTGACAGTGCGTCATCAACCAGTGGAATGCAGGTATCTTGCAACCTTCCAGAAACATTTCAAGCACAGAGTCCTTAAGAGCAGCATCATAGCAAGAGGAATGACACAGGCTTTTATTTTAAATTTCTCCTGCTCAAAGGTGTCAAACCAAGACCTTTCTTCCAAAAGCCAAATTGTTACATCGCAGAAAAGCAAGATTTTTCCATGGAAGGTGATCCATGAAAGTCAAGTTTTATGCAGACCAAAACCAAACAAGGCAGATGACAAAGCAAGAGAAAGTTAGCATGTCAAGAGGTCATTTGCTGCCAAGTTGCAAACAACTTTTGTATAATGGCTGCTATGGAACCCCTTGACAAAGCTCAATGGTTTCAGCATCAGCATGCTTTTCGACATGTTTTTGTCATAGACCGTCCACCTTCCCGCCCCTCACGGCATTCACCCAGATAGCCACGCCCAAAGTGAAAGGGTCTTGCAGTAGCTTGGCGTTGGGCATGCTGGGCCATGAAGTTTGACTTATCATGGCATGCATGTACATGGACGTCTAGATGAATCCAGCAGAGCCTAATTATTTGTATTGCCCATTCATTTCTTCCTCCTATGAGCATCCCTGCCCAAATAACAACCTTTATACTGCACCTTGCCCTCCATCTGAGCTTCAGCCAGCGGTCACTGAAAGCAGTGTCATGTCAGGGTTCTTGAACAAGCCTACCAAGGAGCCCCCAATCTCTACGCTATCAACGATAGCCCTTTAAAAAATCATCTTTCCACACTCCATAAACTCATGCCAAAAGTCATGAAAAGCGACTTGTGAAAAGAGCGGAAAGAAAGTGAAACCAAGCTCCAAACCAAGCTCCAACCACATCCACTATTTTGGAACGTCAATCAAAATAGTAGCCTCCCCTGTACGCTTCACATTTACACTTCCTTTTAATAGACAGACAGTGCCAATAAACACCCAAGCAATACCCGACATCTTGAAGGACAACAATGCAAATGTACCATCAGACATGCAGAATACAATGGACAGACCCTGCTTGTAACCGTCATAGCCACATGGAACGCAAAATAGGAATGGCCAATGGGGAATGGAAACGGCAAAAATTACCATTTCTTGTGACGATCTCACACCTATCACATGGAACCAAAACCAGAACAGGAGAAGGGAACTCAGAACAGGGAACAGGGATCCCAAAAAAGGCTATTCCCTGTAAACAGTATAAGGGATGTTCTCTGGCTTTCAGTCAAACTCTTGGAATCTGTGCACTGTGATTTGCAGCTTCAGCAGCAAAAAGGTGAGGGCAGGTGCTACAATCCAGACCATTGGTGACTCACATGTTAGCAAAAAGTCATTTGGCTCGTTTCCATCATATATGCAAATTCAGCAGGCAAGATGTTGACACAATATTGCTTCACATGCTCAAATAATAAGAGCTTGCTAACCTTGACCCTCTTGTGCATATCATGTTGCCTTGAGACGACACCGCCAGTAGAGAGCTTCAATAGAATGCTGCACGTTTGGAAGGGCCCCACACTTAGGCATAGGTCTCGATGAGCACACCTCCCTGCGCTATTTTATTTCAACACCCCTGCTACAGAGCCTTATAATGCATGTCATTTCCCTTGTTTACAGCTTAGATATAGAGTCTCATAACTCTACTGATGCCTTTCATCAAATCAATCCAACGCCTGGCATTGCCCCTTGTGATCATAGCCTGGCAATCCTAGCATTCTCAGGCAAGTTACAACAAGGAAGCTTCTCTAGAACACTTTGTGCTTGGGACGAGCATCACACATAGCGTACATGTCCGCAAGAGCACCACCCAGCTCTTTGTTATGCTCCAATAATCCCTGCCTTGAAATCTCATTATGAATTTGCTTTCCCTTGTCAATGGCTCTCACCACACCACAAGCTTGCAGAATACACACATAGGTTGCTACATCTGGAAGAATGTTTTTGCTCTGCATTAGTTCAAAACATTCTAAAGCCTGTTTTTCTTGCCCCATCTTCACATATCCTTCAATCAAAGCATTCCAGGAAGCGACATTGCGCAAAGAGAGCTTCTCTAGAGCACTCTGTCCCTCAGAAAGAGCACCACACTTCACGTACATTTCAACAAGAGCGCCAGCCAGTATACGACGGTTCAGTATCCTCTGCCGAGAAATCTCGGCGTGGATTTCCTTTCCCTTGTCAAATGCCCCAATCTCTGCACACATTTTCAAAATGTATGTATAGGTCCTTGCATTTGGAGGAATCCCCTCGAGCTGCATTTGCTCGAAACATTCTAGAGCCTGTTGGCCTTGCCCCTTTTGAGTATATCCTGCAATCAATGCTGTCCAGGAGATGACATCGCGAGTAGAGAGATCCTTCAGAACAGCATGCGCTTGGGGAAGAGCATCACATTTGGCATACATGTCCACAAGAGTATTACCCAGCTCTATGTTATGCTCCAGCAAACCCTGACTCAAGACCTCATCATGGAGCTGCTTTCCCTTGTCAAGCGCTTTCATCAGAGTACAGGCTTTTAGAACGGATACATACGTCACTCCATTTGGAGAAATGCCGTCATGCTGCATTCGTTCAAAACAGGTTAAAGCATTCTCGCCCTCCCCCTGTTGGGCATACCCTGCTATTAACGCCGTCCATGCAATGACGCTGCTGCTGCTATGCACGTCAAGTAATGTTTGAGCTTTCTCAAGCACGCCGCACTTTGCATACATGGTAATTAAAGCATCTGAGTACATCTTCTCATCTAAACCCCGTTCTTGAATCTCATGATGTAACCTGGTGCCTCTCTGAAGATCTCGAGTCTTACAGCATGTCCATATGAAGGACGCTGGGAAGGCATCTGCAGTTTCAATGAGCTGTCCTACAGGGTATCCGCGCCTGATGAGCTCGTCTCTGACCCAAGGCGGGTTTTTACGTTTTTCCATCCACAAGGGCTCGTTGGTCTCTTTGTGCTTGAAGTCCGGCTCCCCAGGCCTTCGCTTGCTGCTGCGCTCGTCCCACCATTTGGAGGGAGCCCTAAAAAAGTCTTTCCATAACAAATCCAAGCGAGCGGGCTTGTCGTCCTTGCCTCCTGCCATGCCACTTGCTAGCGTGAGACTCTGTAGATGACGATGCATTGCAGCAATCAGCAAGGGGAAGTGATCCACGAGGTCACAAGTGCCTAACATTGTACAAGTTTCTAAAGGTAAACTCTGACTAGTTTTGCTTTGTTGATGTTAATGTGTGAATTGATGTTAATGCATGAATAGGATGCTATGGATAAATTGCTCAATAAGTTCTTTTTAAACAAAAGAAGATAAATCCAAAAGATTTTGTGAAACACATGTGTGATTATTTGTGGAATCAAAACCTCATGTTTTGTTAAAGCACGCCTGCAATCTCTTCATCAAGACAGAGCACTAACCTTATGAGTAATGCCTTCACTTGATTAAGTTTGTAAAGCAAAGATTCCGCCTTTGAGAAGCTACGAAAGAAAAAGAAAAACACCAGTTAAACTTTTCGTATTAAGAATATTTTCTAAAAATAACAAAGTAGATAGTGCACGGTTTGCATGAGTGCCATACAAAAGCATAGTAGAAAATCAGCAGTGTCTCTCCAAAATTTATAAGAAGTAACACTCATGCCCTGCCTCATAGTCCATATCCTACTTTGCATTGAAGAAAAAGTTACCAAACTTGAACTTCTCTCTCATAATTTGGTATTAACCTCCTTGCCACAACCATGTAATGGAAATGGCCTATGAACTTTGAGAATAACGGAATTAAGAGAATCAGAGTGAGCATTTTTGTGAGACTATTTTGAAAACATAGAGGGTGAACTTAATTAGCGGTATTAACATAACCATTATACTTAATTAACTTGGCATGAACAATACTTTTGCAAGAGAGAGAATTAGAGAACATGACAATAGTTGAGGACCGGATTTATGTGCAGTCGGTTCCCCCTCCAATAGGCTTTTATATTATAGATTCTCCCATCAAGAGAGACTCTTGGTACAATACAATCTTTGTGTTCCTTGTGACCTAGGTGATGCAATGAAGATGGAAAGTTTCATGTATCAAGAGCATAGCATTAATCTTGTAAAAGCATTAACCATCCCCGGCCTCAATCTCAAGGCCTCAAACACCTTCAAAGGTGGAGAGAGCTAGCGGGGAATGAGGGTAGGGACAAGGAAGAAGAAACATTCATAGGAGAAATAAATAGTTCCTCACGTATCATCACTCTTCTTGCTTAGCACATCATAATAGCATAGTAATGAAGATAAAGAAGATGGCAAGCTTAAGCATTGAAGCATGGCTCTTGGTTGGATTTGCATTCCATAGCCAAGAGTGTTGGTGTAGGCTCTCAACTTCTCACACAAGCTTGGAGAAGGAGATGGAGCTCTTGCACTTTTTACTTTACACAATGAGATATATATATATATAGATAGATAGATAGATAGATAGATTCATTATCGTCCGCTGAGGTCATATATGACCCATGGGACCAAAAACGTATACAAAACCATTTCTCCTCTCTAGAAGGAGAGGGTGGAAAGTGTCTCCCCTTCACATGAGAGGGCGGTGTCCATGACCTAGAATGGAGAGGTCTTACCACTAGCCGTCTCCTGGAGGGACTTAGTGGCAATGTCTAACTCCATTTTTACAAGCAAAAGAAAAAATACTAGTTATGTGGTATCATTGGGGGCTGCATTGGTAGACCGAAAGTCCTCAATGATTGCCCATCCTCCACGATAGACTGCCCATTTTCAAGCTGCTCTAGCTTCACGAACCTTGGTAAGCTCTTCTCTCTTACATTGGAGTTGCATAGGAGTCAAGTCCTCTGCAAACCAAAACTTAGTGTCCTTGAGATTCTTTGATTGGTACAACATAGTGTCACGGGCTACTTTGGACTTAAATGTTATGATTCCATGGGAGCCACCATTTTTGGTGACATGTGAGGTTATGGATTGAACCTGTGATGTATAGAGCACTGTATCCCACTTAAGTGTTGGCATTAAACTAGCAAGATGATGTACTAAAGCATGGAAATTACCTGTTGTGTACCACTCTTGAGGCAGTCCTCCAATCCGCAGATTGAGGGATGCAACATCTCGACGCTTGAGCTCACGTATCTCCTTGTTGACGTGAGTTTGGATCTGGACTGGAAGACTTGCAGTGATCTCGTGAACTTGTGCTTGAACGGTATTTAAGGCCTTTGCCTCCATCCTGGCTTCAATGATAAAAAAAATTGTTCAAGGTTCGTGAGACGTGCTTCAGCTGTATCTAATCGTTGTCAAAGGAGGAGGTTCTCCTCTTGTAATGCTTGGATTTGCACTTGGAGAGCATCCCAATCCAAGGCTTGTATGATGGACGGTTTCTTAGGGGTCTGTAATACAGATGCAAAGGACTTTCTCCCACCAGAGATGACAGAGCTGGAAGAGGGTGTACTAGGGGTGGCTCTGTTCAGTGCTGAACTGAGGGAGCCGGCTGCATCGCTATGTGTCGGCATGGGAGCAAGTGACTGTTGACCTTTGCTAGGCTTTCTTTTTGTTGCCATTTTAATTGTCGGTTAGCTTTAGCACGCGATTGTGCACGTGAGCAGAGAGCGGGTTGTATGAGCGCGCCTCGCGGGGCTGTTCTAGCAGGCAGGTGAAAAGAGGCACGAGGAGGAGACAGACGGTAGAGGTTCAGACTGGTTATCCCATGCTGAGGGATATAGATAACGCCCACCCACGCGCCCTCATCGCATGGGCAGACCTGCGCTTAGGATTTTAGGGTTGATTCACGACAGAGAGATAGAGCGGCGCTGTAAGAGAGAGAGAGAGAGAGAGAGAGAGAGAGAGAGAGAGAGAGAGAGAGAGAGAGAGAGAGAGAGAGAGAGAGAGAGAGAGAGAGAGAGAGAGAGAGAGAGAGTATACCCCCCAAGCTAGCCCCTAGATTCCTTGGTTGACCCCCCCTGGTAGCTCATGCTGGAAGTTCATTGGACCCCTTCAAGCCTAGCCAATCAACATGCAAAGTGCATATCAAGCAACCATGCTAACCTTGGGACAAGTGTCCCCCTTTCCCCTTTGAGAGAGAGGACTTGATAAATGCATAAACAATTGATTAAATTAGCTAAATTATCATTGGACCCCTTGAGAGGCCAACCAATAGGCTTTAGGCACCTTATGAGGGCAACATGGAGAGGAACTTGACATGTGTCCCTGTTGCTTCATTAGGCAAGGCTTAACTTGTGTGAGGGTGTGTGTGTTCTCTCTCTTGTCCCTACTTGTAGGGCTCGTCCCCTCCTTGTAGGATCCTTGTTGACTTTTGGAACGCCTTAAGCCCCTCATGCTTGGAGAAGGTTCCCACCTCTAGCACAACCCTATCAAGCTTGGAGAAGGTTCCCACCTCAAGCTCAGCCCTAGCACCTCAAGCACGACAAGCACCTCAAGCACCTTAGTCAGCAAGCACGAGAAGCACCTCAATCACGTTATCCAGCAAGCACGACAAGCACCTTAGTCATCAAGCACGACAAGCACCTTAGTCAGCAAGCACGACAAGCACCTCAAGCTTGGGCCGGGTTCCCACCTCAAGCACAGCCCTAGCTTGCCTAACGTCAAAGGATTTTTAACACTAACCTTTGAAGGTCTTTAATGAAGCTAACCCTAAGGTATTTAAGCTCCATTAGCTAGCCTTGCTCTTTGATAGCACATCTCTCATTTGGACCCCTTTAACCTTGGCCCCCTGTTGAGATAGATCCATAAGCACATGTCTATATTCTGACCCTTGTTCCCGTTTATTCTTCCAAATTAAAAGATCAGTTTAATATAAGAAAATCATTTGGGTTGGTTAGATATTAGATTTTATGACATCACCTCTCTCTTGAAATCAAAGTCGTCCTCGACTATGAGGTAGAAGAGATAAAGCCTTAGTCATTAGTCGATGTTTCTTAGCAGGTAGAGGATCCCTTTTCACCCTACGACATCATTCGAAGATGGATGACTAATCCATTTGGGGCTTGGGAGACTTAGCTACCACAAGCATGTCTGCTCTTTAGTCCATATCATAGTTCCAAAGTAGAGTGACAATTTCTCCTTGGTATTTGAGAGACGTCGTCAACACAAACATGATTCTAAGCATGCATACTACTTAATTTGTGCACAGGAAAAAGAGAGTCAGTCCTATAATACAAAAACATTGGTCATTTAAAAGAAACATGTACATTGTCTTACTGTAATGTAGCGTTGTAAGCATTGACAAGGTTCATACTATCCTTAAGCTGTATTCCTTGCATCCATCTAGCATCTTCAAAAGGATAATTTTTAAACTTAATAAGATACCATCGGATAATCTTACCATGTCGTTGTCATAATAATCAATATCTAATTCTCCTAAATGATTTTCTCATATTAAACTGATCATTTAATGTGGGGAAGTGCCAAGGGAGAAAAAGCTAGAATATTGGTTAAGTTAGCAGACCGGCCACAGTAGGGATCCAAAGGAGGGAAAATAGGGATCCAAAGGGGGGGCCATCTGCAAAAGAGCCATGTGAAACAATGGGCCAAAAAGACCCTAAGGTTCAGCCCATTAAGACTTCCAAAATGCTAAGGTTCCAAAATTCAAAGGTTGTGTCCAAAGGTCAACCCTAGGAAAAATTGGATGCTTTGTGTGTGCCCTAAAAGTCTTTCTACATCCCTACATGGGAGGGGGCGAGCCCCAAAGCTAGGGGATGAGAGAGAAAGCCACACACACACACACAGGCTCCCTTTACACAAAGGGAATGAGGGACACATGTCAGCTCCCTAGGCCAGATGCCCACAAGGTGTGCCCAATTCCTATTGAAAGACCCTTGAAGTGGACCAATGAGAATTAAGCTAGAGTAAATCTAGTTTAATTAATTTAAAAACATTTAATAAAAGAAACCAATAAGAATTAAGTGTCCTAGAAGACTATTGGGCAGTCTCCCAAAGGGTCCAATGAGCATTCAGGAGCCCCATGGCTTGCCTGATTCCTATTGGCCAGGAGGCAAAGGGGTCCAATGAGAGTTTAGTTTAATTATTTAATTACCTAAAGCTCTCACAAAAGGGGAAAGGGGGACACATGTCAGAAGGCTATCACTTATGCTGCTTAATCCCTATTGGCTAGACCTGGGGAGGTCCAATGAGGCAAAGGCCAGACTTATTTAGCAGCTAGGGCTCGCCCAAGAGAGAGGGGGGGCTGATTTTTGCTTGGCATGGACACACACACTCTCACACTTGACCATGTGTGAAGGGAAAATACTCTATCTCCTCCCAAGCTTTAATGGAGAGCTCATCACCTACTCCAAGCTTGTGAGATAGAAGCCTACATCAACACTCTCTTGGCATGTGGATGCAAATCCAACCAAGAGCCAAGCTTCAATGCATGCTCATCTTCTCTACCAAGCTAATTACTAAGCTAAGCTATGCTAATATGAGTGATTATGTGAGGAGATGTACTTCTTTCTCGTAAGATACTTCTTTTTCCTCTCAATCTACTCTCATACCCTGCTAGCGCTCACCATCTTCGAAGGTGTGTGAGGTCTTGGGTCTGAGAACGGGGATAATTCAAGTTGTGTTTGATTAAGTGTTTTGCTTGGTGTATGAAGCTTCCATCTTCATTGCACTAGCTAGTCTTGAAGGAACACAAAGAATTGTATTGTACAATGTCTCTCTTGATGGGAGAAACCATAATACAAAGCCTTTTGGAGGGGGGACCGGCTCCATGCAAATCCGGTCCTCAACTGTTGTCAATAGCTTAATTGCTCTCTCTTTTGAAAGTATTGTCGATGCTATCTAACTAGGTGTTATGCTTTTTGTTGCTCTCTCCACCCAAGCACTCTTGTAATTCTCATTAGGAATCAACTGTAATGAAATGCCCACTATGTTCATGCTAAATTCCGCTACACAAAAGATTTTAGGCCATTAAATGTTACATTGGTATCAGAGCTCAAGGTTTCTCTTTTCTTGCTCAAGAAGGGAGGTCCTCAAGCTAGCTACAAATGGTTGGTATTATTAATTGCCTGTGAGTAAGTAGAATAGGGATTTTTCAGCCTTTCAGTGCGCCTGCCTTTGTGCAGTTAACGGGGCATCACCGTCGAGAGCTATGGTCTTAATAGTGGAGTCCTATGGGGCTTGCCTACGGCTTAACCACTATTGAGCTATTAGAAGCTTGACAGGAGCCGGTGCTGTTTTGGTGTCGAAAGACCCTCTCTTCTATTCCTTGCAATTAATGGTATTCGAGCCGCGGGTACAGTAGCTTGAGTGCTTTTTCTAAAGGGGTAAAGAGGAGTAGCAACTAGGGCTTGAAGTGCCAAAGTACACCTAAAAAGTTTACACCTAAAAGTTGTTAGAATGGCTGACAATATTAAAGAGAGTGAAATTAATGTTGATAACTTTGATTTTGCTCATGAGCAAGCTACTAATGATGCTTCAATGCTTGTTAATTATCTTGTTTCTAGGCTTCAACAAGCCATGGGCAATCCATCTCTCCAAAGTGAAGTGCAACGGCAGCTCCGTGCTCACGGGATTCTCCAAGCTCATCACCATGACGAGAGAACACCTAGGAAGCCTCCTTGTGAGACTACCAAAAGAGGTCTCTCTCCGATTCGGGAAGAAGAAGAGAATCCATATGAAGGGCTCAAGAACTTACTTCTTGATGATGCATCTCCTTCCCAAAGGAGAACTCAAGAGCCTCCACCGAAGGAACGAGAAAGAAGCGAGTCTCCCGCCACCTCGGCGGAGATGGCTCCACGAAGACGACGGGCTAAACGCTCTCCATCACCACCAAAGCGGAGAAGACCATCACACTCTTCTCCACGCCATAATTCAAAGAGGGATGATAAAAAGCAAGAGAAGAAAAAGGCGAGAAAGAGGACACCCTCTTCTCCATCTTCTTCATCCTCTTCCTCTTATGAAAGCTATGGTGAAGACGACAAAGATCAAGACAAGAAAAAGGCGAGAAAGAGGTCACCCTCTTCTCCACCTTCTTCAAATTCTTCATCTTCTGAAGAAAGTGATGGTGCAACTTTTGAACCATCAAAAAGAAGAGGCCATAGGAAATCCTATGCCGCATGGAAGAGGTCGTCCAAGCTGAAGAAATTCAAAGAGGGAGGGAAGAGCATCTCTTTCCTTACCTATGATGGCACCTTCGGTGCTACAGACAAAGTTTTGGCCTTTATCCAGCAATTCGATGCGGCGTTTGGAGATGAGGGCTTCACGGAGTCCTCTAAGCTACGCCATGTAGCTATGCACTTTCAAAAGTCCGCCAGACAATGGTGGTCTAGCCTACGAGCCAACGGTGAAGCTCCACGAACATGGAAGGCTTTAAGAGCTTCCATTATGAAGCAGTTTTTGGCCACCGATGCCAAAGACAAAGTACTCACCGAATGGCGAAGCTTAAAGCTCTCTCCCAATGAATCCATCCACAAATATGTAGACAAGTTTTGGGACCTACAACTCAAAGCCACTGTCTTCAAAAAGTTGGATTTTGGAGAGCAAAAGCAACAATTTTGTGCGGGCTTAACCGAAGAAATGGCGGAGTATGTCAACTCCCAAAGGCCACGTACCATATCGGCGGTAATACACCATACTATGGTGGCCTCGCGAATCAATTTCCAAACGGGGGGTAAAAGAAATAATAAGCCCCCGGAAAACAAGGGTTCCAATGAGCCTAAGGGGAAGGACAATGTCCAAAAGTCTCCTAAGGGCAATTCCAACAAAGCTAAAGAGAAGGGAGTTTACAAAGGAAAGAATAAACTCTCTCCTGAAGAGCTTGAGCGTTATCGTAAAGATAACCGGTGTTTCAAGTGCGGCGAACAAGGGCATGCGTACCGCGCTTGTCCCCAAAAGAACAACCGCCAAGATCCTCCTAGAGCTTCTTTGGTTGAAATCCAAGAGGAGGAGATTCACCAAACTCACCACAAAGGATCTCCTCTATGCCATGCTTGGGGAAAGGTAAGAGAACATGATGCTTTTATTCTCTTTGACCCTGGTTCTACTCACAATTTTATATCTATGGAGTTAGCCACCAAGCTAGGCATACAATCCTACGAGATGGGAGATATCCTACCCGCAGACAGTGCCTTCAAGGGGCAAGAAGCTTCAGTCACTCCCTTAATCGGGAAATTGAGGCTTCATGTCCAAGGCTATGTGGACAAAGAGGACTTCTTTATCTCTCCTCTCAAGCATGAGGATGTAATCCTAGGGGCACCATGGTTTGATCGCCTGGCTGCCCATGTTAAATTTCCTGAAAGGAGAATCTCCTTTAAGTTCAGGGAAAAGGACATGTATATAGATGCTAGGGAGATGGGTAACACCATCCCCATTGTACATACACCAGCTTTCAACAAGTCAATAAAGAGCTCTATTTCCGTGTACATGATTTTTGTTAAAGATTCTCAAAATGAACCTAATGCTTTAGCAAAAGAAAATAAAAGCAACCAAAAGGAATTAGAGTTATCCAATTTTCTCAAGGGGTTTCAAGATGTCTTTATTGACGACATCCCTTGTGAGCTACCTCCTAAACGAGGTAATGACGACCATGCAATTGAACTTCTTCCAGGAAGTTCACCGCCTAACAAACCTCCTTATAGAGTTTCTCAAGCTCAACAAGAGGAGATTATGCGGCAAGTGCATGAGTTAATTGAGAAGGGCATGGTTAGGCCTAGCTCATCTCCATTTTGCTCACCTGTGCTATTAGTGCAAAAGAAAGACGGCACATATCGTATGTGTGTCGACTATAGAGCACTAAATAGGATCACTATCAAGAATAGGTTTCCCGTTCCACGGGTAGAAGACCTATTTGATAAGCTACAAGGATCGACCTACTTCAGTAGGATTGACCTAAAAAGTGGCTATCATCAAATAAGGATAGTTGATCAAGACATTGTAAAGACCGCATTTCGTACTACATTTGGTCTTTACGAATACATTGTCATGCCTTTTGGCTTGACTAATGCACCAACCACATTTAACCGCTTGATGGAGAAGCTGTTCAGACCTCATCGAACCTTCAGTGGAGTGTTCTTTGATGATATTATCATCTACTCTAATTCATTAGAGGAACACAAGCAACACCTCCAGGTAATATTTCAAGTTTTAAGAGAGAATAAACTCTATGTTAATCGAAAGAAAAGTGAATTTTTCTTGCAAGAGATTCAATATTTAGGTCACATTATCTCTCGAGATGGAATCCAAATGGATCCATCCAAGTTAGAGGTAATAAAAGGATGGCCTAAACCAAGGAATCTTCATGAACTAAGAAGCTTTATAGGTATGTGTGCATACTATAGACGCTTCATAGAAAAGTTCTCACAAATTGCGGGACCATTACATGACCTAACAAAGAAAAATGTTAGGTATACGTGGTCTGCTAAGGAGAACAATGCTTTTGAAAAGCTTAAAGAAAAGCTTTCTGCAAAATCAAACAACATTGGCACAGTAATTGCATTCTCTTAAAAAGCATATGCAGTTTTAGATAGAAAAATTGATTGGTAAAAGAATTTCAAACAATTTGTTAGCAATGAACATTAAATTGCAATGTAATCAAATGCATAAACAGATGTAAAGGCAAAAAATTAAACAAGTCTGGGGTCGCTAATTTGACGGTCGAAAGGCACTAGAGATCAAGTATTAATACCATGGGTAAGCTTCTTAATTTTCAGTGGTCAATTAAGTTGTTTAATCGCGAGAGCCAAGTATTCATGTTCAAGGGCTGACTAGAGGCTATATCTAGAAAACCTTGTAGTTAAGCTACCATAAAAGGAATTTCTCATGAAATCATCGCCTGACTGATTACTTTTTCTTTGACCCCCCAAGGTCTTTTCACAGTGATTCAATTATGATGTGTGTGCTTATTTTGTATGCCTTGGGTTTTTTGCTTTTCAAGGAAAAGCGCCCACACTGGGAACCTCTAGGGCTCTAGTACCATAGGCAATACATGTGAGTGAAGTACCAAATCAAGCTGAGATTTCTCTTCCAGCTTAAAATTTTACATTGTGGCACGTTGATTTTTTGTTTGTTCATTTTTAGCATGTTAATTTTGTAACTTTGGGGGGTCATATAACACTGTTACCCTCCCCAGGCTCATCACATTAGTAAACTCCCTTTATAATACTTACGCTAAAGGTCAATAGGGTTAAGCCCACTAGAAAGCCCTAGTACATTTCACACAATGCTGCCTAAATCGGATTAAGAACCTAAGTAACCATTGATTATTAGGAAGGCATTCCCCATGGTATTAAGAGAAGATTTCTAATACTTAGCTTGGTCAAAGTATCTTAGTCGGACTGCTTGATTTTTAAACCTAGACAAGTGATTATGACAAAACATTACATTGAATTAAATGTTTGATACTAAGCCAATGCGCTGAATAGTATGCTACCAATCACAATCAAAGCAGACAAACATGGATGCAAAAAAGATAAGGGCAATGCTAATGGATAAGAAACACCTGTTTGTGTTGATGGTCGCGCTTGATTTGAAGTGTGAACGAGAGAAAGATTCCATGAAGGTCCAAATCCTAACCACAGCAACACGCTCTTGTACACACTATGAAACACAAACAATACCTCTAGGAGGCACATCAGTGGGAAAAGAGAACTTTGCTAATCACTCAACTCTAAAACAGAAACACTCCTATCGTACTAATCTTACCTACCCTCCATCACTCAAGTGATGAGGATCAAAGGTTTTTTATGGCATAGGTTTCTGTTTCACTGTACCAAATGTGACATGTGTAGGTCTGAGTCAATGTTTTGACTTTAATGTGCATACTCGTTTGCTAATTGCTCTTGCTCTTTATTTTTTGTTTTTTTGTGAGTATAAAGCTTTATATGTACATTCCCTAAGATTGGTGATTGAGAGGTCAGGGAAAAAGGTTGAGAGGGAAACAAATGAATGATGGATGTCCACAAACACTCCCCCCTTCCTTGGGTAGATCATACTGTTTGAAATGAGCTTGTCACCCTTTGAAACCAATTGTTCCAGTTGGTAATAGGTGAGGATTTTTGCCAGTAGTTTGTTATTACCCTAGGTGCCTTGTCAAGCTGCAAGGGTGGTAAGGTACTCTCCCAGGATTTTATTTGCAACGTTGTTGTAGGTGGTGAACTTACCCCGGAAGGTGAAAACTCTTTCGTGCTTGGATGGATATGTACAGTGGTAGGTGGAGGTTGTGTCGAAGCTTCTATTTGCATATAGGGACTACATGAAGAGCAAGAAGCTTCATTTGATTTCCCTGTTCCTGAGCTAGGTGGAACAAATCGTTCTTTCTTTGGTACCCAAACTAGCTCTAGAACGGGTGTGTAACATTCCATGATTTTTTCCTTTCCGCGATTTTCAATTTGTTTTGGAGCCACAGGATTGGGTTTACATGGGCCAGGTGACAGGTAAGAGTATACTTTACGTTTGGGCACCCAGATTTGATCATTTCCTTCATAGTATCCTTGGGCTTCCAATAGTCGTTTAGGAATCCAACGCAGTGTTTCTTTACATTTCTTGGAGTGAGTGGTACGTTTCTTACAAGGCTTCTGTTTTTTAGCACTAGATATGGTCACTAAAGAAGCTTTAGGGACCCACTTGTATGTTTTCTCTGTTACATTAGGATGAGTCTTGTCGGAAGCGATATGCATTGCTTGTAGCATATTTAAGGGTATAGGCATTTCATCCCCCTCAGGTGTTACCCAGGTCGTCCCTCTATTTCCCCAAGTGTCTATGGTTGATGCTAGGTGGACCCAATCCACATTGTCTGATTCCGTCATACCCGGTAACACATCCATGTAAGGAGAATCTTGGCCAATGTCTGTATCCTTCTTACAAGTGTCACAATATTGTAGTGGGGCCGAGTGAACTGTGGTGTCAGAGCGATGATCAATAATGGTTTTACTCCCTAAGGGGTGTACCTTACCAGTCACCAAATCCACTCTAAGGACAGAGTCTTGGAATTGCAAATAGACATGATTTTCAGACCAATCGTGAACCATTTGTGCTTCCCTCATGAATGGTCGTCCTAAAATCATTTCATATGACATAAGGTGTTTAGAGAAATCCATTACAATGAACGTATGTCGTACCTTGTGTCCTAGAACTTTGATCTTAAGATCCTTGAGCATCCCCATAGGTTTGGCTATGGTACCATTTGCCATCTTTACCACAATGTTAGTAACACTGAGGCGGGGTTTTCCCATGGATTCCCAACAATCTTTTGTAACGATGCTAACTCCCGCACCACCATCAAGAATTCCCTTTATAGTTAATCCCTTGGTAGTGATGGGTAGGGTCGCATTAGACTCGTCGCCTTCAAAATACTGGCCTAATTCGTTAATGGGTACCTCGATCACAGACTCGTGTCCATCTAAGTCAAGTGATTGCACATGATTTTCCTCATCAATCATAATCGAGTCAGGCCTATTTGGTTGCGCAAAATGCGGTAATCCCGTTCGTAGCTCTCCGTTAAGGAATGCTCGAAGTGCAAGGAATAACTCAGGATCTCCATACAGCTTTGCTATGATCGTGGTTCGGACCTCAGAAGACATGAAGTCCACTAGTTTGGCAACATTCATTGGCGTTTTGCAGGGTGTAGGTCCTTGACTAGGAACTAGTGAGGATGGAGTCTCATATTCCTCAATGGGATCAGGTATTCCTTCGTTAAACATCCTTCCCAACAAGAAGGGTGTATGCTCACTTTCTGATGTCCCGTCCTCACTCCCTTCTTGGATGATACTAGATATGGCTAACGGTCTATGGTTCATGTGGGGTGGATGAACTTGCGTGGGAAACACTGTGTCATGAATTTTGACCTGCATGGGTTCTGGTTCTAGTTTCCTTTGAGTCTCCTCCACTAAACCTCTTAGATGTTTCACCTGCTTAATCTCGTCTACAGGGTTTGGGTACGTCCCAATCTTCTTTTTACGATTCTTCCCTTTTTGCCCCTGCGGTTTATCTTGGGGGTCTTGGATTGGATTTGGAAACACTTGTGGTGTTTTCAGAGGCTCTTTATGATTTTCTCTTATTCGGTTTTCATTTGGTTCCATGTTACGGTTTTCTTTGTCGGTCTTTCCCTTTGTGGTATTGGTTCTAGTCTCCATTGTCTCGACTGAATCTGAATCATCCTCGAGGTCATTCATATACACGGGGTCATCTCCTGTTCCTATGTTTGTTTTGGAACTTGGCTTTGAATTTTCCGTATTCTGCGACTTCTTCCTTCGTGTCTTCTTTTTCTTTGCTTGGATAATTGACGCGGTATCTCTCTCTTCGAGGATATGGCTTGGCCCTTGAAGCATGGACCGTGTAATCGCATAAGCGGGTGCGACGGGTGGTATTGGCGATGTCACACTAGCAATTTCGACCAAATTTAGGGGTGTGATTTTAGGCGCATTTGGGTTATAGGGGCATTGGGCAATCAAGTGATCTATGCCACAACGATTACATGTGAGTATTGGCATTGCAGACGTGCTCCCTTGATTCATTTGCATCTGTGCAGCATTCTTTTGCAGCCTAATAGGGCACTCCGCTACTCGATGTGGTCCCCCACACTCGTAGCATTGAAGAGGTGGCCTCCTAGCCTGGGTGTTGATATTTTGACCTCTGGATGCGAGAGCAGCAGCTTGATAAACCGGCTTGACTTGTCCCCAACAATCTTCCATGTAGTATATAGGACATTCTTCCAATGTATCAAGTCCGTAGGCAATACTAGTGTCTATTTCCTCCTCACAACCATCTGCATAAGCATTAGATGGCTCGCAACCCACTTGGTTCATAGGGGCGACTCTTGGATGCGGGGGATGCGGTCCTAGCACAGGAGGTGGTAACGGTGTAGCTTGTACAACATTTTGAGATCTAGGGACCATGTGTTGCGGTAGTTGCTCAACAGGTGGAGCAGGCATCAATACAGGAGCTCGAGGCGCATCCGTCCAGGCTACAGGTGGTCTATTTGCCATCATACGTTTGATCATTAAACAATCCTTAGCTTGGTGACCATACCTACCACATGCGTTGCAAGTTCCATTAAATTTTACTCTAAACGTAGGGCACTCACTAGTGCTATGTGGACCTAAGCAAATGGAACACCATTGTTGCTCCCTTCTTGGATACATGTGACTATTTTGAGGGGGTCGATTATCCTTAAGAGACTCTTGGATTGCCTTGGTGAGGTCTGTCAAGAATGTCTCAAATACCTTTGGCTCATTGGCAATGGGCTTTGCAGTCATGGGTTCGTACTCAATGGCTTGTGAGCTAGTGGATCTCGTGTCAGTAGACACCCTCATGCCTGCTATCATCAAGTTGTCCTCTAATTGGATTGCATTGGCAGTGACATCTTCCCAGGTTGTGATACCTCTAATCACTAGTCCATTATAGATTCCTTCATTCCTCAACCCTCGAATGAATCGATCAAGCAGTTGGTTATTGTTGAAGCGCTCATTTACAGGGCAGCGAGAGTTTAAGTGCTTTAGACGACTAATGAAGTCCCTTACTGACTCTCCTTCCTTACGTTCGGCCTTCTGTAGCTGAGATGCTACACCCCAAAGCACACCTTCTCGTATGTACTCCTTTAGAAACAACCTTCGAAGGGTAGGGTAGATTGTTTTCTCGTCCACCCTTAGGGTCCTATACCAATCTCCAGCCTTCCCACTTAATGTCAAGCTTAAGGCATTGCACTTATGTAGTTCGTTGCGTTCCCCTAAGGAATCACATACTTGTTCAAACACTTCAATGTGTTTCCTAGCATCTTCGTCCCCATTGAATTTTTGCGTGAGTTTGGCAATTTGTACTGCCTTACTTCTAGGCTCTCTATCAGATGCATGATGCATATTTTCCGCGATAGATCGACCTATGGTTTGAGCAAACGCTGCCAAGTCACCTATGTGAGGAGGCAGGGCCGGTGGAGGTACTCTTGGAATCATATGTGGGAGAGGAACGGGTACCGGTCTTGGCATATGTGTGGATGATGCAGGATATGGAACATAACCGGGCATAGGTCCACTCGGATAAGAGCTAGGGAGCGGCACTCGAGGAGCATAAGCAAGTGGTACAATTGGAGGTGTGGGGGCCATGTGTGCATAAGGGGCTAGAGGCACATATGGTGGAGGCCCCATATTAGGTACTACGACACTAGGTAGTGGCACTGCGCTAACCGTAGATGTCATCGGTACATTCTCTGTCAGGCTTATCCCCGGAGTGAGCACTGTGTTTTCCTTGATAGAGGGTTGAGCCAAGTTAGGGAAGCTAAAGTTTTCGCTCGGAGGCTCAGATTGCATAGAGATCCCAGGTGAAATGACATAAGATGGGTCCATGGGGCTCATTAGAGGAGTCTCCATTTGTGATAGAGTAGGCTGTTGAGCCTTGCTCGTATCCAGAAATCTCATGGGGCCAGTTGAGAGTATATTTACCCCTCGGTTTTGCCTTTCTGATTGAATAATGCCATGGATAACATTACAAAGATCATTATCTGTTGATCTTCGATGCTCGTGGCACTAGAGGTGGATTGTACAATCTCTATCCATCCTACATGGTAGGCGTGGCCAGAGTGTAGATCCGTCAACACCTCAGTGTGGAGGTCGTATGTCCAATGATCATTAATGAACAATCCTTCTAGAGTCGACGTGTTAACGGTTTCTTGTGAGGTAGAAGCAATGTTGCTCCCCGTGGTTTTACTTGCCACCAACGGTACTCTAGAGGGAACTTCTCAAGGAGGCAGCTCAACAGGGCCTTCTTGGTAAGAAGTTAGTAGGATATCCACATGGACACTCTTTGGGGGTGTGGGGTCCACATGCGATGTGAAAGGAGATTCCACTTCCCCACCCCCTTCGCGTGCTTCATCTGCATCAGGTTCCGAGCGAGTAGCTCTACCTAATGTTTCCATGAAACGGCTAAACATACTAGTACTAGGCTGTGGAGCTTCGGGAGGTGCATGGCCTTCTCTCTCAGTGTTTTGGGTAGGGTATGCTTCCATGATTTCTGAGTCGGAGGAGAAATCACTAGCGGCTATTTTAGGGTCTTGGGTGGTGCTACCTTGTGTCCCCGTTGAGGGTCTAGAGCTTATCGTGGATGGGTAATGGGTGTCCGTATGAACAGAGGCACTCTCAATATGCTCGTGTTCTAGCACCCGCCCAGAGCGTAAGTGCATGTGCTTTTGATACCCTAAGGTGTCAAAAAGCTGCTCTAGGAGGCCTTGTGACTAGTTTTTAGCGTGTTTTTTGTTTGTTTTTTTGCTAGATTTTTTAGAGCGTGTCGTGGAATGGGCCGTGTGATAGCTCAAAACGAGCGTATCGGTCAGAGGGTCGTGCCGTGCTTTACAGCCCTCCGTTTGGTCACTCTATGCCCTCGGAATCCCTAAAATTGTCAATTTCCAGTAGGGAACTAGGCCCAAACTAGAAAGTCTAAGGGTGCAAGTGGGAAGAGAAAGGAGGAGAGTGGAGGACTTGTCCCACATGCTCTCATTCTCTCTTGAGGGAGTAGGGTATATATATAAGAGTGAGTCTAGTATATATCATAAGACTGAGGACTGAGGCCTGGGCCTGGGCCTGGGCTTGGGCTTGGGCTTGGGCTTGACAGCAATTGCAGAAAACGCAAAAAACAGAAATCTCCACACTCTCCTTCCCTGCCTTTCCTATGATAGAAATTGCACCACAAGGAAGCATAAAGTGCTAACCGAGCTTAGTGTAGGGCATATCCCTGGCAACGGCGCCAAAAATGTGCGCTCCTTGCCGCACTGTCGAAGCAAGGGACTTGCCAATACACCGTATGCGAGCCACAAACGGCTCCAAGCACACAACAAGCCTAAACTAGCAAGCTCAAGAGAACAAAGGGTGTGTCACTCACCGCTCTACGCTCGCCTTCGTGGTGGATTCCTCGCCGCGATGAAGAAGAAGCTGCAGTCGTGCCGCGCTCAACCGCTTCGCCGCCGTCGTGCCTTCGTAATGCTCGATCGCACACACACTCTCCCTCTCTCTCTCTCTCTCACACACACACACACAAGGAGGTGAAGAAGAAAATTTGAAAATGGAGCAAGAGCACTCTTCAATTGCACAAATGAGAGAATGAGTAAAAATTAGGTTTAGTTGGCTTTTATAGGAGCTCACCCCATTCACACTTGGGCGCCCATGCTTAACCAACTAATCCCTTGAATGTCCAAGTTA
The DNA here is from genome assembly GCF_014529385.1 of Adiantum capillus-veneris. NCBI lineage: Eukaryota > Viridiplantae > Streptophyta > Polypodiopsida > Polypodiales > Pteridaceae > Adiantum > Adiantum capillus-veneris. The sequence continues at coordinate 20,653,719 of NC_140937.1, read as the reverse complement.
AAGTGCGCCTCTCATCGGCGATCACTCTACCTTTCCCTATTGGTCTGACAAGCCCGGTACCTGACTCTACCAAATACATAATACGCGTCCATCGTAGGTGATGGGTGTCCGTGTGCCGTGAGGGTTAACATTGACCTTGGGAAACTCAATAAGGAGGCTTGTTAGGCGGTGAGCTTCCTAATAGGAGCTCAATTCGATGGTCATCATCCCCTTGTTTTAGAGGTAATTCCATAGGGATATCATCGATAAACACATCTTGGAATCCATTTAGAAAATTAGATAAGTCTAATTCTTCTTGATTCCTAACACTTTGCTTTATTAAAACTTTAGCATCATTTAGAGACTCTTTGACAAAGATCATGTATGAAAAATTGAGCTTTTCATTGACTTATCAAAAGCAATTGAATTTACAAGTGGTATAGTACGACCTGACTCACTAGCATCTATATACATGCTCTTTTGCCTGTGTAGGTGAAGTATATTCTCCTTTCAAGGAACTTCATGTTGGCAGCCATGTGGTTGAACCCGGAATTGTATTAAGAGCAAGTTCCTAATGAGCATAGAGAGAGTACTTAATTTGAGAAAGCAACCTAGCAATTTACACCTAGATAATTTGGTAGTGGCAATACTTGAAAAGAGAGAGAAACAGAACAATTGACAACAATTGAGGATTGGATTTACATGGAGCCGTCCCCCCCTCCATAAAGGCTTTGTATTATAGCTTTTCCCATCAAAGGAGACTTTTTTACAATACAATTCTTGTGTTCCTTGATAAAACTCGTTGGTGCAATGAAGATGAAAGCTTCATGCACCAAATTATGCTTGAAAAACACACCTAGTGTCCCTAGCCTCAATCCCAAGACCTCACACACCTTCAAAGTGGAGAGAGCTAGCAAGGAATGAGGATATATTGAGAGGAAGAAGATGTATCTTACGAGAAATAAGTATTCTCCTCACATAATCACTCTAATATCATAGCTTAGCTTAGTAATTAGCATGGTAGAGAAGATGAGCATGCCATTGAAGCTTGGCTCTTGGTTTGATTTGCATCCCATAGCCAAGAGTTGTTGGTGTAGGCCTCTACTTCTCAATGCTTGGAGAAGGAGATGGAGTTCTTCTTGCACACATGAGTTGTGTGTGTGTGTGTGTGTGTGTGTGTGTGTGTGTGTGTGTGTGTGTGTGTGTGTGTGTGTGTGTGTAGCATTGTGTTAGAGTAAAATGCGGCCCTCTCTCTCATCTTGGTCGACCCCTCTTGCTATTTTCTCATGCAGGTCTCCCATTAGCTCCTGTAAAGTTTAGCCAATCACAAATTAGAAGCATTATTGATAGCCTTTTGACAAGTGTCCCCCTTTCCCCTTTTGTGAGAGTTTTAGGTAATTAAATAATTCAATTAAACTCTCATTGGACCTCTTAGTCTTTTGGCCAATAGGAATCAGGCAAGCCATTCGGTTATTGGATGCTCATTGGACCCCTTGGTAGACTGTCCAATAGTCTTCTAGGGAGCTTAATTTCTTTTGGTTCTTTTATCAAGATTTTTTAAATTGATTAGACTAAATTTACTCTAGCCTAATTCTCATTGGTCCACCTCTATGGCCATTCAATAGGATTTGAGGGGAGTTTGGGAGCAACTGGGCTAGGAGACTGACATGTGTCCAGTATTCCCTTTGTGTAAAGGGAGAGATTTGGAGAGTGTGTGTGTGTGTGTGTGTGTGTGTGTGTTTCTCTCTCATCCCCTACAATAGGCCTCGCCCCCTCCTTCCTAGGGATGTGGGAAGAATTTTTAGTCTTCCCATGACCATCCAATATTTCCGCTATTTGGCCTTTGGACAATACAATTAAAATTAGGAACCTTAGCCTATGGAAGTCTTAATGGGGTTGAACCTTAGGTCTTTTAAGCCCCATTAAAGCACATTGCTCTTTTGCAGACTATCCCCCTTTGGATCCCTATTTTCTGTCCTTTGGATTCCTAACAGAGACCAGTCTGGCCGCCTTACCAATATTCTAGCTTTTACTCCCCTAGTACTTTCCCATATTAAATGATCAGTTTAACATGAGAAAACCATTTGGGTTTATTAGATTTGAGCTTTTATGACATTACCTCTCTCTTGAAATCATAGTCGTCCTCAACTATGAGGTAGAGAAGATAAATCCTAGTCATTAGTCCGTTTGCTAGCGGGTAGAGGATTCCTATTCTACCCTACGACACCATTCCAGAATGGATGACTAGTCCATTTGGTGCTTAAGAGCGTTAGCTGTCGCAAGCATGTCTAAACATTTGTCCGTATCAATGTTCCGTAGTCGACAAGCTCTACTTGGTGTTTGGAAGACGTCGTCTCCACAAACACGATCTTAAGCATGCATAATCATTGACATTTTTGCACAACAAAGAAAAAGAGAGTCTTATAAGAAAAAAACATTTTTCATTAAAACATATTTACAGTTGCTTACTCTAGGGAATCATTGTAAGCATTGACAAGGTTTAGGTTATCCTTTAATTGTATGCCTTTCATCCATCTAGCATCTTCAAAAGGATAATTTTTAAAATTGATACGATATCGTCGGATAGTCTTACCGCCTCGTAATAACTTGTCTTCATGTCGGAGAGTGGACTCGGGTTGCAGCACCTCTTCTTGGTCCTCGATCTCCAGTGTGGGTCTTCAATGATTGCTTCTTGAGGTGGCTCTCCTTTGTAAGGCTTTAGTAGGCTCACATGGAAAGCATTGTGTACAAGCCAATGGCTGGGCAATTTAAGTTGATAGGTCATCTCATTGATTGGCCTAAGAATCTGAAAGGGACCATAGTACCTTTTTGCTAACTTAGCATAGTACTTTTGGTGTCCTGTAGGATTCTTGTCCGTTGTGTGCCTTAATTGAGCCTTGGGAAACTTAAGCAAGACCCAATCATTTTGTTTAAAGGTTAGGGCTCTTCTATTCTTATCAGCAACAGCCTTTTGCCTTTGTTGAGAGATGGATATAGCATCTTTAATCTTTTGGAAAGATTCTTGCAGGTCTCGGCTATATTCATCTACAGTGAAGATCTTCCCATGTATCTTGAGTAGCATGGGAATTTTTTATCTTCCCTCTATGACCTCAAAGGGTGGTTTTCCCGTGGAAGTATGTACAATGTTATTGTAGGCATACTCCACTAAGGGTAAGTACTTCTCCCATTTGGACTTTTGATCTACTTCTGTGACATAAGCTTAGTAGATCAAGAATGGTTAGGTTAGCTATTTCACTTTGCCCATCCTTTTGGGGATGATAGGCCAAAGAGAAGTTTAGCCTTGTACCTAAATTATCAAAGAGACCCTTCCAAAAATTACTGGTCATTCTAGGATCTCTATCTGACATTATAGACATTGGCAAGCCATGGTATTTGAAGATTTGTGATATAAAGAGGGTTGCCATTTGATGTAAAGAATGAGGATGCAAGAGAGCTACACAAGACAAGCACAAAGCACACAGAGATGGAAAGCTTCTTCTTCTTCTTCATAGAAAAGAGAGTACAAAATGACTAAGTGCTAAAGCTGAAAAGTAGCACATATGTACATGCGATCACTAAGTGTGAACTCGCTAGAAGCGTACTAGGCTGGCACTATAAGTGTAGTCCAGCTGTAGAATCACTGGCAGAGATCCTCCGTGTCGGTCACCTAACGCGCCAGTGAGTAAATGCCGTAAGCGGCCAAGACCCGTAGTGGATGCCAGCTCAAGGTGTAGAGCTCGACATCTCAACACTCCCCCTCGAGCTCTCTATGTCGCATAGTCCAAGCATAGTACGGAAACGTCGAAGCTTCTCAGCTCCAAGGGCCTTGGTAAAGATATCCACTATCTGCTCCTCTGTGCTGACGTAGACCAAGTCGAGGTCGCCCGCCGTGACACTCGCTCTCGAACGTAGTGGTAATGGACCTCTATGTGTTTAGTCCTGGCATGGAACACCGGGTTCCTAGCCAACTGCATGCTGCTGAGGTTGTCACAATGGATGAAAATCTGCTGCTCCACCTGCACTCCCAATTCCTCAAGTAATGTGCGTAGCCAAGCTACCTCGCACGCCGCAACTGTTGCACCTCTGTACTCGGCCTCTGTGCTCAATAAAGCAACCGTAGGCTGCTTTTTGCAGCTCCAAGTAACAGCAGCACTCCCAAAAGAGAACATGAAGCCACTCGTAGATCTCCTATCAACAATGCTACCTGCTCAATCTGCATCTGTATACCCATACATTGCTAATGGTGCATCTGCTGCATAGAACAATGCATAGTCAAGAGTACCTTGCACAAACCTAAGTGTGCATCGTACTCCATCCAAATGTGGCTTCCTCGGAAGCTGCATGAACTGACTCTCCAAGCCTACTGTGTAGCTCAAGTCTGACCTCGTGATAGTCAAGTAGATTAGACTACCCACAATCTTCCTGTACATGTTGACATCCTCAACAACATCACCCTTCTCTGCACTCAGCTTTGCATTCACGTCCAAGAGAATAGAAATTGGCTTACAATCAGCCATACCATACTTTGACAACATGTTCAAATCATACTGTCTCTCTGATAGCCATACACCCTCTAGAATCCTGATCACCTCAATGCCAAGAAAGTAGCGCAACTCGCCCAAATCTTTCATTTCAAACTCCTGTTTGAGAAGACCCTTCACATGGTCAATCTCCATAGCATTGTCACCCACAATAATAAGGTCATCTACATATATGGTAATGACCACAATCCCCACATCACTCTCATGTACATAGAGCGAATGATCAGCATGAGCTCTCCTAAAACCAATACTGACAAGATACTTGGCAATCCTGTCATACCATGCTCTAGAGCCCTGCTTCAAACCATACAAAGCTTTGAGAAGTCTGCATACATAATATGGGTCACCTGGATCGACATAACCAGGTGGCTCATCCATATACACTTCCTCTTGCAACTCACCATTCAAGAAGGCATTCTTTACATCCATTTGATGCATAATCCATCCTCTAGATAAAGCCACTGCTATGACATCTCTCACAGTCGTCATCTTTGCCACTGGAGCAAAGGTCTCCTCATAGTCTATGCCATACGTCTGTGCATCACCCTTTGTGACCAGCCTTGCCTTGTGACGCTCAATGTTACCATCAGCCTTATGCTTGGTTTTATACACCCATTTACAGCCAATAGCTTTCTTGCCACTTGGCAATGGCACCAACTCCCATGTGTCATTTGCTTCCAATGCAGCCATCTCTTCATTCATTGCGTCATCCCAATGCACATTTCCAACTGCATCCTCAAAACATGTGGGCTCCACATCCTGTATCACCTTAGCCATGTAGGCTTGGTGATGCGCTAGATACCCATCATAAGTCAATTTCTGAACTGGATTTCTGACTCTATTAGATCTGCACGGTCCTGGGTCCCTCCTTTGCCCTCTAGCATCTTCTTGTACTTTCCTTACACCAGGTGTCTTGACAGCCGGAATTCCAAATTCCTCATCAAGACTTTGTTCAGAACCATCTGAATCCATGTCTACATGTGAAAACCCTGATCATGCATCAGCCATAAAGGGAGGTTCATCAACCTTTTCCTTTCCTTTTCGTGATACATTCCCTGTACCTGTTGGTGGAGTAACCTGCATACGTAGTCTACCATTCCATGGTTTCTCAACAGAGCCACGATAAGAGGACTCTTGTGGTCCACTCAAATTCTGTGACTGTGGCCTCACATTTTGTACAACCACATCATCTTTTACATCAGCCCCAATAGTGCTACAGTACCAGCTGCTCATCTCATCAAAGACTACATCTCTGCTCACTCGTAATTCTCGTGTAGTAGGATTGTAGCACCTGTACCCCTTTTGTTCAAGGGAATATCCCACAAGAATACATTTCTCTGCTTTAGGATCCAATTTCCTACGCAACTCATCTGGTACATGCACGTAAGCTATGAAGCCAAACACTTTCAAGTGTGCCAAATCAGGCTTTGTACCTGTAAACTTTTCCTCAGGTGTTACATCATACACCGCAGCTGTAGGTGTCCTGTTCATAATGTACACAGCTGTATTTACGACTTCAGCCCAGAAATGATGAGGCATGTTCTTCTCATTCATCAATGCACGTGCAACCTCTGCAATGTGCCTGTTTTTCGTTTCTGCGACCCCATTCTGTTGTGGAGTATATCTGCATGTAAACTGCCTGCGTATACCATGCATTCGTAGAAAATCTGAAAAATCATTGGAGAAGGACTCTCCCCCTCCATCTGACCTGAATGTCTTGATTTGCATATCTATCTCCTTCTCAATCATGACTTTGAAGTCGTGAAAGTGACCAAACACTTCACTTTTGTTACGCATGAAGTAGACCCATACTTTCCTTGTATGGTCATCAATGAAAGAGACATAATACCTGCAACCATGTATACTTGTAGTATCGGTTGGACCCCAAAAATCTGTGTGCACCACCTCAAGTGGCTTTTTACAAGTATATTCTCCTTTCAGGGAACTTCATGTTGGCAGCCATGTGGTTGAACCCGGAATTGTATTAAGAACAAGTTCCTAATGAGCATAGAGAGAGTACTTAATTTGAGAAAGCAACCTAGAAATTTACACCTAGATAATTTGGTAGTGGCAATACTTGAAAAGAGAGAGAAACAGAACAATTGACAACAATTGAGGATTGGATTTACATGGAGCCGTCCCCCCCTCCATAAAGGCTTTGTATTATAGCTTTTCCCATCAAAGGAGACTTTTTTACAATACAATTCTTGTGTTCCTTGATAAAACTCGTTGGTGCAATGAAGATGAAAGCTTCATGCACCAAATTATTCTTGAAAAACACACCTAGTGTCCCTAGCCTCAATCCCAAGACCTCACACACCTTCAAAGTGGTGAGAGCTAGCAAGGAATGAGGATATATTGAGAGGAAGAAGATGTATCTTACGAGAAATAAGTATTCTCCTCACATAATCACTCTAATATCATAGCTTAGTTTAGTAATTAGCATGGTAGAGAAGATGAGCATGCCATTGAAGCTTGGCTCTTGGTTTGATTTGCATCCCATAGCCAAGAGTTGTTGGTGTAGGCCTCTACTTCTCAATGCTTGGAGAAGGAGATGGAGTTCTTCTTGCACACATGAGTTGTGTGTGTGTGTGTGTGTGTGTGTGTGTAGCATTGTGTTAGAGTAAAATGCAACCCTCTCTCTCATCTTGGTCGACCCCTCTTGCTATTTGCTCATGCAGGTCTCCCATTAGCTCCTGTAAAGTTTAGCCAATCACAAATTAGAAGCATTATTGATAGCCTTTTGACAAGTGTCCCCTTTTCCCCTTTTGTGAGAGTTTTAGGTAATTAAATAATTCAATTAAACTCTCATTGGACCTCTTAGTCTTTTGGCGAATAGGAATCAGGCAAGCCATTCGGTTATTGGATGCTCATTGGACCCCTTGGTAGACTGTCCAATAGTCTTCTAGGGAGCTTAATTTCTTTTGGTTCTTTTATCAAGCTTTTTTAAATTGATTAGACTAAATTTACTCTAGCCTAATTCTCATTGGTCCACCTCTATGGCCATCCAATAGGATTTGAGGGGAGTTTGGGAGCAACTGGGCTAGGAGCCTAACATGTGTCCAATATTTTCTTTGTGGAAAGGGGGCGCTTTGGAGTGTGTGTGTGTTTCTCTCTTATCCCCTACAATAAGGGCTCGCCCCCTCCTTCCTAGGGATGTGGAAAGACTTTTTAGTCTTTCCATAACCATCCAATATTTTCCCTACTTTGGCCTTTGGACAATACAATTAAAATTAGGAACCTTAGCCTATGGAAGACTTAATGGGGTTGAACCTTTAGGTCTTTTAAGCCCCTTTAGAGCACATTCCTCTTTTGTAGACTTTCCCCCTTTGGATCCCTATTTTTCCTCCTTTGGATCCCTGAAAGAGACCGGTCTGGATGTTGGGATTCAGGCCAACTCGCCGGACATCCCACTTACTACTAAGCCATCTACTAACTTAACCATTATACACTTATTCTTTAAACAATAGAATAAGGAGCTGCAATAGGATAACGTTGTTGTGAGCTCCACCCAAAGCAGGTCTCTCTCTCTGCTCTCGCACTTGCACTTGCACACGCTTCCTGCGGCACCTTTAACTAGTAACAGAGCATAGATTTGTGCTTGCCGTTTTCGCATCCGCACGCACGCATTTTCAAAAGTGCAAACAGGTTTTTGATTTCGGCATCAGCAGATTCAGCGTTTTGAGAGCATTTACATCAGGTGTCCTACAGTTTTACCCCCCTTTCAAAGTTGTTCGTGCGGTCGAAAGCTTCATCCGGGCTACGCTTTAGGACTTGTATTTTTCAACTCCACTTTTGCTACAGCTACAGGTACAGGTACAGGACACAGGTGCAGGTTGTTCAAAGACTATTTTGGGATGGCATATAGCCATTTTATGGGTATTATGTGTTATTGAGATGGTGTTTATGGGCTGTTTAGGAGCACTTTTCGGCATCGACATTGTCTCGCGTTTTTCAGGCATCCATCTCCTCGCAGGTTCTTGCATACATATAGGACATCCAAGTTTCTTACAGGTTGCAGTGTTTAGCATCGGCGCAGATTTCAGTGGAAGTACTTGATGCGGATATGCATTGTTTTGGAACTTTTGATAGTGCTTGAGCTCTTTTGAGAGCGGTTTAACTCCCCGCAGGGATTTGTTTACTGCTTGCACATTTTTTTTGGCGTCTGTTTGAGCGCGTATACTACACCTTGAAGTATTGTTGACAATGGATGTACATTGAGTTGCGGAAACTGCCATATGTACCTTTTGTGGAGCCAATTTGGCTTGTTTTTGGCAGTCCCAACCGTTTTTGAGACTCGGTTCGGAGGCCCTTTCTGAGACTGGGCTGGTTTCTTGTCTGCATAACCTTTTGTGAGGGTCGATAGCGTGAGGTTTTCTTGATCTGGCAGATTCTCGAATGTTGAGATCCTTTCGGTGATACAGGTTGCTGGAGTACCCCTTTTTTCATGGCCTTGCCATAGGACATGTATAGAGAGGGCTAGGTGCATTTGACGTCGTGTTGGCAGTCTTGGGTCAGCTTTTTGACTTTTTATGCACAGTTAGTGGTTGATGCGCCTGGCTTATGCTCTGAGAGCATTAATTTTGATGCGTTACTGACCTCTTGTGACAGTTTTGGACTGAGATTCTGTCAGTTTTTTTAGGAAAACTCTGCCGAACTTTTCCCAAAATTACTAATGTTTATCGCCATGTTATCTTTAGCTTGCAGCCATGTCATCTAGTGGTGAAAAGGATATTTACAATATCTGAAAATTTGAAGGGACAAATTTTGCTATATGGAAAGAACAGATTCAAGATGTTCTTATACAAAAAGGCCAGCTGGATCCTATCATGGAGCGCCCAGAGGGTGAGTATACAGATGTTGAGTGGGAGAAACTTGATGCTAAGGCCAAATCTACCCTCCGTTTGCATTTGGCCGAATTTGTGTACTTTACTATAGTTGGAGAAAGGACTGCTAGAGATGTATGGGATAAGTTGTGTTCCAGTTTGACCTTCGTATGAAGGAAGAGGGCACTATTTCTACTCACATTAATGAGTTCAATATCATTTTCACTCAGCTGACCACTCAGGGTTTGGTCTTCGATGAGGAAATGAAATGTATATTCTTGCTATGTAGTTTACCCTCGTCTTGGGACACGTTCTGTACTGCGATTAGCAACTCACCACCTGGTACTAGTCTAGTGTACAATGACGTCCTTGCAAGTCTATTTACCGAGGAGATTCATAGGAAATCTCTTGAAGGCAAGAAGGATGGTGATGCATATGTTTCTAGTGATAGACAGAGGAGTCACACTCTAAGTCGTGCCAAAAGCAAGGAATGTGGGGGCTCACGCAGTAAGTCTCGGGGTTCTATGCGTAATGTTGAGTGCTATCACTGCCATAAAAAAGTTCATGTGAAGAAGGATTGCAGGAAATGGCAGCAAATCAAGAAGGATAAACAATCCGGTGAAACTTCTAAGTCTAATGATTCAAACAAGGGCAAATCAAAGTTAGAGGAGATCAATGTGCTAGAGTCTTCAAATGCTCCTATTGTAGAGACTCTTCCAGACATTGTTATGCCACTTACCTCTAACGTATTGGTCTTCACAGCAGGTCTACCTGTCGAGGCTCTTGTTACAGAAGATGCGCAGTATGCACAAAATTGGATAGTAGATTCTGGTGCGAGTTTCCATGTGACACCACATAGAGAGTGGGTCTCTAGTTATTCTCACTCTTGTGGCAAAGTGAGTCTTGGTGATGTTTATGAACTAGACATTAAGGGTGTCAGAAATGTCAAATTGCATCTAAGGAATGGCACACACTTTACTTTATGTAATGTCAGATATGTGCCCAAGTTGACTAAAAGCTTGATTTCTGTTGGTCAGCTTGATGATTTGGGCTACAACACCACATTTGGCAATGGTTCGTGGATAGTACGCAAAGGTAATCTTGTTGTACTTAGAGGTCAAAAGCATGGTACCTTGTATTCCATGCATGCATCAGATGTTGGTCATGATTACATATCTATAGTCGAGCTGCCGTCTACTGAGTTGTGGCATTGCCAGCTAGGTCAAATTAGCCAAAAATGAATGATAACTCTGACTCATTTTGGCTACTTACCTGCCTTGTCTTATGTTGACTTTCTTGTTTGTGAGCACTGTATCTATGGCAAACAGACAAGGTCCGTTCACTTACCATTGGGTCAAAAGCGAGCTGAACCTCTAGATTTAGTACATAGTGATGTTTGTGGTCCTATGTTAACCAAATCTCTAGGCGAGGCCTGCTATTTTGGGACATTCATAGATGACTCTATTCAAAAGGTGTGGGCATATCCTTTGAAACATCAGGATCAAGTTCTTGCTATGTTCCAAAAAAATTTGGCACTCGTTGAGAATCAGTCTGGCAAGAAACTCGAGAGGTTGCGGACTAACAGGTGGAGAGTATGTCTCCAAGGAGTTTGACAATTTTTGTGCTAAAAGGGGGACTAAAAGGTAGTTTACTGCCATACACACCAGCTCAGAATGGAGTTGCTAAGCGCATGAATCGTATGATTCAGGAAAGAGTCACAGCCATGCTTTCTAGGGCAAATCTCACACAAGGCTTTTGGGCCGAAGCCGTCTTGACCGCAGTGCACATTATAAATCGTTAGCCTAGTACGCCATTGAATTATGAGATTCCAGAAGATTTATGGTCTAAACATAAGCCCCACTATGACCATCTACGTGTTTTTGGTTGTGAAGCTTATGGTGCCTAAATAACTTCGACATAAGTTAGAGCCAAAGTCACACAAATGTATTTTCATTGGATATGGTGCAGATGGAGAGATGGGATATCATCTCTGGTACTCAAAATCTCGTCGAGTCATCCGTAGTTTAGATTGATCTTCAATGAGTCAAAGATGCATAAACAACCTATCAAGGGAATAGAGGTTAGGAGAGTCACTTTTGAGGATGTTGCCTCAGAGATAGTGAAATCAACTCAGCGGGCTATTGATGTACCTTCCACTAGCAATGCTCCAGAGGGAGCGGGTAGCACTGGTCAAGGAGTGAGACGGTCTACTAGAGTCTCTTGTCCACCTGCGCATTTCGAGCCAGGTCTTGATTACATCATGTTGACCGATTGTGGTGAGCCAAGTTGCTACCAAGAAGACATGATGACGGATTATGTGGTGAAGTGGGAGCAGGCTATGGAATCTGAGTATAACTCGATTCTGGCTAATGACACTTGGGACTTGGTAGAACTGCCAAATGATGCAAAAGCTTTACCTTGCAAATGGGTTTACAAGAAGAATTTTACATGGTGATCCAAATCCAAAGTACAAGGCTAGACTTGTAGCCAAAGGGTTCAAATAGAAAAAGGGAGTCGATTTTGATGAAATCTTCTTGCTTGTGGTCAAGATGACAACGCTTAGAACCGTACTTGGTCTTGTAGAGATTGAGAACATGGAAATTGTCCAAATGGATGTGAAGACATCATTTCTTCATGGGGATCTCGATGAGGATGTTTACATGCAGTAGCGTGAAGGGTTTGTTCAGGAGAACGCATCTCTTGAGGAGCTAGTATGTAAGCTCAAAAAGGCACTTTATGGCTTAAAGCAGGGTTCAAGGAACTGGTATCATAAATTTGATGCATGTATGAGTTTTCAAGGATATAAAAGGAGCGAAGAGGATCACTGCTTGTACACAAGAAATCTAGATGATGGCTCGATGATCATTCTAGTTTTGTATGTTGATGACATGCTTATAGTTGGGAAATCCATTGCGGAAATTGCCAACTTGAAGAAAACACTTAGCAATAATTTTGCAATGAAAGATTTGGGGGATGCTACACACTTTCTTGGCATGCAAATCAAAAGAGATCGCAAACGTCGTATTCTTGAGTTATCCCAGGAAACATACATTGAGAAAGTTTTGCAGTGTTTCAATATGCAGGGGGGGAAAGCATTGAGTACCCCAATGCAGGCATTCTTGAAACTCAGCAAGGAAGATGCACCCAAATCTGATACTGAGCGAGCTGAAATGGATAAGGTACCATATTCTTCGGTAGTGGGTAGTCTCATGTATGCTATGGTGGCCACAAGACCAGACATTGCTTTTGCAGTGGGAGTGGTGAGCAGATATATGGAAAATCTTGGCAGCAAACATTGGGAAGCAGTGAAGCACATTCTTAGGTACCTCAAAGGTACTGTCGGCAAGTGTTTACACTTTTGGAACAGTGATGCATCCATTGTGGGTTATGCAGATGCAGACTATGCGGGTTGTGTCAACAATAGGAGATCAACATCTGGCTATGTTTCCATATTTGCTGGAGTAGCAGTATATTGGAGTTCGTGTCTTCAAGATTGTACGTCGTCTTCCACTACGGAAGCAGAGTACGTTGCATTGTCGGATGCAAGTAAAGAGGCCGTACAGTTATCTCGGTTGGTCAAAAATCTGAGACTCTGGTGATATATTGTGATAGTCAGAGTGCTCTTGCATTGGCAAGGAATCCCGTGTTTCACTTCAAATCGAAACACATTGAAGTCAGGTATCATCTCGTGAGAGATTTCTTGGCCAAAAAGCTCATTGATTTGGTCAAGGTACACACTGACGACAACTCAGCAGATGCTTTGACGAAAGGCTTAGCTTTGGAGCGGTTTACACATTGCAGTGAGTTGATGGGTATAGGTTGAAGCCACTAGATTGCTTCACGGTTGTACATACCAAGTCACTTGGGCTGCGTTGGCCTTCAAGTGGGAGTTTGTTCGGATTCAGGCCAACTGGCCGGACATCCCACTTAGTACTAACCCATCTACTAACTTAACCATTATACACTTATTCTTTAATACAATAGAATAAGGAGCTTCAAAACAGGATAACATTGTTGTGTGCTCCACCCAAAGCAGGTCTCTCTCTCTCCTCTTGCACTTGCACTTGCACACTCTTCCCGCGGCACCTTCAGTGGCAGCCTTACCAATTTCCTAGCTTTTACTCTCTTGGTACTTCCCCATATTAAATGATCAATTTAACATGAGAAAATCATTTGGGAGTATTATATATTAGCTTTTATGACATATTCTCTAGGAGAATAACTGTTGCTTTTGTCAAAAGAGGAGGAAGGTGGAGAAGAAAGAGAAGAGGGTGACCTCTTTCTTGCCTGTTTCTTCCTTTGTTTCCTCTTTTCCCTTTTGGAGTGACGAGGAGAAGGACTATGGGTTGACCAATTCCTCTTGGGAGGAGTTGGCAACCGTCTAGACCACCGTCTTCGTGGAGCCACATCTTGAGAGGAACTTAGGGATTTTCTTCTTTCTTGTTCTTTGGATTCCTCCTCTCTTATGGGAGAGAGTCTTCTTTTGGGAGTCTCATCAAGAGGCCTCCTAAGCTCTTTCTCCTCTTGGAGAGGAAGACAAATCCCATAAGCACGAAGTTTTTGAGTAACTTAGCTTGCAAAGCAAGGTTGCCCATAGCTTGCTTCAAACTAGGACAAGCTAATTAACAAACATGGGGGCATCATTTCATTAGCAACTTCATGTGCAAAATCAAAGTTATCAATGTTCATTTTACTCTCTTGGTTATTGTCAGCCATGCTAATTAAACTTATGTATAGATTACTTTGTGCTTTGGTACCCTCAAAAACCTTAGTCGCTACTCTTATTTACCTTTGAAAGTTAGTTCTCAAGCAGCCATACCCGTGGTTTAGAGTCTATTGATTGAAACAAAGACTAGTGGAGAGGGTCTAACATTGCTCGATTTGATTGTGGTTCCTGTTCGGCTTGCTCATAGATCAATAATGGTTAAGCCAAAGGCAAGCCGCGAGAGACTCCATTATTCAAACTATAACTTGCAGCTGTGCACCTCGAACTAAGTCCTTCTCAACCAAGATAATAGATCCCTATCCCACTTACCCTATTGCAATGAGCAGGTCCAACCTTTCATGGACAACTTAAGGACCTCTCTTCTTAAGTAAGAAAAAAGAAACCAATAGCTTTGATACCAATGTAATGAAAATGGCCTACGAACTTTCAGAATAGCGAAATTAAGAGAATTAGAGTGAGTATTTTTGTGAGAGTACTTTGAGAACATAGAGGGTCCTTAATTTGCGATAGCAACATAACCATTATAATTGATTAACTTGGCATGAACAATACTTTTGCAAGAGAGAGAATTAGAGAACATGACAACAGTTAAAGACCGCATTTATGTGGAGCTGGTCCCCCTAGATTCTGCCACCAAGAGAGAGACTTGGTACAATATAGTCTTTGTGCTCCTTGTGGCCTGCATCATGAGCATAACATAAACTTTGTAAAAGGATCAACCATCCCTGGCCTCAATCCCAAGGCCTCAAATACCTTCAAAGGTGGAGAGAGCTAGCAGGGAATGAGGGTAGGGAAGAGGAAGAAGAAACATTCATAGGAGAAATAAATAGTTCCTCACTTATCATCACTCTTCTTGCTTAGCACAACATAAGAGCATAGTAAGGAAGATGGAGAAGATGACACGCTTAAGCATTGAAGCATGTCTCTTGGTTGCATTTGCATTCCATAGCCAAGAGTGTTGGTGTAGGCTCTCAACTTCTCAAAAGCTTGGAGAAGGAGATGGAGCTCTTGCACTTTGCACTTTACACGATGAGAGAGAGAGAGAGAGAGAGAGAGAGAGAGAGAGAGAGAGAGAGAGAGAGAGAGAGAGAGAGAGAGAGAGTGTGAGTGAGAGAGAGAGAGAGAGAGGTTTATTCTCCCACATTGAATGATCAGTTTAATATGAGAAAATCATTTGGGTTTGTTAGATATTAGATTTTATGACAACCATGTGAACATCTCTCTTGTAATTTCACATTCAAGTTCTTGCCTATGGGACGCATGTCTAACCTTTCCATCCTATCTTATTGCAGTATTAGTGAGAACCACGATTAAATTGTCAATCCATGAAACGAAGCTGACTCGACTGTGCATAGAGGCTACAAGAGGTTGTCAATCTCTCCGAAAACACCTAACAACTCGCATCTAACTCAAGCTACACTCAAGTGACTGAAATCACCAAAAGCCAATCTCTTATCCGCAAACAAATCACATCCGTTACAACATCAAATGACATCCAAACGTAAATGGTACTTGACCTAAACTAAACGGCTCTATATTTCACTCTAAGCCTCTAAGCCAAACTAGGGTATGCTCAGCATGCAAAGTCTATGCACTGAGGTGCCCGGTAGCTTTAATAGCCAATTGAGTACCCAACGGACGCACTAAATGAACGTTGCCTTCCAAGTCTTTCTAACTACTTTCAATTAATCCAATGGCCCCCTTAACTAGACTAAAAGTGCACCAATATGCTACTTACTTGCTACTGCCAAACCCCTTTTAGCAAATTTATAAATAAACGTTTGTAATTTGCTTACTCTCCTATATTTCATAGTCCACCAACTAGGCCAACACTCAAGCTAAGATCTCACTTACACGTCTTTCACCTCCTATGCATGGTTGCATGGTTCTAATCTAACCACAGCTCCCGTTTTAAAATCATGATTTCTTTTTGACACTTAGTTTTAAATTTTAAAATGTGATAATTGCATGATTAATAAACATAGCTCAAAACTCAGAATTCTTTTTGTATACCATAGACCGCTTATACGTTTTACAACATTTTTATTCCACCACAAAATAACCAATTTGATGATTTCCTCACTCAGAGACATGAGAATTTGAACTAAACTTGTAATAATTTTGCTTCTAATTCCCTTTCTCAAATGCAACTGGTAATGACGATGCTAATACGAAAAATCTCACTTTTAGCAAACATTTCTTTTATTTTGATGCAAATTGCTTGGAATTCATTGTCTTTCTTTTTGTGTTTTATTATAATTTTTTATTTTTATAATTTTATGATGGATACACAACTTCAAATTTGGTTCGAACTTTTCTTTAAAATGCAGGTATTCATGTTTTGACGTTTTGAATTTCAAAATATTGAAAAATTAAACACAATGTGTACTTGGCTAACCGTTAACCACGTTCTCGATTACGTTTCTCCAACGCCGATATAACAGAGCTCGTGCACTCCACCTCTTCTTACGCTCTCCCCTCGTCTCCAACTTGATAAGCGGAATATCTCTCTCTCTCTCTCTCTCTCTCTCTCTCTCTTTCACACACACACAGTCTATATTATGCTACTCTCTTTCTCTGTAATCGATTTCTTTCTTCTCTCTCTATCTTGCTCTCAAACTGGGTATGTTGTAGACGATTCTCTCAAACAGGGTATAGTGTAGACAATTCTCTCTCTCTCTCTCTCTCTCTCTCTCTCTCTCTCTCTCTCTCTCTCTCTAATTTCACATACATAAGCTAACACATGAACAGACATAGAGTGTTACTCATGACATCTTTCTCTCTCTATCAATTACTCTACAGTCAAAAAGCAAAACTTTCTTTCTCTCTCTCAATCCCATCCACACACTCAATCAAGCATAGATGCAAGCAAGTATTGTTGAAATCCTTCACACACATACACAAAATGGTAGTCTTTCTCTCTCTAACTTCCGGGAAATTCCCTTCTGCTGTCAACAGCGTTGCAGCATAGTCTTTCTCTCTCTCTCTATCTCTCTAACTCTCCAGGTTGAACATACTCTCTCTCTCTCTATCTCACTACACACACACATACACTCACATGCGGTCCACTCTCTCTCTCTCTATCTCTCTAACTCTCCAGGTTGAACATACTCTCTCTCTCTATCTCACTACACACACATACACTCACATGCGGTCCACTCTCTCTCTACAATCAGTGCTACAGCACGTTCATTCTCTCTCTCATGTAAAGAATGAGGATGCAAGAGAGCTACACAAGACAAGCACAAAGCACACAGACATGGAAAGCTTCTTCTTCTTCGTACAGAAAATACAGTACAAAATGACTAAATGCTAAAACTGAAAAGTAGCACATATGTACATGCGGTCACTAAGTGTGAACTCGCTAGAAGCGTACTAGGCTGGCACTATAAGTGTAGTCCAGCTGTAGAATCACTGGCAGAGATCCTCCGTGTCGGTCACCTAACGCGCCAGTGAGTACATGTCGTAAGCGGCCAAGACCCGTAGTGGATGCCAGCTCAAGATGTAGAGCTCGACATCTCAACACTCCCCCTCGAGCTCTGCATGTCGCAGAGTCCAAGCATAATCTGGAAACGTCGAAGCTTCTCAGCTCCGAGGGCCTTGGTAAAGATACCGCTATTTGCTCCTCTGTGCTGACGTAGACCAAGTCGATGTCGCCCGCCAACACTCGCTCTCGAACGTAGTGGTAATGGACCTCTATGTGCTTGGTCCTGGCATGGAACACTGGGTTCCTAGCCAACTACATGCTGCTGAGGTTGTCACAATGGATGACAATCTGCTGGTCCACCTGCACTCCCAAGTCCTCAAGTAATGTGCGTAGCCAAGCTACCTCGCACTCTGCAACTGCTGCACCTTTGTACTCGGCCTCTGTCCTCGATAAAGCAACTGTAGGCTGCTTTTTGCTACTCCAAGTAACAGTAGCACTCCCAAAAGAGAACATGAAGCCACTCGTAGATCTCCTATCAACAATGCTACCTGCCCAATCTGCATCTGTATACCCATACAATGCTAATGGCACATCTGCTGCATAGAACAATGTGTAGTCAAGAATCCCTTGCACATACCGAAGTGTGCGTCGTACTCCATCCAAATGTGGCTTCCTCGGAAGCTGCATGAACTGACTCTCCAAGCCTACTGTGTAGCTCAACTCTGGCCTCGTGATAGTCAAGTAGATTAGACTACCCACAATCTTCCTGTACATCTTGACATCCTCAACAACATCACCCTTCTCTGCACTCAGCTTTGCATTCACATCCAAGGGAATAGAAATTGGCTTACAATCAGCCATATCATACTTTGAAAACATGTCCAAAGCATATTGTCTCTGTGACAGCCATACACCCTCTGGAGTCTTGATCACCTCAATGCCAAGAAAGTAGTGCAACTCGCCCAAATCTTTCATTTCAAACTCCTGTTTGAGAAGACCCTTCACATGGTCAATCTCCATAGCATTGTCACCAACAATAATAAGGTCATCTACATATATGGTAATGACCACAATCCCCACATCACTCTCACGTACATAGAGTGAATGATCAGCATGAGCTCTCCTAAAACCAATACTGACAAGATACTTGGCAATCCTGTCATACCATGCTCTAGAGCCCTGCTTCAAACCATACAAAGCTTTTAGAAGCCTACATACATAATCTGGGTAACCTAGATGGACATAACCAGGTGGCTCATCCATATACACTTCCTCTTGCAACTCACCATTCAAGAAGGCATTCTTTACATCCATTTGATGCATAATCCATCCTCTAGATAAAGCCTCTGCTATGACATCTCTCACAGTCGTCATCTTTGCCACTGGAGCAAAGGTCTCCTCATAGTCTATGCCATACGTCTGTGCATCACCCTTTGTGACCAGCCTTGCCTTGTGACGCTCAATGTTACCATCAGCCTTATGCTTGGTTTTATACACCCATTTACAGCCAATAGCTTTCTTGCCACTTGGCAATGGCACCAACTCCCATGTGTCATTTGCTTCCAATGCAGCCATCTCTTCATTCATTGCGTCATCCCAATGCACATTTCCAACTGCATCCTCAAAACATGTGGGCTCCACATCCTGTATCACCTTAGCCATGTAGGCTTGGTGATGCGCTAGATACCCATCATAAGTCAATTTCTGAACTGGATTTCTGACTCTATTAGATCTGCACGGTCCTGGGTCCCTCCTTTGCCCTCTAGCATCTTCTTGTACTTTCCTTACACCAGGTGTCTTGACAGCCGGAATTCCAAATTCCTCATCAAGACTTTGTTCAGAACCATCTGAATCCATGTCTACATGTGAAAACCCTGATCATGCATCAGCCATAAAGGGAGGTTCATCAACCTTTTCCTTTCCTTTTCGTGATACATTCCCTGTACCTGCTAGTGGAGTAACCTGCGTACGTAGTCTACCATTCCATGGCTTCTCAACAGAGCCACGAGAAGAGGACTCTTGTGGTCCACTCAAAACCTGTGACTATGGCCTCACATTTTGTACAACCACATCATTTTTTTCATCAGCCCCAATAGTGCCATGTGCATTACTGTACCAGCTGCTCATCTAATCAAAGACTACATCTCTGCTCACTCGTAATTCTCGTGTAGTAGGATTGTAGCACCTGTACCCCTTTTGTTCAAGGGAATATCCCACAAGAATACATTTCTTTGCTTTAGGATCCAATTTCGTACGCAACTCATCTGGTACATGCACGTAAGCTATGCAGCCAAACACTTTCAAGTGTGCCAAATCAGGCTTTGTACCTGTAAACTTTTCCTCAGGCGTTACATCATGCACCGCAGCTGTAGGTGTCCTGTTCATAATGTACACAACTGTATTTACGGCTTCAGCCTACAAATGATGAGGCATGTTCTTCTCATTCATCAATGCACGTGCAACCTCTGCAATGTGCCTGTTTTTCCTTTCTGCGACCCAATTCTGTTGTGGAGTATATCTGCATGTAAACTGCCTGCGTATACCATGCGTTCGCAGAAAATCTGAAAAATCATTGGAGAAGTACTCTTCCCCTCCATCTGACCTCAATGTCTTGATTTGCATATCTGTCTCCTTCTCAATCATGACTTTGAAGTCTTGAAAGTGACCAAACACTTCACTTTTGTTATGCTTAAAGTAGACCCATACTTTCCTTGTATGGTCATCAATGAAAGAGACATAATACCTGCAACCATGTATACTTGCAGTATCGGTTGGACCCCAAACATCTGTGTGCACCACCTCAAGTGGCTTTTTACATACATTGCGCTCATGTGGAAATGAGCCCTTTGACTGTTTTCCCAACTGGCATGCTGCACACACTTTATGCATACCATCCACCTTGAATTTTGGCAAACCTTTTACAATCTGTTTTGATTGCATGCTGCACAATCTCTGCTCATTGACATGGCCAATGCGTTTGTGCCAAATGTCAACATCAGCCACAACACCTGTGCCTTGTACAAATAATGCAGCTTTTACCTTAGGCATGTCTACATTCAGCGTAAACATTCTGCCCACACATTTGCCCTCTGTGATCAGCTTACAGCCATTCTGGAAATCTTCTACATAACAGCCATTTGGATTGAAACGAACCTGCAAACCCTGCTCAACCATTTGTCCAACAGAAACAAGATTCTTTGTAATGTTTGGGACATGAAGTACATCTGCTAAGTACTTTGATTTCCCACTCTTCGTATTTAGAGGTATGTCCCCTACATGAGCAATGGGGTGAGCTATGTCATCTCCTGTCTGCACATAGCCTGACACATCTGGCTTGCGGATATCTCTAAACCACTCTCCACGAGACGTCATGTGATTAAAGGCACCTGAATCCACATACCAAACATAATCTTGGGTGGAATTCTCTGCAGTCATTGTATTCATTACATGCTGCATAACAAACATGCGCTCGTTTTTGTTGTCATCTACATCTCTGCTAGTAGATGCATAGTTGCCCTGTTCTCTCTTTCCACTTGCTTTTCCCTTTGGACAGTCACGTGACATGTGACCTCTTTCACCGCAAGTCCAACATTCTCTGCTATCTGTAGTATGTTGGTGCCTGCTTGATCCTACACCACGACCTATTTGACTCCCCCTGCCTTGAGACTGGTTTCCCCTGCCACCTGTATTGTTTTGATTTGATTGACCTTCTTGAAATTGGCCCCTGCAACCCCTTGGGCCTCGACCACGACCTCTACCTCTACCTCTGTTGGAGTTAGAATAGAAGGCCTGTTCAGAATTATTTCTTCCTTGAGAAGAAGATGTGTCAAGGTTCTTCGCCTCAAGAATAAGCGTAGAAATCAAATCTTGGAACACGGGGATGTCGTCTCTTGTATTCATGGAACAGCTAAAATGTGCATACTCATCTCCTAGACCATCCAAGCATGCACGGACAATGTCATCGTCTTCCCATTGAGACTTTAATAGATCCAAGAGGCTGAATGATACTCTTGATCTTCAAGGCATAATCATTGATGGAAAGGTTGTTCCTCTTAACCTGATTTAGCTCCGACTTTAGTTGAAGCTTCCTGGCCTTGGTGTTCACCTCGAACACTCTGCCTAGGTTTTTCCATGCAATGGCGGGGGTTTCAGCATCCTGTAGATAGCCCATCATGCCATCTGTGATGCTCATAGAAAGCCAATACATCACTTTGCTCTGGCCTTGTTGCCAGTCCCTCAAAGCTTTCCTTTGTTTTTCTGTAGCATTTGCCTCGGGAATCTCTGGTTCCTTTTCATTGTCTCCTTCTACATAGTCCCAATAACCTTTTCCTTTTAGGAAATTTGTTATTATGAACTTCCATGCAGGGTAGTTATTTTTCTCAAGCTTCTCAGTGACAATCTGACTGAAACCGTTAGACATCTTGAAGCACTAAGACAAAATAGCTGCAATCTACAAAAACCTGCAAATCTGCTGAACCTGCTATCGTGGTACCTGTAACGCTTTCTACACTCAACGAGTGTCCACAATCAAGCGTACATACAACCACTGTACTTGTACAGTAAATCTCTGTGTAGTGCACTTTGGAGACCTGTTCAGAAACGAAGGGATTGCGATACTTTTGCTCTCTTAGCCTCTCTTGCCTGCACCAGGCTCGGATAGCATGTAAAGAAAGAGGATGCAAGAGAGCTACACAAGACAAGCACAAAGCACACAAAGATGGAAAGCTTCTTCTTCTTCGTACAGAAAAGAGAGTACAAAATGACTAAATGCTAAAACTGAAAAGTAGCACATATGTACATGCGGTCACTAAGTGTGAACTCGCTAGAAGCGTACTAGGCTGGCACTATAAGTGTAGTCCAGCTGTAGAATCACTGGCAGAGATCCTCCGTGTCGGCCACCTAGCGCGCCAGTGAGTAAATGTCGTAAGCGGCCAAGACCCGTAGTGGATGCAGCTCAAGATGTAGAGCTCGACATCTCAACATCTCACACTACACACATACATGCCCTCTCTCTCCTACTCTGGTGCTCTCCCAATGCCTACTCTCCCCCACCCGGGCTACTTGGAGACTGGCGCTCGTCCCTAACTATTTTGCGGGCCCCCACACACTCACGACCCCTTGTTGCTGACGTTCTGCTCCAGAATGATAACAAACAAGAAAAAAACTTCTTTTTTTTAAATGTTTCCCATGGTCTTGAAGACTCTATTCTCACCACTATAATTTTAGATTGTCGTAGGGATAATCTCAGGAAACCTCAAAGATCTATTTGACAAGAACTTAACTCAAGACCTCTCTCTCCCTATTCTCTCGAATCTCACTGTCTCTATCTCTCCCAGTTCTTAAGTCAAAATTTGAAGCTTATACCAGTAATTACACTAAAGCTTGTATAAATTTCTCGTTTCTTCAATGCAAGCTCAAAATTTAACTGGGATTTTACATTTTCAACCGGTTGAAATACACTCTAAGCGGTCTTTTTCTAATACGGCTTGGTAGACCCTTTTCTTTTTCTCTCTTGCTCACTAAAATTTTCCATAAAAAAGATATTTTAACACCGTAAGCACAATCCGAAAAGACGTTAAAGATCTATCTTGCAAGGTTTTGAACTCAAAATATCTTATTCACTCTTTGTCAACTTCCTTGACGGGTTCCTACATGCCCTCGATCAACTTCCCTCTAGCAATACTAATTTGTCAACAAATTGACATCTATCCCACAATCATGTTATCATTATATAAAAAACCAACAAACAAACATGTAAAAAAACACATGCAAGTGCAAACATTTACATGCATATGCAAGTAACATGCCCATGCATATCCCAAATTAACCTGATTTATGGTACATAATGTGAAAATATCTTGGGGTCTACAGAGAACAAGAGCTTGCCCTTAGGGACAGAGTTACTAATGGTAGTGGTATATGTATGCCATGATGTAGGCAAAGAACATAGCAACAAAATGGCTTTCAAAAAGTGGGGATCACAGGGGTAACGATGAGAAAAACCAAAGCTTTAAAACGAGAAGAATGTTGGGATAAGCTTGTCATTTCTGCTTAGATGAATAGGATAGGAGATTATTACAAAGGCAAAATGAAGGGAATAAAACACTTTGTGTGGAGTACAAAGAGGTCAAAACCATGGCAATACTAGACAGTGGGGCTTGCATTTTTGTAGCCACCAAATCCATATAGTAAGCTTGGGATAGATTTGCAATAAGACAATCAAGAATAAAATTGCAATTGGTAGATGGTCACATTAAACTTCCAATGGGATTATTGAAAAATGTGATAGTCAGCTCTTGTGGGATTGACTACCATCAAGAATTGAACTATGAAATCATTTTGGGATGACCTTTTATGAGGCAGGTTCAATTAATTTAGGGTAAAATATTATTTTTTCCATCATGGATAAACTAAAACATCCTATTTGGATATGTGGAGATTTAGAGAATGGGAGTTTAAAGTAAACAGATTGTACCTTGGAAGAGAATTAAAGGATGTAGACTACGTATTAGGACCATTTCCTGAACATCTTTTTGAGCCATTTGAATGGACTCAAATATAAGCAACCATTCATGTTTGTGTCAACGAATCCACTCCCACCAAATTCTGTTATGAAGAGGGCTATAAAATTACTCCAATCCAAATGGTAACCATTATATAACACCAACAACTTTTCTCTAACGATTACTATAATTCTATACATGAGCTAGATGAGGAAACATTGACTATGGAAAAGTTGAACTCCTAGAAAGAGCATGTAAGGGAAAACTTTGCCACTACATGGAGGAGAAGAAAAATGCTTTGACTTATTCAATCAATGTAGTAGATGGAAAAATAGGTATAGGAGAAAACGAGAAGCTAAGGACGAAATGAGAGGTAGATACTATTGGGATTATGCCCTTTGGCCTAGATGGGCCTAGATCTCTCAACTTGTATGGGCATGACCTCTTGTACAACCAACAATCTAGTCACCCTGTGAGCATGTGAGGGCACATGGCCTAGCACACATGGCATGCCAATTTCACAAAGTCCAAATGATCATCCTAATTAGCATGGATTTTCCACATTCTATGGATCCACTCTTGACGTTTGGAGAGTTTCCCCTTGACCCTTGGGAATAGTGCATTGTGACCCTTGAGAGGTGCACCTAGCCATGCTTTGTAGCTACTTAAGTAGCTCATTTGTACACACCAATAATTTAATTCATTTCTAATTAAGTTGTCAATTTGAGTCTACACTCTTTCTCTCTCTCATCATTAGTGTAATTATCTACTATGTCATTATGAATGCTAGCCTTGTTGATCACCCTAACTCAACAATTGGTATCAAGTTTTTTGGTGCAACTAAAATTTTCTTATTTGTTACCATAATTAGTTACTCTCTTCTCATTAGGTAATAGTAGCAATAATCTACACAATTGCATTGCAAATCTCATGGATTTTGGGCATGTTCATTGTGAGACACTACCCTCATCCATGAGATCAACTCATGATTAGTAGCAAATTAAGGTTTTCATTAATGATTGACATATGCATTTAGGTTGCATTTTTGCGTGTCAATGTTGTGAGTTTTTGCATCTCTAATTAATCTTCCCAAATTCACAATCACCAAGCGTTGTTCACCTCATCTCGAAGTGCTCCTCATATGCTCTCTATAGAGACTTCAAGCTCCCCAATTGGAAATCGTTAGCCCCACTAATTAAACTCATAATCTCTTACTATTACTAGGTGTGTGTGTGTATGTGTGTGCGCATTTATGTACATTCTGGTTCTACAGTAAAGATGAGCCTTAAGTGTGTGTATGTGTGTCACATTATACATTTAATTCCATGAAGTTTTCTTGAGTGTGTGCTTTCACTCTCTACTGACCAGATCGTGAGATGGCTCCCTAAATAGGGAGAGGCCTTAAGAAGTCAAAGGGGGGCCACCCTTTAAAAAGGAAGGGCGGACACACACTCTTGGAGCCCACGGGGCGGACTTGAAACAGGCACCAAGTCAAATTTAATCCCATTTTGAGTCCATTGCAAGTCACCATGATCAGTCTCCAAGCTCCTAGCGTGTCTAACGGCCATTTTATGCATGCACCATCTGACTGGTAATTTTTCAATCCCTTTTTCCCCCATACCTGGTAGAAAAAATTATGAGGGTGTGGTCTATTCTCAAACCATGCATGATTGAACCATCCATAGCCAACGACACACTCACTAGAGTCCAAATCGCACAAATTCAAGCAAAACACAAACAAGATTTATGAATAATCATCACCTCATTACATGATAATTACGTGCACTTCATTGATAATTGCACCACAGCAATGGGCATTTGCAAGGTGGGAAATAGACTTTGTCAGTTTATACGTCCTGGCTTGTAGACGCAACTTCTTATCCTTAAGGTGGGCTACTTCAACTGCTACCTCATACGTATTAGAAAACCTTCCCTTCACCTTCTCTTTAATAATTGGCCATAAACCAGCCACAAACCAGCCAAAAATGTGCGCTCCTTGCCGCACTGTCGAAGCAAGGGACTTGCCAATACACCGTGTGCGAGCCACAAACGGCTCCAAGCACACAACAAGCCTAAACTAGCAAGCTCAAGAGAGCAAAGGGTGTGTCACTCACCGCTCTACGCTCGCCTTCGTGGTGGATTCCTCGCCGCGATGAAGAAGAAGCTGCAGTCGTACCACGCTCAACCGCTTCGCCGCCGTCTTGCCTTCGTAATGCTCGATCGCACACACACTCTCCCTCTCTCTCTCTCTCTCTCACACACACACACACACGAGGAGGTGAAGAAGAAGAAGATGGAGATGGAGCAAGAGCACTCTTCTATTGCACAAATGAGAGAATGAGTAAAAATTAGGTTTAGTTGGCTTTTATAGGAGCTCACCCCATTCACACTTGGGCGCCCATGCTTAGCCAACTAACCCTAGCATGTTCGTGTTAGAGTGCGCCTCTCATTGGCGATCACTCCTACCCTTTTCCTATTGGTCCGACAAGCCCGGTACCTGACTCTATCAAATACATAATACACGTCCGTCGTAGGTGATGGGTGTCCGTGAGCCGTGAGGGTTAACATGCCCCCCTTCCTGATGTAGATTCCGTCCTCGGAAGCTATTGAGTTGAAGCTGGGTCGTCGAGGTGGAAGAGCATTTGAGATGAATGTCCTTAGCCTTCTTCAGTCACTGCAAAATCAAACAGCATTGGCACAGTAATTGCATTCTCTTGAAAAGCATATGCAGTTTTAGGTAGAAAAATTGATTGGTAAAAGAATTTCAAACAATTTGGTAGCAATGAACATTAAATTGCAATGTAATCAAATGCATAAACAGATGTAAAGGTAAAAAATTAAACAAGTCTGGGGTCGCTAATTTGACGGTCGAAAGGCACTAGAGATCGAATATTAATACCATGGGTAAGCTTCTGAATTTTCAGTGGTCAATTAAGTTGTTTAATCGCGAGAGCCAAGTATTCATGTTCGAGGGCTGACTAGAGGCTATATCTAGAAAACCTTGTAGTTAAGCTACCATAAAAGGAATTTCTCATGAAATCATCGCCTGACTGATTACTTTTTCTTTGACCCCCCAAAGTCTTTTCACATTGATTCAATTTGATGTGTGTGCTTATTTTGTATGCCTTGGGTTTTTTGCTTTTCAAGGAAAAGCGCCCACACTGGGAACCTCTAGGGCTCTAGTACCATAGGCGATACATGTGAGTGAAGTACCAATTCAAGCTGAGATTTCTCTTCCAGCGTAAGATTTTACATTGTGGCACTTTGATTTTTTGTTTGTTCATTTTCAACATTTTAATTTTGTAACTTTGGGGGGTCATATAACATTGTTACCCTCCCCAGGCTCATCACATTAGTAAACTCCCTTTATAATACTTAAACTAAAGGTCACTAGGGTTAAGCCCACTAGAAAGCCCTAGTACATTTCACACAATGCTGCCTAAATCGGATTAAGAACCTAAGTAACCATTGATTATTAGGAAGGCATTCCCCATGGTATTAAGAGAAGATTTCTAATATCTAGCTTGGTCAAACTAGCTTAGTCGGACTGCTTGATTTTTAAACCTAGACAACTGATTATGACAAAACATTACATTGAATTAAATGTTTGATACTAAGCCAATGCGCTGAATATTATGCTACCAATCACAATCAAAGCAGACAAACATGGATGCAAAAAAGATAAGGGCAATGCTAATGGACAAGAAACACCTGTTTGTGTCGATGCTCGCGCTTGATTTGAAGTGTGAACGAGAGAAATGTTCCATGAAGGTCCAAATCCTATCAATAGCAACACGCTCCTGTACACACTAGGAAACAAAAGGAATACCTCCAGGAGGCACATTAGTGGGAAAAGAGAACTTCGCTAATCTCTCAACTCTAAAACAGAAACACTCCTATCGTACTAATCTTACCTTACCCTCCATCACTCAAGTGATGAGGATCAAAGGTGTTTTATGGCATAGGTTTCTGTTTCACTGTACCAGATGTGACATGTGTAGGTCTGAGTCAATGTTTTGACTTTTATTGTGCATACTCGTTTGCTAATTGCTCTTGCTCTTTATTTTTTGTTTTTTTGTGAGTATAAAGCTTTATATGTACATTCCCTAAGATTGGTGATTGAGAGGTCAGGGAAAAAGGTTGAGAGGGAAACAAATGAATGATGGATGTCCACAAACACTCCCCCCTTCCTTGGGTAGATCATACTGTTTGAAATGAGCTTGTCACCCTTTGAAACCAATTGTTCCAGTTGGTAATAGGTGAGGATTTTTGCCAGTAGTTTTCTATTACCCTAGGTGCCTCGTCAAGTTGCAAGGGTGGTAAGGTACTCTCCCAGGATCGAACTTGAAGTGGTTCATCAGGTGATTCTTGAACACTGGGAGGTGTGGATTCTTTTGTAGCTTCATGGAGGTCCACTACTATAGATGGAGGCTGTGTAGAAGCTTTTACCTCTATGGATGTATTACATGAGGAGCTAGAATCTTCATGGGACTCCCCCCTTCCTGAGCTAGGTGGAACAAATCGTTCTTTCTTTGGTACCCAAACTAGCTCGGGAGCGGGTGTGTAGCATTCTGTGATTTTTTCCTTTCCACGATCATTGATTCGTTTTGGAGCTACGGGATTGGGCTCACTTAGGTCAGGTGATAGGTAAGAGCACAATCTTCGTTTTGGCACCCAGATTTGATCATTTCCTTGATAGTAGCCTTGGGCTTCCAATAGTCGTTTAGGGATCCATCGCAACATTTTCTTACTTTTCTTGGAGCGAGTGGTACGTTTCTTACAAGGCTTCTATTTTTTAGCACTAGCTATGGTCACTAAAGAAGCTTTAGGGACCCACTTGTATGTTTTCTTCGTTACCTTAGGATGAGTCTTGTTGGAAGCGATATGAATTGCTTGTAGCATATTTAAGGGTATAGGAATTTCATCCCCCTCAAGTGTTACCCAGGTCGTCCCCCTATTTCCCCAAGTGTCTATGGTTGATGCTAGGTGGACCCAATCCACATTGTCCGACTCAGTCATCCCAGGTAGGATATCCATATAAGGAGAATCTTGGCCAATGTCTGTATCCTTCTTACAAGTGTAACAATATTGTAGTGGGGCTGAGTGAACTGTGGTGTCAGAGCGATGATCAATAATGGTTTTACTCCCTAAGGGGTGTACCTTACCAGTCACCAAATCCACTCTAAGGACAGAGTCTTGGAATTGCAAATAGACATGATTTTTAGACCAATCATGAACCATTTGTGCTTCCCTCATGAATGGTCGTCCTAAAATCATTTCATATGACATAAGGTGTTTAGAGAAATCCATTACAATGAACGTATGTCGTACCTTGTGTCCTAAAACTTTGATCTTAAGATCCTTGAGCATCCCCATAGGTTTGGCTATGTTACCATTTGCCATCTTTACCACAATGTTAGTAACACTGAGGCGGGGTTTTCCCATGGATTCCCAACAATCTTTTGTAATGATGCTAACTCCCGCACCACCAACAAGAATTCCCTTTATAGTTAATCCCTTGGTAGTGATGGGTAGGGTCGCATTAGACTCGTCGCCTTCAAAATACTGCCCTAATTCGTTAATGGGTACCTCGATCACAGACTCGTGTCCATCTAAGTCAAGTGATTGCACATGATTTTTCTCATCAATCATAATCGAGTCAGGCCTATTTGGTTGCGCAAACTGCGGTAATCCCGTTCGTAGCTCTCCGTTAAGGAATGCTCAAAGTGCAAGGAATAACTCAGGATCTCCATACAGCTTTGCTATGATCGTGGTTCGGACCTCAGAAGACATGAAGTCCACTAGTTTGGTAACATTCATTGGCGTTTTGCAGGGTGTAGGTCCTTGACTAGGAACTGGTGAGGATGGAATCTCATATTCCTCAATGGGATCAGGTATTCCTTCGTTAAACATCCTTTCCAACAAGAAGGGTGTATGCTCACTTTCTGATGTCCCATCCTCACTCCCTTCTTGGATGATACTAGATATGGCTAACGGTCTATGGTTCATGTGGGGTGGATGAACTTGCGTGGGAAACACTGTGTCATGAATTTTGACATGCATGGGTTCTGGTTCTAGTTTCCTTTGAGTCTCCTCCACTAAACCTCTTAGATGTTTCACCTGCTCAATCTCGTCGACTGGGTTTGGATACGTCCCAATCTTCTTTTTACGATTCTTCCCTTCTTGCCCCTGCGGTTTATCTTGGGGGTCTTGGATTGGATTTGGAAACACTTGTGGTGTTTTCAGAGGCTCTTTATGGTTTTCTCTTATTCGGTTTTCATTTGGTTCCATGTTACGATTTTCTTTGTTGGTCTTTCCCTTTGTGGTATTGGTTCTAGTATCCATTGTCTCGACTGAATCTGAATCATCCTCGAGGTCATTCATATACACGGGGTCATCTCCTGTTCCTATATTTGTTTTGGAACTTGGCTTTGAATTTTCCGTATTCTGCGACTTCTTCCTTCGTGTCTTCTTTTTCTTTGCTTGGATAACTGACGCGGTATCTCTCTCTTCGAGTATATGGCCTGGCCCTTGAAGCATGGACCGTGTAATCGCATAAGCGGGTGCGACGGGTGGTATTGGCAATGTCACATTAGCAATTTCGACCAAATTCAGGGGTGTGATTTTAGGCGCATTTGGGTTATAGGGGCATTGGGCAATCAAGTGATCTATGCCACAACGATTACATGTGAGTATTGGCATTGCAGACGTGCTCCCTTGATTCATTTGCATCTGTGCAGCATTCTTTTGCAGCCTAATAGGGCACTCCGCTGCTCGATGTGGTCCACCACACTCGTAGCATTGAAGAGGTGGCCTCCTAGCCTGGGTGTTGATATTTTGACCTCTGGATGCGAGAGCAGCAGCTTGATAAACCGGCTTGACTTGTCCCCAACAATCTTCCATGTAGTATATAGGACACTCTTCCAATGTATCAAGACCGTAGGCAATACTAGTGTCTATTTCCTCCTCACAGCCATCTGGATAAGCATTTGATGGCTCGCAACCCACTTGGTTCATAGGGGCGACTCTTGGATGTGGGGGCTACGGTCCTAGCACAGGAGGTGGTAGCGGTGTAGCTTGTACAACATTTTGAGATCTAGGGACCATGTGTTGCGGTAGTTGCTCAACAGGTGGAGTAGGCATCAATACAGGAGCTCGAGGCGCATCCGTCCAGGCTACAGGTGGTCTATTTGCCATCATACATTTGATCATTAAACAATCCTTAGCTTGGTGACCATACCTACCACATGCGTTGCAAGTTCCATTAAATTTTACTCTAAACGTAGGGCACTCACTAGTGCTATGTGGACCTAAGCAAATGGAACACCATTTTTGCTCCCTTCTTGGATACATGTGACTATTTTGAGGGGGTCGATTATCCTTAAGAGACTCTTGGATTGCCTTGGTGAGGTCTGTCAAGAATGTCTCAAATACCTTTGGCTCATTCGCAATGGGCTTTGCAGTCATGGGTTCATACTCAATGGCTTGTGAGCTAGTGGATCTCGTGTCAGTAGACACCCTCATGCCTACTATCATCAAGTTGTCCTCTAGTTGGATTGCATTGGCAGTGACATCTTCCCAGGTTGTGATACCTCTAATCACTAGTCCATTATAGATTCCTTCATTCCTCAACCCTCGAATGAATCGATCAAGCAGTTGGTTATTGTTGAAGCGCTCATTTAAAGGGCAACGAGAGTTTAAGTGCTTTAGACGACTAATGAAGTCCCTTACTGACTCTCCTTCCTTACGTTCGGCCTTCTGTAGCTGAGATGCTACACCCCAAAGCACACCTTCTCGTATGTACTCCTTTAGAAACAACCTTCGAAGGGTAGGGTAGATTGTTTTCTCGTCCACCCTTAGGGTCCTATACCAATCTCCAGCCTTCCCACTTAATGTCAAGCTTAAGGTATTGCACTTATGTAGTTCGTTGCGTTCCCCTAAGGAATCACATACTTGTTCAAACACTTCAATGTGTTTCCTAGCATCTTTGTCCCCATTGAATTTTTGTGTGAGTTTGGCAATTTGTACTGCCTTACTTCTAGGCTCTCTATCAGATGCGTGACGCATATTTTCCGCGATAGATCGACCTATGGTTTGAGCAAACGCTGCCAAGTCACCTATGTGAGGAGGCAGGGCCGGTGGAGGTACTCTTGGAATCATATGTGGGAGAGGGACGGGTGCCGGTCTTGGCATATGTGTAGATGATGCAGGATATGGAACATAACCGGGCATAGGTCCACTCGGATAAGAGCTAGGGAGCGGCACTCGAGGAGCATGAACAAGTGGTACAATTGGAGGTGTGGGGGCCATGTGTGCATAAGGGGCTAGAGGCACATACGGTCGAGGCCCCATATTAGGTACTACGACACTAGGTAGTGGCACTGTGCTAACCGTAGATGTCATCGGTACATTCTCTGTCAGGCTTATCCCAGGAGTGAGCACTGTGTTTTCCTTAATAGAGGGTTGAGCTAGGTTAGGGAAGCTAAAGTTGTCGCTCGGAGGCTCAGATTGCATAGAGACCCCAGGTGAAATGACGTAAGATGGGTCCATGGGGCTCATTAGAGGAGTCTCCATTTGTGATAGAGTAGGCTGTTGAGCCTTGCTCGTATCCAGAAATCTCATGGGGCCAGTTGAGAGTATATTTACCCCTCGGTTTTGCCTTTCTGATTGAATAATGCCATGGATAACATTACAGATCATTTTCTGTTGATCTTCGATGCTCGTGGCACTAGAGGTGGATTGTACAATCTCTATCCATCCTACATGGTAGGCGTGGCCAGAGTGTAGATCCGTCAACACCTCAGTGTGGAGGTCGTATGTCCAATGATCATTAATGAACAATCCTTCTAGAGTCGACGTGTTAACAGTTTCTTGTGAGGTAGAAGCAATGTTGCTCCCCGTGGTTTTACTTGTCACCAACGGTACTCTAGAGGGAACTTCTGAAGGAGGCAGCTCAACAGGGCCTTCTTGGTAAGAAGTTGGTAGGATATCCACATGGACACTCTTTGGGGGTGTGGGGTCCACGTGCGATGTGAAAGGAGAGTCCACTTCCCCACCCCCTTCGTGTGCTTCATTTGCACCAGGTTCCGAGCGAGTAGCTCTACCTAATGTTTCCATGAAACGGCTAAACATACTAGTACTAGGCTGTGGAGCTTCGGGAGGTGCATGGCCTTCTCTCTTAGTGTTTTGGGTAGGGTATGCTTCCATGATTTCTGAGTCGGAGGAGGAATCACTAGCGGCTATTTTAGGGTCTTGGGTGGTGCTACCTTGTGTCCCCGCTGAGGGTCTAGAGCTTATCGTGGATGGGTAATGGGTGCCCGTATGAACAGAGGCACCCTCAATATGCTCGTGTTCTAGCACCCGCCCAGAGCGTAGGTGCATGTGCTTTTGATACCCTAAGGTGTCAAAAAGCTGCTCTAGGAGGCCTTGTGACTAGTTTTTAGCGTGTTTTTTGTTTGTTTTTTTGCTAGATTTTTTAGAGCGTGTCGTGGAATGGGCCGTGTGATAGCTCGAAACGAGCGTATCGGTCAGAGGGTCGTGCCGTGCTTTACAGCCCTCCGTTTGGTCACTCTATGCCCTCGAAATCCCTAAAACTGTCAATTTCCAGTAGGGAACTAGGCCCAAACTAGAAAGTCTAAGGGTGCAAGTGGGAAGAGAAAGGAGGAGAGTGGAGGACTTGTCCCACATGCTCTCATTCTCTCTTGAGGGAGTAGGGTATATATATAAGAGTGAGTCTAGTATATATCATAAGATTGAGGACTGAGGCATGGGCCTGGGCTTGGGCTTGGGCTTGGGCTTGGGGAAATGATCCCGATCCCGATCTATCTTTTATACAAACCAACCCGTCCGTTTTAAGAGTCATCTTTTATACAAACCAACCCGTCCGTTTTAAGAGTCACGTTCTTTATTTTCGAAAAATTTTGCCGCCCGCAGACAATAGCAGAAATTGAAACTTGACAGAAAATGCATAAAACGCAAAAAAGCACAGACAATAGCAGAAATTGAAACTTGACAGAAAATGCAGAAAACGCAAAAAACAGAAATCTCCACACACTCCTTCCCTGCCTTTCCTATGATAGAAATTGCACCACAAGGAAGCGTAAAGTGCTAACCGAGCTTAGTGTAGGGCATATCCCCAGCAGCGGCGCCAAAAATGTGCGCTCCTTGCCGCACTGTCGAAGCAAGGGACTTGCCAATACACCGTGTGCGAGCCACAAACGGCTCCAAGCACACAACAAGCCTAAACTAGCAAGCTCAAGAGAGCAAAGGGTGTGTCACTCACCGCTCTACGCTCGCCTTCGTGGTGGATTCCTCGCCGCGATGAAGAAGAAGCTGTAGTCGTACCGCGCTCAACCGCTTCGCCGCCGTCGTGCCTTCGTAATGCTCGATCGCACACACACTCTCCCTCTCTCTCTCTCTCTCTCACACACACACACACACGAGGAGGTGAAGAAGAAGAAGATGGAGATGGAGCAAGAGCACTCTTCTATTGCACAAATGAGAGAATGAGTAAAAATTAGGTTTAGTTGGCTTTTATAGGAGCTCACCCCATTCACACTTGGGCGCCCATGCTTAGCCAACTAACCCTAGCATGTTCGTGTTAGAGTGCGCCTCTCATCGGCGATCACTCCTACCCTTTTCCTATTGGTCCGACAAGCCCGGTACGTGACTCTACCAAATACATAATACACGTCCGTCGTAGGTGATGGGTGTCCGTGAGCCGTGAGGGTTAACAGCGACGTGTTTGACCACTCCTAGCCTTTTAGCTAGCAATAGTTGCAAGTAGTTACCGTAATCGGCTTGTTGCATGAACTCCACACCATTTAATTGTAGCTCATCTCCGACCCATTGGGTTTCACCCGTGGTAGACAGTTTCTTCAAGATGAGTTGTACGGGGAGAGGAGGAAGGCCCTCTACCCCTCCTCAAAAACAGCAAGGACAGTAGCCAAACCACTCCTCTCTAGGGCATGGGAATCTCCTTACCACCTCTGTTTCATGGTTGTCAAAGTGAATTGGCAGCACTCACATGTGCGCCGCGAATCGATAGGCGATCTTCCGCCACTTTGCTTCGAATGACCTTCTTTTTGGCAACCTACGCACGATTTTGCTTTCCGAACTCAAAGCACTCGCGTGGCCAAGTGTTTCTTCTTCCTTGGGGATCATGTGATTTAGGACTGGCCTAGCCCTCATTTTCCTTTGGCACAAGCCGTCCCTTTGGGCCACTTAGGAGTAGAGGTTACACTTCTATTTTTAGATTCCTTGGGAAAGAGAGGCCTTACTAAACTCTTTCCTCCTTTTATATGGATGACTTCTTTGCAGTGGATGTCAATGTAGAGAATTTCCCTTCCTTCTTTATGTCCATTGTTGGCACTCATTGATAGTGTGCGGTGGGTGACGGCAACAAGAGCAACCTGCAGCCCTCCCTCTGGTGGCTCTTGATTTGCGGTTAGAATGAGAGATGCGAGGCAGAGAACTTACTTCCTGGGTGTTGACGATGGTGTATTTCGACAGTAGCACTTTGATGAAGGCGGTTAGTGCTTCTTCAATTTCTTCCTCCTCCGTTCTCCAATTGGAGAATTCCCACAGCCACTCGTCCATGGTAGACAATGTGCATCGTTTTTGGCACTGCAAACTGAAGATTTCCAAGAAGCCCTCCTCAGTGGGCACACCAAATGACAAGCGCAAGCGCAAAACGGACCCCAGTGGCCTCTACGCCAGGACCTTGCACATCGAACTCGTCATGGGGATTAAACAAGGGGCACCACCTAGCTTTGAGTGGCTAGGACACGGACAATAGTAATTAAAATAACACTAACACAGCACATTGTAGAGAGAGAGAGAGAGACGTAGACAGAGATGATGAAAACCCCTTGGGATGTGATGGAAACTTGATTCAAAGTGGAATTTACAGAAAACTTAGTTTTGGCGAGATGGAGACCGTGGAGAGAGAGAGAGAGAGAGAGAGAGAGAGAGAGAGAGAGAGAGAGAGAGAGAGAAAGAGAGAGAGAGAGAGAGAGAGAGAGAGAGAGAGACTATACTGCGTTCTCTAGGAAAAATTCCATATGCACGGAGAGCCTACTCTTGTGTGTGGTGACCCTTGGAGTCAGTGTGTGTGCATGGCTTCCTTCTTAAGTGATGACTCCCAAGTGCTGCCCCTGATAGTGACCTCTCAGTGTTCTTTTATAGGTGCAGGGTGCGTTAGTTTAGGATAATTTGATTAGGCTAGGGCCCTAATCAGGAGAGACAAAGCAAGGAGATAGGTCCCAGATGGTTGACCCTTGCTTTATTTTAAGAGAATTATAAAATGATATCTCCTAGGTGAGCCTTTGTGACCATCCCCTAGAGAGAGGTGGCAATATACAAATGGTTTTTTTACAAAGTTTTGGCTTGAAAATGGAAAAATAGATTACCCTATGGATGTTTACGTTGGAGATGCATTGTGGATGAGATGCCGATGAATGGCGGGCTTTGTTGGTGCATCCGTGTAGCACGTTTTTCACTTTCGTGGCCGCCGAGGCATGCCTTCAACGTCATTTCTTGATTCATCATTGCCATCGCGTGATTTGGTCGTCCTTTTTTCTTGTTTTGGGTGTCGATTGTCAAGCTCCTTCTGGTTTTCTTCTTCTTGTGCGTGCATATGGCGTGCATGTGTTTGTTTGAATGTGTGCGTGCACATATGCGTGGTGTACATTTGTGTGTATATGTGCACGCGATCGTGAATGGCTATAAATGTGTTGATGTATGTAAATGTGTGTATGTGCTTGTAAGTGTGTGAGTGTGTATGTGCATGGTAAGAGAGAGAGAGAGAGAGAGAGAGAGAGAGAGAGAGAGAGAGAGAGAGAGAGAGAGAGAGAGAGAGATTATGCTGGCTATGTGGGAGTGCGTGTGGGTGTAAGTGTGTATACGTGTGTAGGTAAGTGTGTGTGTGTGTGTGTACGTGAGTGTGTGTGTGTGTGGGAACGAGAGAGTGATTCTACTACACAGAGAACGAGAGATGGGGAGAGAGAGGCTGAGGGAGTGTGTGTGTGTGTGGGTGTGTGGGTGAGTGTATGTGTTTGGGGTGTGTGTGTGTGGGGGTGTGTGGGTGAGTTGTGTTTGGGGTGTGTGTGTGTGTGTGTGTGTGTATGGGTGGGGGACGAGAGAGAGAGAGAGAGCTTTCACTTGCACACTGCATGGGCTGCCGACCACCACAGGAACAAGGGAGAGAGAGGGAGGTTGAACGAAGGGGGAGAGAGAGAGAGAGAGAGAGAGAGAGAGAGAGAGAGAGAGAGAGAGAGAGAGGGAGGGAGTGGGAGGGAGTGTGGTAGGGTGCGTGTGGCATGGGTGGGGAACGAGCGAGAGAGAGAGAGAGAGAGAGAGAGAGAGAGAGAGAGAGAGAGAGAGAGAGAGAGAGAGAGAGAGAGAGAGCTTTGCTGGCCCCCCGAGTTGACGAACGAGAGGGAGAGAGAGATTTTTAGCTGCATGGAGACGAATGAGAGGGAGAGGGGGGTTGGCAATAATGGAGGAGAGAGGGGAGGGGGGGGCATTGCATGTGCGCGAGCAAGGGAGGGAGGTGGGCTGGTGACATCTGTAGGCAAAAACTTTTTTTTTTCTTGCATTATGAAGCTCCCCGGTTGGGGTTGGTTCCCACGACCGTGGATTTTCAAAAGCCGGCCATCATTGCTAAGCTTCAGGAGGATGACCACTGGGGGGGGAAGTGTGGCGAGCCCATCCTTGTCGATGGTGATCGAGCACCTTCTGCCAACCGTCAACTAGCTAATCACTGGCCTCTATGGAGGTACCAGCATGTGTGTCTTGGGTACTTGCCTGTTGGGCATGCTCAGCCTTGGGAGGCTAGCTGCACATGCATTGTGGGTCAAGATCTCCTGCAAGGACATGCCTTCGCTAAGTGGCCCATTTGTATGAAAATGAAGCACTAGTTTGAAAGTCCCAAATACTCCACCCTCTGGTGTAACCATCCCCCACTCACCCTAGGTAGAGTGTGAGTATCATGAACTAGGATGCAAACTGAAGGCACACCAATAGCCTTGGCTGCAACTAAAGCTGTCATGCACAGGGTCTCCAAGACTGTCCCGATCTCGGAACCAATCCTAGAAAGAAGCGGTAATCACTCCCTCCACAAGCCACGGAAACAGACTCAAATAGGCAAGTCTGCCTCCCACTATAAGAGGAAAAATTGAGAATTGGCCCTATTACCGCAAAATAACAAATGATAAAGGAGAGAAAAAATTGCATCGGCATTAATATGAGTGACAATAAGTGCAGCAATGGTTTGTTAGGCGTGTAAGCGGTAATAGTTGTGGATATATATTTGCAACTATTTTTGTGAATATTGCAGTGCCTATTACCGCGGATATTATCGCTATATGGCTATTCAAAAATAAAGGTGCTCATTTGAGCCACCCAAAATAACGAGCATCACCTTTATTTTTTACCTACATAAAACATATAAAACATCTTTTTTTTTTTAAGTATATAGAAAAAAAAAACAATAGAGTTTGAATATACCTTACGTTGACAATTTAAAGTACAAAAGCCCGAAAATTTAAGATTGAAATTTAAGGTCTTGTGTATACATATGCTCATAGAGTTTTTCTTGTTCCACATTGGGACTTTAAGAGAGGACTACCAATATTATTATATATGTCCAAGTCCTCCTCCTCCTCCTCCTCATCCATAGGTTCATACGTTTGATCACTTTGCAAAAACCCCAAAAACACAGTTGCGGCTGTTCCTCCTCTCTTCTCCACGTTTTTTCTAGTCTTCTCTCAGTTTTTTCAGTTCCCACACTTAGCTTTATTACTTGGGCACCCTTGGCCTTTTAGATGACCTCAAACGGACCCCGAACAGGCCAAAAACTGACCTCGCAGTGCATAGTTGTCACCTTTTTTGCATCATCCGCACACTTGGCACTCAGCTTTTTCCAATAATTCATCCCGCCACCATGTGAAGTGGCCCCAAAAGATGGTCTTCATGATGACCTTTCTGCATAATTATCACAAGGAAACACCCACGTTGTGTCCGTACTTATCCACGTGCAAGTATTGACCCCATTCGGCCTCCTGACGCCACTGGATGCCATCTGACGCACCTGCTTACCTCATGTCGTTAGCCCGCAGATAGCTTCCTTGAGAAGTTTTACGCGCTACCAACTCCTCATTATTATAGAAAAAACACATTGGTACTGGTAATAGTGAAAAACGATGCATTATGTACATGCTGTCCTACCTGTACACATGTGGGCCCCACGTAACCACCTGGCTCTGGAAAATGGGCAATCCTTTATTCGATGCACCATGCATGTGTATGTACATATGCGCAATCCCTTGCTCCAAAAAACTCCTGACATAATTTGCCCATCCCCTAGCCTGCTAGATCATTCATGATCAGAGCAGAAAAAAGAGATATGAGACTCATCGCGTACCAGGTCTCCTCATCCCTCACCAACATCACTTGCTCCACAGACAACTCATCTTGCTCCACCATCATTAACCTGGCATGATATAATTTAAGACGCAATCCATTTACCCTTGACTTATGTAGAATCCCATCCAGGTTAGCCAACTGATATATACCATTTGGAAAACACTCCCCTTGAAAGGGCCTTCCTACTTAATTTGAAACTTCTTTTGGAAGGTGTTGTCTAGCTTACTGTTGTAGCGCAAAACCAAGTCATGCTTTTTGATACCCTTACTTTTGACCTTTTCATTTATCTTTGCCAAATCCCTATCCTCCATCTGCCCATAATGTTCCAATGCGCTCATCCTATCCAACTGAACCTCTTGTAACTGCAAGAGCCTCTCTTTGAATGCATCACTAGGCGGCCCAAGCAACTTCTCTAACATCTTTACTGCAGGAAACTCTACTTCCACAGGAAATAGTGCTTCCTTTCCACATACCAAATGAAATGGAGTAAACCATGTACCTATCTTCACAGAAGTACGGTAAGCCCATAATGCACTAGGCAATTCCAATTCTTTCCCTGGTGCTCTGTCACTTTCGATTTCGCACCAACTCACCATTGAATCTTTCATTTAAGCCATTACACTGCGGATAATAAGGAGTGGTGTGTTGGTGCCTAATCTTCATCTTCACGCATAAAAAATCTAGCAGTTTAGCTCTAAAGCCTGGCCCCTTATCCGAAAGCAGCTCTAGTGGCACCCCAAACTTGCAACATATTTCATCATACACAAATTTTTCCACATCTTTGCAGTGATCTATTTTACTGCTATAGCCTCTGTCCATCTAGAGAGATAGTCTCGTGCAGTCAAAATATAGCTTTTGCCTCTGCTTGTGATAGATAACGGGCCTATTGCAGCAATCCCCCACTTTTCAAACACATCAAATGCCATAATGGTTTTTCGTAGCTCTGGTTTCAACACTCTCGTCCCAAATGCTTGACACCTATTGCAAGACCTACACCAATGGTGAACATCCTTGTGCAAACTAGGCCAGACATACCCCTCTTGCAAGATCTTATGCAAGGTGATCTTTAGAGCAAAATGGCCGCCACATGCGCCTTCATGATTCTCTTCCAACACTCTATAAAGCTCCTCCCGCCAAGGTACACGTCTCAACACAAGATCAACCCCTTTCATGTACAAGACATCACCAATCAATTTGTACCTGTATGCTCTACACACAAAACCATACTTCTTAGACTTCTGAATTTCCTTTGGAATGATTCCCATTAGCAAAAACTCCTCTTCTTGAGCCAAACTTTCCCACCCATGATAAAGAGGTAAATTGGTCCTCAACACAAATAGCTCCCCAATCATGCTTTGAGCTGCTTCATGTGCCTCTCCATTTAGAGCACGTTCAATGTGTCTGATGCTCCATGCTTCAAACTATTTCAACAGGCCTTTAATTCTGAAACACGTTTCCTTCAATGAAGTGTTCTTGCTCTTCCACACACCCAGGACTTGCTTCACAACTAACAAGGCATCACCTTTTATGCTCAACCTTCTAACCCCATGCTTCAAACAAATGTGTCATCCGGCTTCCAAAGTAGCATATTCAGCCTCATTGTTACTATGTGCATCCAACTTGAACCCTCTCTTGCATACTAGCTTCCCCTCTGGATCATAAAGTGCTATACCCCCTGAAGCCGCATCATGGCTCTTTCTGTATGAGCCATCAAAGAACAAAACATGTGCATTGCTGATCTGTGGCACTTCTTCAACTACCTTTCTCAACACCTCTTCCTTAACAAGAAGAGGATTCTCCTTGTAAGTCAACAAATCAGCTAGGGTAGCTCTTGTACTGTCTTCCACTAGAAAAGAGAACTCAAACTCTTGCAGCTCAATTACCCATTTCTTGACCACATTTGACATGTTAGTGCCATTAATTAACTGTGGCAAAAAGGCGTAACTCGTCAAGAAAACAAAAGGTCGTGGTAGCAAGTAATGACGAAATCGTCAACGAGCAAATATTACACTGGCCATCACTAGCTCTACTTCCGAGAATTTTCTCTCTGCTACCAACTTCACTCGGCTTGCACAATACACTGGCCTCATATAATGTAAGTGGGGGATGATCTTTTGGAAGGAGAAACTAAGAAGACAGCGTACGAACGAGAGCTCCTTCTTGTTCAAACTTGTAATCTTCGCCATTGCGGCTACGGTAATCCAAATTCAGTTTTGATTATTGCATTGTGTTCCTCTCCTCTTGCTCTTTCCTTCAAGTATAATCATTCAAGATTCGGTGAAGGTTTCCGACTACGTGTTTGAGGCTTTAAATCGCTGTTTTGAGTGTTTATATGCGTGTTTTATGTCGTTTCGACCCTAGAAGGGGCTTTAGGGACCTTAAAACGACCCATTAGGATCAATTGTTCACTGTTTTTGTTGACTTTGAGACGAACGATCGCGATCGTGGTACCTCTCCAGAATGCTGTGACAGTGATAAGATATGATCCTAATAGTTGCTGGCGCCATTGTCGGGGAATGCACCTTAGGTGATGAGTGACCGAGTGCGCGGTTAGACTCCTTAAAAAAAGATCAATCCACAAATCCATTTTACACCTCAGTTCGGTTGCTAGACAAGAGTTTAGAGCCTAGTGGAATCTAGAGCCAGTGGACCGGCCAGATCCTCTCTTAGGAGATTTAGGGAGCTGTGAGTGAACGTGTTAAAGCATTTTTTCTCTTCAATTTCTCTAATTTGATTGAGTACTGAAATCTCACTCGAAATCCGTCGTGTCTGTTGTGTTTGATTCAAATTCTTATGTTTTTTCAGTTCTGTACTTAGGAGTAGGATAATCAAATCACATTCCAATCAGATTTGGGGCAAAAGTTAGAGTCTAAAAACCAGAAAACCATAAATTTGGCCAAAAAAGCCATAAGACTCTGAAATTCTGAAAATCTGACCAAACAGAGCTAATATTGATTCAAATAACAGAGTGGTAGCACAAAACACTAGGAAACACTTGTCAGAGGGAGCAGACAAAATTTCATCAGATTTGGCTCTGGTACTACGATCGCGATCGGTGTACCTCAGTCTCAGAAGT
Source organism: Adiantum capillus-veneris (assembly GCF_014529385.1). Lineage (NCBI taxonomy): Eukaryota > Viridiplantae > Streptophyta > Polypodiopsida > Polypodiales > Pteridaceae > Adiantum > Adiantum capillus-veneris. The sequence goes on along the minus strand of NC_140937.1, from coordinate 20,611,215 downwards.
GTACAAGATTTGACATGTGCCTTCCTGATAAGAATCTAAACATGTTTGTATAAAGAAACCACACCCAAAAACATCAAAAATCAAGGGAATCAGGCCATGTGTAAAACTAGCCTGACAGACCCAGAAACTGCAAAATCTTGACTTTTGGTGATCCAAATGCAAAAAGACTTGGGGGATAGCCTTGAAACATCAGTGTCTACAAGCATGCCAAATTCGGTCTAATTTGGACTCAGAAGTACGATCGCGATCAGTGTACCTCTGTGCCAGATTTTGATCAGATTTCATCTGTGGAATCCCCAGGTGTCTACAAACATAAAAGTCTAAAGGAAGTAGAGCCAGAAACCTCAAGATACCAATCAAACCACCTGAATACAAATCCAAGTCAAAAATTGCTAAACTGGCTTAGAAATTGACTTTCAGTTGACCAAAACACATCAAAATTGGGAAGGAACCATACAGAGGGATAGCCTGTACACAGGACAACCCCTGGTATCTTTCAAATCCCAAATCAAACATCAAAATCCAGTCAAATTGATAAATATGGGAGAAACAGGCACTTCCAACCAAGAAATGGTAAAAATTTGACTTTTTTGAGTCCAAATACAAAAGTGTCTCGCAGGTAGTCTTAAAATAGCCTAGTGAACAAGCTGGTAAAGTTTCATCTGATTTGTGTTGGAACGAGGCTATGGAGGATGCAGGTGGTGGGTCGCCATGGCGTGGAGGTAGCACAGCAGAAGGCGAGAGAGAGAGAGAGAGTCGACTCAGCTTGAACAAAAATTGCACGCTATTCTTCTTCTCTATTTTGATTGATGTGTAACCTTTTACATATATAGGCTAAACTAACCATGCAAACTCCACTTGTGGAGTGGCTCATAACTAAAAGCATCTGCATGCCATAGGAGGCTTTCCCACGGGCTGGCCGACAAGGGCTTGGACCCAACAATCCCCCCCTCAAGCCCGAACTGGACAAGCAACTCATGATACCTCGAGTTTTTGGTGTACTCGTCAACCGTGAGTTTTAGGTTCTCTCACAACCAAGGATTTTTGGTTTATCCATAACCTGGTGCTAGGTGAGTAACCCCCCCTTGAACAGATAGGGTGTAGGTCAAAACATTAGCTACCAAAAGTGGAGTTTTTGGTTCACTGCCAAACCTTGGGTTTAAGGTGTACCCAGTAACCTCATGAGGAGCGGACAAAATGGTACTTGAGAACAAAAAACTGATAAATTGGGAGGTCTTACCACTTATGGGTGGCAGTGTCTATAGCCCGTACAATTTATTTTGACTAAATAACATGAAAAGAGTTGATCTAATAAATTTCCTCATCAACGGAATATATTGGAGATTCAGTGTCTCCCTCAACCACATGAATTTGAGTTTTACCCTTTTGAAAGCACTTATTTGACGGATGATTAGTTTTACCACAGTGAACACAAGGATTCTTCTTGAAGCAGTCTTTCGTTTGATGATTGTTGCGCCCACAAATGGCACAAGTTCTTGTTCCATTGAATGGTCGAGATGAAGCTGCTGTAGCAACACATTTAGTGACTGCATATGCACTGGAAGTATCAGAAGAACTGGTGGGTGACACGGCATTCGAGACTGTATATGCCCTGGGAATAATAGTAGAATTGGTACTAGGTACCCTGCGTTCTTCTTCCTGCAATGAATTGATGATACCATCCAAGGAGGTTAAGATAATACCAAAAGCTTGTTCGTCTTTCCTCTGTAGCTCAGCAGATAGTGCCCTTGTAACTGCAGCGGATGTGCCGGATTCGTCGGCTGCAAGAGGCTTGACCACATTCCAAAGATTTTTCCGCATCAGATAACCTTTGACTTTGATCTGCCAAGTATGAAAGCCCGATCCATTGAACTTGTCGACTTTTGATGTCATATTGAAGTCTTTAAGAAGCTTGGTAACGAGGGTGGTCGTTGTTGGTTATTGCACGTATAGCTAAAAACGAGCGTCCTTTTGATATGATGCTACGCTCTCACCAGCTTTTAGAGTTATAACGTTGAAGACCACTTTGTGTTTGTTGCCATCCAAATTGGGGTTTATAAGCTCTGAATAAAAAACTTTCCAAGATGCTGTCAATTTTGGAAATTTTACTGTTATGTAAGCCTTCAAAAAACACATGTCTATCTGCTATGACTATGAGCATTGACGAGCATCCGGCTTTTTAATGCTAAGTGTTGTATTCTAGGGTCAAGGATACTCGAGGTGGGAAGAGTACCTTGCTTGAAATAGTAACTAGGTGGCCAGTTGAAATAAGTGTGAAAATATTCACAAAAAAAAAGACCTTCTGTAATACAGTAATGGCGCAGGCGACGTCGAGCAACAGAGAACTACTCAGTATGCGCTGTACAAGCCGAATTGGCAGTTGGTCAAGAGACGATATGTCTCCAGCAAGCCTGGGTGAATCCGTTGATGCCGGTTCTGAGCAGTTTGACGCAGGTCGATAGCTCCCAATTCTCTGCATAAGCGGTTGCTCCCGCGCCGATTCGCCGACTCAAGCCGAGGCGAGCTTTGCCAAAGCTCTCATACCAGTTGTTGGAACGAGGCTATGGAGGATGCAGGTGGTGGGTCGCCATGGCGTGGAGGTAGCACAGCAGAAGGCGAGAGAGAGAGAGAGAGAGTCGACTCAGCTTGAACAAAAATTGCACGCTATTCTTCTTCTCTATTTTGATTGATGTGTAACCTTTTACATATATAGGCTAAACTAACCATGCAAACTCCACTTGTGGAGTGGCTCATAACTAAAAGCATCTACATGCCATAGGAGGCTTTCCCACGGGCTGGCCGACAAGGGCTTGGACCCAACAATTTGGACTCAGAAGTAAGATTGCGATCGGTGTACCTCTGGCCCAGATCTAGCTCATTTTTGACATGTTCATAAACCTAGGTTACACAAGATACCAAGAGTTTTCAAAACTCGAATTGGACATACTGTCAATAATCTACAAGCAAAATTGTGTTGAGATCATTTTGAAGTGTGGAATCTGCTAACAGTTGGAATGATACAGTGATCTCATAGCCATCCAGTGTATTCATTTGCAGAGACCGGTCAAGTAACAGCCCATGCAGTCGCCGGAATTGGAAGATTTCTCCATCTCCAGGTAAGAGGTTTGGATTCGGTCAGTAAATCCCACTTTCTTCATGTTTTTGAGATCGGGAAAACAAATCAACACCAGACATCTAAATTTAGCGGATCAAACGAGTGTCGCGTCAACGGAGGAGAGTGTAAACCAAGGGATAGTACAAACGTTAGAGCCGATCCTTGAAGAAGTCATTTCCGATACTTCTTCAGAGAGATCTTCCGAGTACTTCACAGAACACTTGGGGAAAATAAAACTAAACGGGAGAGAAAACATGGCAGCAGGGCCATCAGACCCCTCGGCTACACTAAAGCTATTGTTCATCAAGTATCAATATGACAACAAGCAAGGTGCCAAGATATACAAAGATGGTATGGACCGCTACTGTGTAAAAATAGAAGATAGACCAAGCGAGTTCAGGGACTTAGTGCCTGTGAGCTATAGCGGAGACAGGTACCTAGATGATGAGGGTATCATGTATTTGGTAGTCCTAAATCCTAACATTGTAGACAAGTGGGGATTGATGGGCACAAAATCCAAAATAGACGAGAAACATGAGGAAAGGGCTCCAACAATGAGCTTACCGAATGTGAAATTAAGGCGAGAAAACGAAACGATGCGAATCAACACGGATAATGTCTACTTGGGGTTATACAAGTATAATAATGGAGAGCAAGATCTCTATTATAGATGCGAGCAACCCTATGTCGGGGAGATGACTGAGCAGAAAAGACTTTATGTCTTCACCTACACCGAGGGAGCAGAAATGAAAATTGCCGCATATGAAAAGTATGGAAGACGATATGCAGCGATCGATAAAAAATAATTGGAGGGATATACGTACTTTGGGGGACCACTTCACCAGTACTATGTCACTCCAAGCCCTCTTCGAACAGCACCTACAACTGTTGTGCCAGAACCATTAACCACAGGTGGAGGAAGGACTCACGTAGCTGATTCTTTCAGTTGACCTCATTATTCGATGCCAAGCCCCATGGGAACGTTACATTCCAGAGAATCAATGGCTATGAATCAAGGTAGTACGGTTCCTATCTCTACACATACGGCTGTAGGTCCAGCATTTGCAGTCATCCCATCACATTTGACTCCTAGTAGTAGATTTGGGGCGGGTGAGCCAACGAGAGCAACCTACGACCTCCCTGATGTACGAGAACGATTAAGTCGGGACATGGGAGCAATGAGAGTGACCGCAGACCATAGACGGATCAGACCGTCCCAAGTAGCGAAGTGCATGCCAAAGAAGTATAGCGGCTCAGCGGATCCATATGCCCATGTATCGCTCTTCAAGCAAGTCTTAAGAGCGGAACAGATCACTGATTTCCATACTCAATACGAGGGATTCAGGCTAACCTTGGAAGGGACGGCCTTAACATGGTTTCAACCTTTAAACCCTGAAACTTGTCCGAATATTGAACATGTATTGCGCGAGTTCGCAGAAGAATTCTCAAAACAGGGTATAAAGCATAATATTGTATCGTAGATATACGCTTTTGAACAAAGGGAGAATGAAAAAGTGAAGGAAGCGACCTTGAGATTCAAGCAATACATTGAGAGATGCCCGAGAAGAGAATTACCGCAGGACGAGAGATTGTCTGTGCTCTTCTCTGAAGGACTTAGGAATGAAACCTTGAAAAAGGACCTTCACTTGAAGGCCTGTAGCACTTTTCAGTAGGTTACAAGGGAAGCATTATATCTTGTCGACAACTGCAAATCATATGGGGAAGTGTCCGAGGATACTGATTCAATAGTCAGTGGCTCTTCATCGATTAAGAGAGAACCCTCTACCAAGAAAGATGCTCAGGCTTCCTTGATGCCGACAGCTGATCAATTGATAGAGGAGGTAACAAAGAGAATGCAACAACATGTGAGATCACATTCGGTGATGAGACAGTCTCAGACGAGGAAGTGTGACGCATGCGGGGGGGATCATCCGATGCCATGGTGCACACAACAGTCGAAAGCTCCAGTTGCGAGTGGACGAGTACTGAAATGGTGTGCCATAGAGCAGAAATGGACGAATCATAGCACTGAAGAGTGTTTTTATAACAAAAATTTTATGAGGGAAAGACCATATGGACCTCCAGCAGGACCATCCGAGCCACCTCCTCCAAGGTATCAAGTTGGACCAAATATGAATTTGGTAGTGGGAGCAGACAGACCTCAACGTGTGTTGGGTCAACAACCTCCATTACCACAAGAAAACAGGGCCATGATTAGATACGCTCAACCTTGTGAAGCATCACCAGGAACGAATAGTACACTTCAAGTGTCTTATTACGAGGAACCAAATGAACCTTGCGCAACTGAACCCGAATCACAAATATACGCAGACGAAGCATATCAACCGTGGGGAAATAGTGAGGGTATAGCATCACCAACGTATATAGCACAACCTTCGAGAGATCAATATTTGGTAGACGAGAGAACGTTAATGTTCATTACAAACCAAGAGGATATCCTAATAGAGCAAGACACCTATGGGACCACCTCCTCAAAATCAACCAACAATTGGACAGTGCTATAGCTGTGAAAGTACGGATCATTGGGAGCGTAACTGTCCTTTCAAGGGCGAAAGAGTGAAAAATTTTGGGTTTTGCGACGGATGTGGTGTGAATCACATATTACCAGATTGCCCGAAGAATCCGGACAACAAGGGAAAAGCGACTATGAATATTGTGGGGGTGATACCAAGCGCTAGCAGCGGATCAGAAACCGATCCCATGATCCGAATCAACGCGATAACCAGAGCCCAAACCAAGGACTTAAGAAAAAACGAACCTTGAACTCAGCGAAAATCTTGGAAGGCAAAACGAGACAGAATGAAAACGAGAAGGTTGAAAACGCAAATTGCCATGCAAAACGAGTTGCATGAAACAAAGGAGCAACTCAAACAAGAGAGAGAGAGAGAGAGTAAGACAACTGAGGTCAACAACAAACCAAGGAAAGCGTCCTCAGGAGGATCAGTCTTGGTTATCAAAGTGCTAGAGCCGTTAGATGCTCTATTACAAGCATACGAAGCAAGGCTAAAAACAAACCAAACCTTAGAGCAGAGATGGTTGACTTATCCTCAAGCACAAGTGGAAACGAAGCGTTTGGAAATGTGTAAACACCTCATTGAGACAGCCGAGGCGTTTGTGAAACCTGAGATAGCTAGAACCCCAGAACAAGAAGTATTGATTCACAAAGAGCGAGAAAAACTAAAAATCGATGAACCAAAGCGAGTAAACGAACCCAGGCCTGAAACAGTATTGCCACTGGATCATCGAGTTGTGCCAAACACGACTCATGACGCTAAATCAATGACGATGATGCCAGTTCCAGAGGTTGAAGAACAATGGCCACAGCACTTATGGGAAACCATTAGAAATAGAAAGAATGGAAGCGCGACGTTACAATCTGCTTCAATTCCTAAAATTAACATGGATAACGGAATTTTTTCCAGCCGATATACAATCGTTGTATGGGGATGCGGGGACGGAAATTTCGGTGGAAAGCAAAGCCCAATCCTTGAAAACCCTGCCTTCATTTATAGGTGAACATGAGACACAATCGGAACATGCACCATCACGCTGTCCGAACTCTTGAGAGTCAAACCACATTTGTGGGAAGACATGGCAAAACATATGGAGCACAAGGGAGTAAAGAGTCCTCTTCCGACAAATCCTCCGGGAGAAGAAAACAAACGGGGAAGTCAACCCAAAGCCCGACCAGTGCCCATAAACAAGGTCGGAGATTACTGCAAAGGAGAGGAGGGTAACACAACATTACCTGTTGAGTATCAGGATATAACAACAATAGCTATTCTAGACAGGGAGCTGGAGTGGCGATTGCTACAAAGCAAATCTGGGAGAAGTGGGGCCGTCCAACTCTCAGGAAAACTAGAATGAAACTGCAACTCGCAGATGGGTATGTAGAGAGGCCATTGGGGATCCTGGACCAAATAGTTGTAACTTCGTGTGGAATTAACTATGAGCACACCTTTGCCGTGGTGGATTTCGGAAAAACGAACAACTTTGACATTATTTTGGGACGACCATTCATGCGTCAACTCAAAATGATACAGGATTGGGGTTACAATAAAATCTACCTAAGGCACGAAGAACTAATAACGAAAATCAACATGAAGGATCACGGCTATAGAGACGTTGCGAAAACACCAGCGTAAGAATTTAATTCTACCACTGTAAATGAAAAAGAAATACCTGCGTGGATGCAAACAAAAGCGCATGTCTGGATGTATGGAGCATCTAATTGTGGTGAGATAATCAGAGAGGAATGCGTTCTGGAAAGATCTGTCGAAGACAAGGCATATTTTCCAGAACCTTTCCTAGAACATTTATTTGAGCCATTCGGGTGGACTCAAATATTGTCAACTTTAGACGTATGTGTTAACGAATGCACACCTACGAAACTTTGTGACGAAGAAGGATATGACCTAGTAACGTTGCAAATGGCTAGCGTTGTCCTTGAGTCAGGATCAAAGAGCGAGGAACAAGAAGAACCTCCATGTGAGACTGGTTGTAAACGAATAATTGATAAGGTATCTGTAGTGAACGATATGATTCAAATAGAAGAGGAATTCACAGATTCACTATGCTGTGACCTTCCATCATTGGACGACGAAAACCAACTGATAGAGGCTAATGATGAAAGATCAAGCGCATCAGAGAGGAACGGGAAATACAAGATGAGACAGGACAGGTTTTACGAATTTCATAACCAAAAACCTAGTCGACAGGAGCGGTATAAATCCAAGAGAACCAGAAAATAAAGGGCGAATAAGCATAATCCGATGCCTCTTGTCAATGACAGAACGGGATATCTAAAGCTTGTCAAAGCTGAGGATTGTGTCAAAGACAAGGTCACTGGCCGGTTTACCAAAACTAAACCATGGAAAAACAACAAGAAGAACAGACATGAAAAGCGGATGATTAAGTCGCAAAAAGAGAGGAAAACAGAGTCTGGAATGACCAAAACAGAGAGGAAAACAGAGTACAATAAGCTCAAGCGAACCCTTAGAGACATATGGACGACCGACTTTGAAACGAATGAGGACACGAGTTCTGACAAGATAGATACACCATCCCATTATAAGAAATATACCATACAAGATAGGAAAATCATAGTGCAACAACCTATGAGGGAATTGAAAGAACCGAGTACATCGTACGACGGTCCTGAAAAAGCCAAACGAATAGATCTAGCGGAGCCAGGAGAAGATCCAAAACCTACATATATTGGCACGGATCTTACTGAAGAAGAGGAAAAGCTTTTGGTAGCTACTCTTAAACAGTATAGAGATGTGTTTGCGTGGTCGTACAAAGATCTTAAGGGGGTGGATCCTAGTATCTGTCAACACACGATACCCCTTAAGAATGATGCCAAACCCAGCAGAAAACGTCCCTATACTTACAATGAAACATTTGCTAAAAAGATCAAGGAGGAGATAGATAAACTTAAGGAGGCAGAGTTTTTTTACGAAATTGAGCACACCGATTGGGTTTCACCAATTGTGGTGGTCCCGAAGAAAAACGGAAAGTTGAGAGTGTGTGTCAATCTCAAGAAAGTAAATGCTACTACAATTTGAGACAACTATCCCCTACCCATTACTGATCATGTAATAGAAAGGGTAGCAGGCAAAGAGGCTTATAGCTTCTTAGATGGCTTTTCGGATTACAACCAACTCGCAATAAAGCCAGAGGATCAGCACAAAACGGCTTTCGCAACTGAATGGGGTATTTTTGCATTCCGGGTAATGGCTTTTGGCCTAACAAATCCACCAGCTACATTTCAGAGGCTAATGGGTCATGCTTTTAAAGAATATCTAAGACAATTCTTAGAAATTTACATGGATGACTTGTGCGTTCACTCCCTTGTAAGACTGGAGCACATAGAGCACTTGACCAAGGTGTTCGAAAAATGCAGGCTATATCGGATTTGCCTGAATCCAGAAAAATACGTCTTCATGATAAGACAGGGCAAAATACTGGGACATATAGTGTCCAAAAACGGGATTTCGACAGACATGGAGAAGATCGGCGTCATTGTTGATCTACCATGACCAGTAAAGGTGAAAGAGGTATAGGCATTTATGGGTCATTGTGGATATTATCGAAGATTTATCTACTCGTACGCTATAATTGCAAAACCACTTTACGCGCTGATAACTAAATTTGAGTGGACAGAAGAGTGCGAGGAAGCTTTTCAAACGTTGAAGCATAGATTAATTTCCGCTCCAATATTCAAAGCTCCGGATTAGGAAAAGATCTTTCACATTCACGTGGATGCATCAGCGTATGCAATAGGATGCATACTTGCACAACCTGGAGAGAACAACATGGATTTTCCAATAAGTTACTCCAGTAGACAATTGAACAATGCAGAGAAGAATTACACGAAAACTAAGAGGGAGGGATTAGGTATGTTTTATACGGTGAAAAAGTTTAGACACTACTTACTTTCCAATAAATTTGTATTCTTCGTTGATCACCAAGCATTGCTGTATTTAGTAAACAAACCTCGTAGTACGGGAAGGATTGTTCGATGGTTCATCATCCTGCTTGAGTTTGACTTTACAGTAGTGGTCAAGAAAGGTACTACACACCAAAGAGCGGATCATTTATCTAGAATGATGCATGGAGAAAACCCTGTAGGAGTTGATGATGATCTGCCAGATGCATGTCTTTTCAACATAGAAATGGTTCCAAGATGGAGCGAGGACTTAATTCCTTTGCTGACTATCGGGTCTTTGAATATGACAAGACAACCATCTACCATTGCAGCATCCAGATCATTGGTAATGTTGGCGGGCAGGCTATACATACAGGGAACGGATCAAATCCTTAGGCTTTGTATTGAATCTAGTGAACGGGAATTGTACCTAAACCAGGCTCATGTACAAACAACGGGAATTCGTAATGGGCATGCACAGATGTACCAGAGATTGATGAGAACGGGTGTGTATTGGCCAAAAATGCAACATAGTGTTCATATACATGTCAAATCTTGTGTCAAATGCACGCTTCAAAAGCCAATAGAACACGCGACTCTATTCAGGTTGTTTGTAGCACCCCGATGGAGTAACTACATCGTTGAATACCTCACCACCAGGATACTGCCTGAGGGGATGAGTAGATCATGAATCAAAACGATCATAAAAGAGGCGGAAAACTATGTACTGATTGAGGACGCTCTTTACAAGAGGGAAAAGGACCATCAATTGAGAATGTGCGTGACTGAAGAGGAATACATTCCTATCTTAGAGTAAGCACACAGCGGAGAAGCTGGTGGACATTTCTCAACTGACAAAACGGCCAAAGCAATTCTTATTGCAGGCATATGGTGGCCTACACTATTCATGGACGCTGAAGAGTTTGTGAAACAATGTGATGAGTGCCAAAAAATGAAAATTCCGAGAACGCGAGACGATATGCCCTTAAGGCCAATGATGGGGGCAAGAGCGTTTGCGAAATGCGGAATAGATTTTATAGGATCGTTAGCGCCTCCGGGGTATAAAACGCACGCTCAATACATTATAGTGGCAACAAATTATCTAACAAAATGGGTGGAAGCTAAAGCAACAGCCGAAAATGATGCAAAAACGACAACACAGTTTTTGTACGAGAACATTTTCACCAGATATGGCTTACCAATTGAGCTCGTGAGCGATAGAGGCACTCACTTCATCAATGAAGTGATCGAATTCCTATTGGACGAATTCATGGTAATTCATAGGAAGTCCGCCCCCTATCATCCACAAGCGAACGGCCAAGCAAAAAGTACGAATAAAATTCTAGTGACAATTCTCACCAAAATTGTCGGCAAATCGAGAGCTGACTGGGATCAAAAGCTGTATTCGGCTTTATGGGCGTATCGAGTAGCTTACAAAACATCCATCGGAACGACTCCATTCAACATGGTTTATGGAATGCAAGCGATTTTGCCACTTGAATTCCTTATTCCCACACTTCGAGTCGCTAAACAATTAGAATGGATGGACCATGAATTATCCAATCAAGTAGATGTCCTAGAAAAAATGGATGAAACTAGATTGAGAGCCGTTGCATCAATCTACGCGCAAAAACGAAACATGAAATCATTCTTTGATCAACATGTAATCAACAAGGAATTTGCTACTGGGGATTACGTTTTAATGTATACCCTAAAACAACATTCCTGGAAACTCAAAAAGCAAGGGAATGGACCCTACGTGATTCTTGACATATCATCTAGCGGTGCCATCAAACTTGCGACATTAGAGGGAGAGGAAATGCCTAACTGGATTAGTGGTTGCACACTAAAGAAATACAACTTGCCACTAACCACAGAGATGCTTGCCAAAATACATGCTGCGAAGGAGCGCAAGAACAAAGCAAAAGAAACAAAATCTCAAGCGCAGGAAGAGGCCAAAGTCAGGATTTTAAAAAGAAAACAAACATTACAACAACAAAGACTTCCTCCGCCAGTGGACATGGCTCAAATTCCTTTATCTATCATTCAAACTGATGAGCAATGGGAAACAGGAATTGATGTTCGAATCAATGTCAAAGTCCCGCATTGCAGGTATCAGCGAGCATTAATTGACACAGGTGCAAGAGTTAATGCGGTCAACTTCTCCACTTACAGGATGCTTACAGATGAACCCCTCGTGCAATCCACACGTGATCTACAAGCGGCAAACGGTGCAACAATGCCAACAATGGGGATAGTAAACTTACCAATCAATCTTGATGGAAATAGTTGCCCTCATCAATTTTTTGTAATGAAAGACGGAGTATTCAGAGAATCAATATGTTTAGGAGTCCCATGGATGAGAACGTACAATGCAGTCACTGAATGGTCAGAACATGCGTTAAGGTACACACACAACTCTAACGTGTACATGACTCCATTCGCCAAAACAGATCACTCGTGGCCAAGTATTCCCATCGACAATAAGCACCCGGCTATTCAGCCAAAAACAACCCCAAAGGTTATTCAGAAGGTCTGGATAAGGAAATCATTGCTGACCAACAAACCGAGCAAGATATGGCTACCTAAGGGCAAACTCCAGACGGAAGCATCATCATCTCCAAAACCTTCAGATGCTACTTCAAAGTGGAAATGAAAACCAAAAAAGGATAACACTGGAGTTTCAATGCCAGAGCTCGAAAGGAACACCAAAACTCAAAACAAGAAGCCTGAATCTTCCAAATGGCACTGGAAACCGGTGAAAACTAAAGCAGAATCGGTAAAGATACAGCAAACCACATATAAATGGGTTCCAAAAATAGTTGCCAGCACAACACCCACAATCAAGGAAAGAGCAATTCAACTGCAAGTTCTCATGTTTCATAAACAGCTACCCTCGCCATCAAAAGCCATTGAACACTGCATTCAGTTCCCACATCATGCACAGCATATTGTTACCCAACACATTGTCTCAAACATCAGAATAGGGCCACATTACACGGCCATGCATAGACACAGAGTTCAAAACCCATGCACATGCACCACCCTTCGTCCGGGACGACTCAGACAAGGAAGGGGGAAATAATTGATGAATATGATGAATCTAGCAACAGTCAGGGCCATTAAGAGGTCCAATGTGTATATATTTACATAATGTGTGTGTTTTTTCATTATTTAGAGTTCAATTTTGAACAAATTCGATCAAAACCTGGCATTTTTAGCAGTTCTTTTTTGCATCATCCGACTAGCATAATAATGAGCTGTAATGACAAATCCGGAGCATTGGGATGCTTCTAGAGAAAATATATGCTTAGGGGTGAGTATAATAATTAAATTTTCGCTAGTTAATAAGTATTTTCATTTTATTGTGTTTGATTTTCGTTAATAAAACATCTAAAATTCAAAAAAATCTCGCTCACAAGTGTCGAAATCAAGTTCTAGAAGCAAACACCGAAGTATCATGATAAAATTATCAAGCATGGAAGATATGAAGCTAATCTGAAGATGTCACATTTCGGCCTCAATGATCATGACTACACGACGCCGGAATGATGAACGGTTCGACCCACAAGTGGTATGCAGATTAAATCAGGATCAATGGTGAGAAAAATCAACCCTGTGTTATGAAAATCTCGGGAAGATATAGGTCAGGTAGGCCAAATTCTAGCTCATTGTTCATTTTCACCTTTTGAGAGAGAAGGAGAGAGCTTTTTTGACCTAGAGTGAGCTGCCACATTTCTGCCCCGTACGGACGGTCGGAGCCAACATTTCATACCAAATTTCACAGGTATGTTCCCTATTAAGTAAAGATCAAGTCTATTATGCATGCAAGCGCGAATCTTTGCACAAACGGGCGAAGGGATCGAATCAAAGTCGGATCGGGTCAAAGAGGTCGAGGGCCCTTAGAGGCATCCATACAAAACTTTTTTCAGCCACAGAACACATCAATGTGCTCCCCACAAGCTCAGGAACAAAGCCATGTGGTCAAAACCAAATTTGGTGGTGGTACACCGATCGCGATCGGTGTACCCCCCTGACAAAAACTGGGACAGATTTTGCAAAACACCTCCCCTCAGCCTCGCCTACAACCTGCTGGTGTCAAAACCAATTTTGGCCTCCATGGTACGATCGCGATCGATGCCCCTACATGCAAGTTTTGCAACTTTTGAGTTGGTCCATGCTTGGAACTCAGTTAAAAGTACACCCTCTTGAATTTTCAAGGAAAATGCACAAATTTTGCTCATAGAATGGGCCCAATTTGTCAAACACAACCAAAAAGGGAAAATTTGACCTAAAACTACCCAAATTTGGTTAAAAATGATGATGGATGGTTAGGAAGGAACACTTGTCCGACTAAGGGTCAGGACAGTTGCAGAAAACCTCGGATGGATCTCAGAATCTCCTACAAGTACAGATATGGTAATTTCAGTCTCAAATGATCACACAAAGCTAGAATTGGAGCCGAGGCAATGCCAAAACCAAAAGATCACTTAAGGATGCTCAAACATCACATGGATATCCAAGAAGTGCCTGAAAAATGCACAAATCTGGAAACCTCCTACAACAGGGTATAAAGTGCCTGATAAGGTCAAAATCAGACAATGGAGTAGGTTGATGGTAGCAGAACATCATGGGAGCAGTGGGAGCTCTAGAACTAACTTCAACTAACTCCAGGATCCAACCAAAATTCATCAAGGAAACCAAATATGGTTAGACTTAGTCAAATATGGTCAAATAGTGAAAAATTTCTCTAAATTGTTCATTTTGAGTCCAAACTTGAAAATAAATCATCAGTGGGCTAGGCAAGCATAGGAGTTCATGACCATCTAGTTTTCTCCAAAAACAGGCTCTGAGCTACGATCGCGATCGGTGTACCTCAAACCCAGAATTTGACCAAAACCTATCAAATCCCTTGTACACATCTTGTTCAAGTCACCATCCAAGTTTCAAGCCAATTGGACATCAACAACTCATAAAAAATCAGAGTCTAGTCCAAAACTCCCTTGTAACCCAGAAATGGGACCTGTAAACTCAAAAGTGGTTCAAAAGACACACAGAGTGGACCAAAATGACCCTCCAACTATCAGCAACCCACTCATATGATCAAATCCAAATTTGGCCTCTGTACTACGATCGCGATCGGTGTACCTCAGACCCAGAACTGGCTCAGATTTTTATCAATCATAGTTCCAGTCTTCCTAGTCCCACTGGTGAAATATGGACAAGAATGGATGAAATTTGTTCAAGTTATGATCAGTTTTAACTTTTGAACTGTGTTTTACTAAGAGTCTAAATGCGATTGATTGCGAAAGGGAAATCCTGACAGCTTGTGATTCTCCTGACACAGAATGCCTCGCCAAAAGAAAGACAAGCAGTGGATAGCAGCACCATATGAAGTGGAGGAGCTTGCCACAAATGAGAAGGCTCACATTTCGGATGAAATACTGGCTCAAATCCCTGCCCACATCTTCATCTCGAAGTTTAAGGATGCTGATGGCAACTTGGTAAAGAAAACTATCATGCCACGGGAGATATGGAATCTCCACCAAAGGCCGGAAGTAATAGAGGCTGTGCGGGCGATACACTTGGAACAATTTTTCAGATTACAGCCATGGGGAACAGATTACATGAGGGCCCACGAACTCATGAGCTCGATACAATATGATGGGCAGGCAATGCTCACAGACAAAGATGGGTCAAAGGTTAAAGTAAAGATCACGAAGGAAATCATCAATGAAGCCTTGCATTTCCCCCCAGGGCAACATGATTTGTTAGCAAAGACAAAGTCACTAGACAATGAGAAGGCATTCGTCAAAGCGAAGGGGAACAAATACAAATACAGTGACATGATCTATGGAGAGCTGGAATTGCCGATGAGATTGATATCTCAGCATTTCAGAGTTCAAAAGCCTCCTCGCTACACAGAGCCAATCCTGCACATTGCCATAGTCATGGCTCTAGTGACAACAGAAAATAGATCCATTCGCTGCGACTACGGATCTTATATTCTGGATAATCTGATTGAAGCAAATTTGAAAAGCTAGGCAAAAAACAAAACCTACATGAGTGCAGGGCCGATGCTAACCAGAATAGCATACCAGGCTTTGGGAATGATCGAGGATTTGCCAGCTGCCAGCTCACAAACGGCCTTGATCCAGAAAGCTAAGCTGGTTGCACACTCTGTAAGGACGACACCTGGCGCGACATCATCGCGCTCAGCAAAGGCCACCAATAAAAGTTCGAGTGATGAAGAGAAAACGGAGACAGATGATGAAGGGAAGTCTCAAGAGTCTAAAGACAAAGTGCCTTCAGAGTTTGAGGAAAGTGAGGAGGAAGATTCAACAAAGCCGCTCGAGAGAAAAAGAGGAGAGAGAAGTGCAATACCGCAGTCGGACATGCAAAAAGCATATGCGGAAGCCCAGAAAAGAGTCGAAGAAAGACGCACAAAATTGCAGGCGAACAGACAAGCTTGAGCGGTTGAAACGCAACAGGCACAAAAACGAAGACTTAAAAGGGAAAGGCAAGAAAGGATAGAAAATGCAACTCGCCTACAGGCTGAGAAGCAAAGATTGGAAGCAGAACAAAAGGCTACGGAAGTGGACATATCCTCGCAGTCCACTGAACAAACGAAGGAAAAGGACGCGGCTGAAGAGAAAAATCAGGCGGAACAGCTTAAGAAGATCCAGAGAGATAGGAATCTGGAAGCGCGACGCGCGGCGGATCTCACCCGCCAAAGAATAATCAGGATTCTAAAGAAAAGAAAAGTGGAAGCATCTGCTTCGCAACAAGGCGAGGAAACTTCCAAAAGAAGACATGTGCTAGAAAAATCGAGTCCGCCTCCTCCCTCGCCCAAATCACCCCCTCCCTCGCCTAGAAAATCACCTCCGCCCTCACCCAAATCTCCACCTCGTTCCCCTTCTCCATCGAAAAAAAAACAGCCGACTCCTCCCCCTTCAACCTCGCAAAAGGAAGTTTTACCACCTACAGAATCCATTGGATACCAAGAAGCATGCCAAGCAGTGGCTGGATTTGATTACAAACAAACACTGCGGGAGTTAGAACGGCAATTCCAGTGTCAGTATGTGGTGCTGAGTGAAAAAGAAAGGCAGGTACAGGAAGCCCGACAAAAGCAAGAATCAGAGCAAGAAGAGTTAGACAGCCTGAGAACTCGACTAGAACGCACAACGGAGGAAAGAGACCTTGAGCGGCAGCAGGCTCAGTCTCTGATCAAAGATTTGGTGTACGTCAAGACAGACCTCACTGCCAAAGAGAAAGAGTGCCAAGAGCTGACGGCAAGAGTCCAGAAAGCGACAGAGGAGCTTGCCTACGAGAGTGCAAGATTTCAAAGGCTTAGCAGCTCCTACAGCACTGTCAAGGGCACTCTGACGACTTTGATGGCTAATCAGGAACCTGCTGGAGCATTGGTCTCCACATCTGACAATGCCACAACAATGAACACTATAGCAGCGCTAAAAGCAGAGCTAGAGCAAGAACGGCTTCAAAGACAGCTGCTCGTATCAGGAATGGTGGCCCAGACAGCGGCAAACGAGTTAAAATTAAAAGAAGTGGAGCAGCAACTCGCTCAAGCATGCGCTAAACTACAGATTTAGAGACAGATCGGTGACATATTGCTTAAGGAAAAAGAAGATCTGCTTGTCCAACAGCAGATCAAAGCAGACAAAGCCTAGACTCAACCGCAATTGCTGCCTGGACACCGTGCGACAGATTTGTCTGGAACCTCACACCAAGGGCAACAGGAGCAGGAATTTGAAGGGCCCGATCTGGACATACGAGATGAACTCAGTGAAAGCATTCAGGACATGCCAGAGGGGCTAGCCAAGGAGTATATGCTCTATGAAAAGAAGATACTGGAGTCAGCAACCCTGGCATATTTACAACCAGAAGAGCAGGTGGAAGGATTTGGCCACGAATACCTCCCGTTTCCTCTGCTATGCCATGAAGCGAATTTGTGGAAAGCAAAGATGCGGCCAGCCTTGCCACGAAACAAAGAAGGGGGTTATGAGGGCATTGCACTCACAGTGGAAGAAGCTTAGGTGCTTGTCGATGACCACCCCAAGTGGAGGCAGAAGTGGTTGGACAAGACGCAACAGGATCTAACAAATTACCACAACGCTCCTCAACATATACAAATAGATCCTACATTCTGCCCTGTCCCTCGCAGATGCACTTGGAAAGATTTCACAACATGGAAGGGGTCGAGGCAGCACAAGCTAAATTACCCGGTTCTAACAGAGCAGCAACCCCCTACAGTGGCTTACATGGTCAGTGTTAAGTATGGAGCCTGATTTACCCTTGTAATTTTCTGTGGTGAAAGCGCACATTTGTAAGGCCCCCATTATGAGGAGAAGCCATCGTGCGTGAAGGAAAATCACTCACCGGAAACCAAAATTTTCACGAACAAGAATAAGGGGCAACTTTAGGGCCGGACGGCGGAATGTTCCTTTTCGCCGGAATATTATGACCGGACGGCGGCCGGAAAGTGTTCGGAGAACAACCGGTTGGTTGGCCGGTGGCCGGTGGTCGGAAGTCAATGGCCAGTGGCCGGTGGCCGAATTCAAAAGCGGACTTGTCTTCTCAAGGGCGCCCACACATGGGCGGATTGGAGGGTCCGATTTGGACTTATTCGCACAAGGGCGGCTACACATGGCGGCCTCTCATAAGAGAGGGCAGCCCTTTTGGCCTATAAAAGGAGGCCATTTCTACACACATTTCATAGTGTGAAGTTGATGCAACAAGGTGAGTGTGAGGTGGTGAGAGTGAAGCAAGGTGGGAGCTCTATTAAGGGTTTAATCCCTTTGTAAACTACTTCTTCTTTTGAAGTGCTAAAGCCATTGAGTGGCTGCTTTCCCGTGGACATAGCCCACATTGGGTGAACCACGTATATCGTGTGTACTCTCTCTCTCTCTCTCTCTCTCTACTCTATAATCTCTTGTGTGTGAAATCTATCTCTCTCCATTAAGTAATCTACTCAAATATCTATTTAGCTACGTCTTATTTCTTAACAACTGGTATCAGAGCAAGGTTTGCTCGTAGCTAAATTATCTCAAGGAAAGGATTCCTTGAATTGAGTGGGAGTTATGGCGGAGGAAGGGAAGCTCAAGATTGAGAAGTTCAACGGCAAAAACTACCAACATTGGAAGATGCAGATTGAAGACTATCTCTACCAGAAGGACCTCTATTTGCCACTAGGCGGTCTTGCAAAGAAGCCTGCAACAATGGCAGATGAAGCATGGATTGTCCTTGATCGAAAGGCACTGGGAACAATCCGGTTAATCTTGGCATCAATGGTGGCCTTCAATGTTTCGGAGATGAAGACCACGGAGGACTTGATGAAGTCACTTGACGACTTCTACGAGAAACCATCAGCATCCAATAAGGTATTTCTTATGAATCGCTTGTTCAATCTAAAGATGGCAGAGAATGGTTCAGTTGCAGAACACCTAAATGACTTTAACACAAACATAAGTCAACTTCGATCGGTGAAAATCAATTTGATGACGAAGTGCGAGCTCTCCTTATACTATCATCTCTACCGGATAGTTGGGACAGCCTTGTGATGGCTGTAAGTAATTCTATCTCTGGTACAAATACTCTTAAGTTTGATGATGTTGTGGGTGTTCTCCTAAGCGAGGAAATACGAAGGAGAAGCACAGGAGAATCATCAAGTGCTGCATTGTCAGTGGAAACAAGAGGAAGGCCTAAGGAGAGGTTCAAAAGCCAAAAGGGTCGTGATCGCTCAAGACGGAGCAATTCACGCACAAAGTCAGTTCTTGAATGTTGGAACTGCGGCAAGAAGGGCCACGTCAAGAAGGATTGTTGGTCCAAGAAGAAGAAGGAGACAGAGTCTCAAGACAACAAGCCAACATCGGAGGCCAATGTGGCAGGTAAAGTAGAGAAAGATGCTGTAATTCTCTCATTAGACAATGTGTCTAATTCCTGGATAGTAGATTCCGGGGCTTCATTCCATGCGACACCACACAAGCAACATTTCCAAGACTACACTAAAGGTAATTTTGGGTATGTATACTTGGGAGATGATGAAGCTTGTGAGATTGTCGGCAAAGATACAGTTTCTGTCAAAACTGCTAACGGAAATGAATGGAAGCTTAAAGATGTTAGGCATGTTCCTTCTCTTCGCAAAAATTTAATCTCTACAGAACAATTGGACGATGAAGGTCACAACATTGCATTCGGAAACAAACGGTGGAAGATCTCAAAGGGATCTTTGGTGGTTGCCAAGGGAGAAAAGTTCGGTACACTTTACTTGTGTACTGTTAGCACGCAACCTTCAGCTTGTGCAGCAACTACAGAAGTTGATAATGCAGTGTGGCACTATCGACTTGGGCATATGAGTGCCAAAGGAATGCAAATCCTTCAAACAAAGAAGCTTCTACCAGGTTTGAAAGAAGTGGACTTAGAGTTCTGTGAAGATTGTGTTTATGGTAAACAAAAGAGGGTAAAATTTCAAAAATCAAGAAACGAAAGAAAAATAAAAAAACTTGAGTTGGTTCATTCTGATGTTTGGGGTCCAGCAAGTACACCATCACTTGGTGGCTCATTGTACTATGTAACATTCATAGACGATGCGACGAGAAAAACATGGGTTTATGTCATGAAGAATAAATCCGATGTATTTTCCATATTTCAAAGGTGGAAAGACTTTATGGAGAATGAAACAGGTCAAGGTTAAATGCCTCAGATCTGACAATGGAGGTGAATATTGCAGCCAAGCTTTTGAAAGCTTTTGTGCTAGCAATGGCATTCGGAGGCAAAGGACAACCCCAAGGACACCTCAACAAAATGGGATTTCGGAAAGGATGAACAAGACAATCATAGAACGAGCACAAAGCATGCGGCTACATGCAGGCCTACCGCTTGAGCTTTGGGCGGAAGCTGTAAGTACGTCTGTGTACTTAATCAACCGGTCACCCTCAACGGCATTGGATGGGGGAGTTCCAGAAGAGGCATGGACAGGTAAACCGGTGAATTATGCATTTCTCAAAGTGTTTGGGTGTGAGGCTTTCATGCACATAGATAGAAGCCTAAGATCAAAGGTAGATGCAAAGTCCAAAAAGTGTTTCTTCATTGGCTATGGAGAAGGTGACTTTGGGTATCGCCTATGGAATCCTGAAGATAGTAAAATCTTAAGGAGTAGGGATGTAATTTTTAACGAACAAAATATGTACAAAGATTACTTGGAAAGAAAACAAACAAAAGAAACAGGTGATGAGTACATGGAGCTTGAGGACGGTGAAGACTCAAGGACTGCAACAAACGGTGACAATGTGCAACAACGTCAACCAAATGAGGAGCCTCAACCTATTCCCCAAAGATCTACAAGAGCAAGTAGACCTCCAGAAAGGTTTGTTCCTTCCTTCAACCATCTCTTGATCTCAGATTCTGGAGAGCCGGAATCATACGAAGAAGCTATGCAACATGAATCCAAAGAAGAATGGACGAAGAGCATGCAAGTGGAGATGGACTCACTACATCGCAACCAAACATGGGAGTTGGTTGAGTTGCCTAAAGGTAAGCGGGCACTTCAAAACAAATGGGTGTACAAGCTGAAGGAAGAAGAAGGTGGGAAGAAAAGGTACAAGTCTAAGCTTGTGGTAAAAGGGTTTTCTCAAAAGAAAGGTATTGACTTCAATGAAATATTTTCTCCTATTGTAAAAATGAACTCAATTAGGCTTGTCTTAAGCCTTGTGGCTGCTCATGATTTAAATCTCGAGAAAATGGATGTAAATACGGCATTCCCTCACGGTGACTTAGAGGAGGAAATCTACATGCTTCAACCAAAGGGGTATGAAGTAAAAGGTAAGGAGAAAATGGTTTGCAGATTAAAGAAGAGCTTGTATGGTTTAAAGCAAGCATCATGACAATGGTACTTGAAGTTTGATCGATGGATGTTGGATCATGGATTCACAAGATGCAACTCGGATCACTGCGTCTACACGAAGAATTTGGGAGATGGGAAGTTCATCATCCTAATGTTGTATGTTGATGACATGCTGATTGCAAGTGCTAACATGCAGGACATCAAAGACCTAAAAGAGGAGCTGTCTAAATCTTTTTCAATGAAAGATTTAGGTGCTGCAAAGAGGATACTTGGTATGAAAATATCAAGGGACAGGACGAAGAAGACAATAAAGCTATCTCAAGAATATTACATCAAGAAGGTACTAGAAAGGTTTGCAATGCAAAATGTAAAACCAGTTTCTACACCTTTGGCTGGTCATTTTAAACTAACGAAGGATATGTGTCCAAAGACACAAGAGGAGATAGCCTATATGTCTAAAGTTCCATATGCTGTAGCGGTAGGTTCTCTAATGTATGCTATGGTCTGGACAAGGCCATACATTGCACATGCAGTGGGAGTTGTGAGTAGATTCATGGACAACCCAGGTAAAGAGCATTGGCAAGCTGTGAAGTGGATACTTAGGTATCTAAAAGGGACAACAACAAATGCTTTGTATTTTGGAGGAACTGATATTTTTCTAGAAGGGTATGCTGATGCAGATATGGCAGGTGACAAAGATACTCGAAGGAGCACTACTGGCTATGTGTTCATGGTTGGAGGCACAACAGTAAGTTGGGCTTCAAAGCTGCAGAAAGTGGTTTCACTTTCTACCACGGAAGCAGAGTATGTAGCAATGACGGAGGCAAGCAAAGAAATTCTGTGGCTTCACAGATTCTTAGAAGAGCTTGGATTCAAACAAGACAATTGTGTCTTGTACAGTGATAGCCAAAGCGCTATCCATCTTGCGAAGAACTCAGCCTTTCATTCAAGGACAAAGCACATTGAGGTGAGATATCACTTCATACTGTAAGGTTTCCGGTTTCCGAAACCTTCAAAACTGTACTAAGCTTGAAAAAATTAATGGAAAATACTATTGCAGGACTCCAAACACTATTAATTTTGGTATTTTTGGAATTATAAGCAGAGCTTTACTATGTCTAGAAATTTTCAAAATCTGATTCCGATAAAAACGGGAACAGTTACGATACTTGGAAATTTACCATAGAAATTTAATTAATAACAAAAATTGGACGGTTTCATTATTAATCATTAGCAAAGACTTCTTTACCCTAAGGTTCTAGAGTTAAATAGGAAATTCCAAATTTCATCATGGAATATCTGCAAAAATCAAACAGGCAAATTCTGGAAGGTATGGGGTGAGTATGGAAGCTGGGGAAACTTGCCAGGAGCAGTGATGGCTGAAAAATGCACCATTTTCAAGCTGGGGGGCTGCTTGGACTAGGGGAAAGCTGCCAAAAGCTACCAGATGCCCAGAAAAAGCTATAAATAGGACCATTCTCTTCATATTTTGTTAGAGTCGAATCCTTGAGAATTTCTCTCTCATCTAGGGAGAAACACTATGCAGAAATCATTAGAGTTAAATCTCTAATTGATTAACCCTAATGGTAATTAACCTAATCCTTCTTAATTAGTAAGGTTAGATTAAGATAAATGGTTAATTAATCAAAGATTAAGCCTATATATGCTTCTTAAACCTCTTTAAATTAATTAATCTCTGTTGATTATTATAATTAAGCTTAGTAATACAAAGCTAATTATTTATCCTCTCATATTAGGGCTGAAAATAATCAATTTGACCATGAATTAATGGTAAAAATATTAATTAGGATTAGATTAAGTTCAATTATTTATCAGAGATACATTAGACAGTTATTAATCTAGTAAAATTATCCTATAATTATCTGAGAAGTTTTCCTAATTAATTAGGCCTAATTACTCTGCTTTTTGAACAATTTTAATAGGGGAAATTAGTAAATGGAATTCAAATGCTTCCATATAATTATCAGTGGTTAATTAGGTGTTCAATAACCCATGATAATTAGGAGAAGTTCAGAACAATAACTTAGCTAATTAATTTAGATGAAATACCATGTTTTTTGAGAAATTTTAATAGGAGAAATTAGTAAATGGAATTCAAATGCTTCCATATAATTATAAATGGTTAATTAGATGTTCAATAACCCGTGATAATTAGGACAAGTTCAGAAACTTAATTTAGCTAATTATTTTAGATAAAATACCCTACTTTTTGAGCAATTTTAATAAGGGGAAATTAGTAAATAGAATTCAAATGCTTTCATATAATTATTAGTGGTTAATTAGGTGTTTAGTAACACATGATAATTAGGAGAAGTTCAGAAAGGTAATTTAGCTATTTAATTTAAATAAAATACCATGTGCTTTGAGAAATTTTAATAGGGGAAATTAGTAAATGGAATTTAAATGCTTCCATATAATTATTAATGGTTGATTAGGTGTTCAATAACCCGTGATATTTAGGAGAAGTTTAGAAACCTAATTCAGCTAATTATTTTAGATAAAATACCCTATTTTTTTAGCAATTTTAATAGGGGAAATTAGTAAATGGAATTTAAATGATTTTATATAATTATTAGTGGTTAATTAGGTGTTTAAAAACACGTGATAATTAGGAGAAGTTCAGAAACTTGATTTAGCTAATTAATTTACCTAAAATACCATGTGTTTTGAGACATTTTAATAGGGGGAAATTAGTAAATGGAATTTAAATGCTTCCATATAATTACTAGTGGTTAATTAAGTGTTCAAGTACTTGTGATAATTAGGAGAAGTGCAGAAAATAAATTTAGCTAATTACTTCAGTTAAAATACTCTGTTTTTGGAGAAATTTTAATAGGGGAAATTAGTAAATGGAATTTAAACACTTCCATATAATTATCAGTGGTTAATTGGGTGTGAAAAAACCCGTGATAATTAGGAGAAGTTCAGGAAATAAAATTAGTTATTTACTTTAGCTAAAATACCCTATTTTTTGAGCAATTTAAATAGAGGAAATTAGTAAATGGAATTCAAATGCTGTCATATAATTATCAAGGGTTAATTATGTGTTCAAAAACTCTTTATAATTAGGATAAAGTCAAAAAATTAATCTAGCTAATTACGTTAGCTAAAATACCCTATTTTTTGAGAAATTTAAATAGGAGAAATTAGTAAATAGATTTAAATTGAATTGAGATCTTCATCAAAGGTTTATTAGACCTCAAGGAGCCTATGGTAATTATTCTACCATTAGAAAATTAGTTTAATTATATATCCTAGTAAAATTACTCAAATTTTTGGGAAGAATAAAAAAGGGAAATATAGTAAAGTCAATAGAAACCCTTTGATATCAATGCCGGAGAAGGAATATACCTTGGGAAATCTATGATAATTATCCTAACCTTAGATAAATAGTTTAAGTACGTATTTTGGTCAAAAGTAACCAATTTTTGTACATAATGGATAAGAAAAATTAAGAAATAAAATTATCTAAGTGCCAAAGAATTAACCGAGGTCCAAAACCCTTATTTTTGGGTAAAACAAGGAAAAATAAATGTTATTCAATAAATCCTCTAATGGATTAAGTCTTTTTATAAGGCTGCCGAAATGGCTCCCAAGAGAACCAGGGGGAACCCTTTGACGGAAGATGAAGATGTTAGTAACAAACGCAACAAAGCAACCAACGACCATGAAGCAGGGCCTAGCCATAGGCCAACAGAGGAGAGTTTACGGGCACCTGCCCCACAGCAGATGGACGACCAGTCCCAGGTGGATTTCAATTATGCCATTAATAAACTTTTAGATTTCAGTTTAAGTTAAGCATTGCATACATAAGGTTAGGAAGGAAAAAAACTGGCTGTAAATGGAAGGTAACTTCCACGAAACCCGCGAGCAATGATTGTAATTAGGAAAGGACTGATTGGGTTATGACTGGTTGAAATAGGAAAGAAATGTTTGGCCATCCTTAAGACAGCTTGTCTCAAGACACCTCTGATTCCTTATTTTACTCCAGGTAATGAGTAATGATGGAGATACCATCATGGAGGAGTCGGTTACCTCGGCACGTGTGGAGTCTTTACCCCGTGCTTGTTTATGTTTATGGATAGTACTTTTAAGTTTATCCTAGAGGAACCGCCCGGTTGTATGGGCAACTGGTTTTGGCGTATGGGCGCCCGGACTTTGGGTAAAGACTTTTTCCACCCCGGTTATATAAATAAGGAATGGGTGCCGTTTTTCACCCTTGTATAGGTGGTCTTGAGACAAGTTAGTACTGGTCAGTGATACCTTAAAATGACAGTACCTTGTCTTAAGTTTAAAGATGTCTGTTTTTTGAAAGAATGCTTTCAATGCTGTTTTCAAAGGTTGTCTTAAGGATATGCAGTTTGAAAAGTTAAAAAAGAATCATTATTTTAATTGTGGAATGAATGTGGTAGTAATTAAACAACAATAGAATCATGTGTGAGTGCGGGGTTGTAAGTGGGGATTGACTAAGGTTGTCAATCATGGACTGGTGGACCTGATTAGTAAGGTAACTATCCATTCCCGCGCACTAAAACGATTAGAAACTTCTTCACTTGGACAAGGAATCCACCAACGGCTGTGCCCTCACATATGCTAGAGGGAAAAAAAACGTTGGCTAAGGAAACCTTAATCTAAAGGATGAAGATTTAGGGCCGGAATTTTTTTTTTCTAGGGTCCCGTTTCCACTACGAGACAGGACTAGGTCTCTTCTAGGGCTATAAACCTAAATCCATTGAGTGGCTGCTTTCCCGTGGACGTAGCCCACATTGGGTGAACCACGTATATCGTGTGTACTCTCTCTCTCTCTCTCTCTCTCTCTCTCTCTCTCTCTCTCTCTCTCTCTCTCTCTCTCTCTCTCTCTCTCTACTCCACAATCTCTTGTGTGTGAAATCTATCTCTCTCCATTAAGTAATCTACTCAAATATCTATTTAGCTACGTCTTATTTCTTAACAGTCAGCACACTGAACTCAACAGTGACTTTTCTACGGGATGTCCCCGATTTAGCCTGCTAGATGTTAGTAAAGATAGCCTGGATGATCATCACCTGTATCCAGGTGTTTAAAGACACTGAAGGCGACGATCATCCGTGGAATCTGTTCTTGGAAGGACACAGAGGCATCTGTTGGAATCTACAGGATTCACCGCCCTGACACATCTTGATGGCCATGTACTCCAGGCTAATGTACCTGCCATCACACTACCTGCAAACATTTGAAGAGGCCTTCGTCACAGGATTCTTCGAAATAGATTCAAGGATTTTTCATCCCATGGCGAAGGACCTCAAGGCAAGGTATGTGGCATACCAACACACATTATCAGAAAATCCATTCAGACAACACCAAGAAGCCCTCAAAGCCGTACTGCAAACAAGAAGCTTTTCAGCGACACTCGCTTCATTAGAGCCACATCAACGGCCAAAGCACTGAACATGCACGAGGGCGTGCAAGGATAAGGAAGGGGGGAGTGTTTGGCGGAAGAGGCAACAGGTGGCCGTGGCCAGAAGGACCATATTTTCTTGAGAAACCATTGTAAAATTCTTTTGTAAAGAAGCATCTCTAAGCCGGGAAATTGTCAAGGATGTATGATTATTCTTTTGGGCGCAATTGTATATTAGAGAGCTAGTTTTAAGATTAGGGGCTTATGGCTGGACAAGCCATTTTTTGCAAAGACCTAATCTATAAAGGTCATTTTCTGTAAGTGGGGGATGATCTTTTGGAAGGAGAAACTAAGAAGACAGCGTACGAACGAGAGCTCCCTCTTGTTCAAACTTGTAATCTTCGCCATTGCAACTACGGTAATCCAAATTCAGTTTTGATTATTGCATTGTGTTCCTCTCCTCTTGCTCTTTCCTTCAAGTATAATCATTCAAGATTCGGTGAAGGTTTCCGACTACGTGTTTGAGGCTTTAAATGCCAGGTTTTGATCGAATTTGTTCAAAACTGAACTCTAAATAATGAAAAAACACACACATTATGTAAATATATACACATTCGACCTCTTAATGGCCTTGACTGTTGCTAGATTCATCAGATTCATGGCCAGAAGGACCATATTTTCCTGAGAAACCATTGTAAAATTCTTTTGTAAAGAAGCATCTCTAAGCCGGGAAATTATCAAGGATGCATGATTATTCTTTTGGGAGCAATTGTATATTAGAGAACCAGTTTTAAGATTAGGGGCTTATGGCCGGACAAGCCATTTTTTGCAAAGACCTAATCTATAAAGGTCATTTTCTGTAAGTGGGGGATGATCTTTTGGAAGGAGAAACTAAGAAGACAGCGTACGAACGAGAGCTCCTTCTTGTTCAAACTTGTAATCTTCGCCATTGCAGCTACGGTAATCCAAATTCAGTTTTGATTATTGCATTGTGTTCCTCTCCTCTTGCTCTTTCCTTCAAGTATAATCATTCAAGATTCGGTGAAGGTTTCCGACTATGTGTTTGAGGCTTTAAATCGCTGTTTTGAGTGTTTATATGCGTGTTTTATGTCGTTTCGATCCTAGAAGGGGCTTTAGGGACCCTAAAACGACCCATTAGGATCAATTGTTCACTGTTTTTGTTGACTTTGAGACGAACGATCGCGATCGTGGTACCTCTCCAGAATGCTGTGACAATGATAGGATATGATCCTAATAGTCCCCTGAAGACTCCCTTCAAGTTTTGTGCGATTCCGAATAGATTTGCATGGTAAACGGGCATGACGACTGTAGAGCTGGGTAGAAGGACATAGTCAGATTACTTGGCAGTGATGCGTTTGATTTACTTGTAGAGATAGTAGTTGCATCTCATCGAGTTCACTTCATTAGGCTTGACAACCTAGTGAGTTTCCATGCCTCATCCGAGTCGCTTCCCCTGTATTGATAAATATGTTGATGCTTGAAAGCTATGCTATGGACATCCGTCGCGGCGACCCGCAAACAACTGGCTTAGCACCTTCTTTCAGGTCTATATGCATCTCTTCTCCTTTTAACCCTCTAATCTCTTCATATGAAGTAATGAACAAATCAGGAAAACTAGCCAGCATGTGCAAATATATCTCCTTCTCCATAGCTTAGAGGTATCCACTGATCATTTGTGTCATCAATTCTTGCTTCTTTGACAATTCAACCTTGGTTTGCATCAGTCCTTCAATCACTTCATAAGGCCCTTCACTTTCATCTTCAACCTCATTCGCAAATGCAAGTAAACCAGACTCCTAGGTTTCTCTGTCCATCAAAAGAAATGCAACATCAGCATCCTCGTCACTACTAGTAGTACTATCACTATCCTCGTCAGTCATCACTGTGGAATAGTCTTCATCACTAGAATCATCCTCATCTTCATAAAGCTCTTCCAATCGTTTCCTTGTGTCCATATTATATAGCTTCTTGGCAATTGTCTTTCCATAGAGGCTAATCGTACCATGTCTCCAATCTTGAACAGCTCCCACTGCACGTAACCATGGTCTACCCAGTATAATAGGATATGCTCCCAACCCCGCTGGCATCACATGAAAATCAACCACCGCCTTTGCATCATATGCTTAAGCTCTTTACAACACCCAAACATTTTACTTTCTGATGGTTTGCCAATCTGATCTGGAAGCTTGACACCCCAGTCACTGTAAGACCCATCTTCTCAACGCATGAGTGCATTATGACACATATTTGGGCTCCGCCATCCACATAACCTTGTCCCAGATTTTTTCTTTTGTGCCACACATCTACTATTGGACAAATGTCTGGTAGCTCATCCATCGCCAACACCTTCACTGAACCTCTCTCTGGCTCTTTCTCCATTGGGTTAACCATCCTCTTCCATTGGCGCTTTAGCTTAGGCACCATCTCTATAAGCTGCCCAAAAGTAACATCTGCCTTCCTGCTTGTCAGATCCTCCTTCAAGTCATAGCTTAATTGCCCATCCCCTAGTGGAAAATCTGAAACATGAAACTTGCGACGAGCTCTCCTTTTCCTCTTGGCCTTGACATCCTCGCCTTCATTGCTCTTTCCCTTCTTCTTACTAGGACCTGGGGCATTTCTTCCTTCCTTGTCCTTTGTGGTCCTCTTCCCAATAGGCATCACTAATGTATCCTCTAGCTTTGATGCCTTCTCCAAGGTGACTACACTTAGCACTTTTGTCTTTCCCTTTTCCTCTTGGGTTAATCCACTGGTTCCTTCTTCTCCCTTAATTTCGATGCCATAATCATTCGACCTAGTTAGCACCTGTCTTGGCAATGGATACATGTCTCCCCCCATCCTTGGTGGCTTATCACATTGTGGGATGATGTGGCCCAACTCTCCGCAATTATAACATGTGGGCGTCTGCCTCCAAAACCTACCATTGCTTTGTCTAACACCATTCCTAGGTCTTTCTTCACCTCCTGGCTGATTTGCAAACCTCCCTCAACATCGATTATTTCCCACTTTCCCTAGCGTGTTTAGGCTGAGATTCTTCATTAAATCTACCACTTGCCTCATGTCTTGCCTTAACCCTGTTGTGGTGACCACTACTGGCATAACCTGAGGAGTAACAGCAACCACTGGTTCATGATGAACCCCTGGCATGCGACCTTACGAAGAATCCATAGGCTGAAAATCAAATCTCATGGGCAAAGACTCTACTCCTAGCTGGCTCATTTTTCTCAGCTTCCACTCTTTGTTCCTTGCCGCCTCTAGTGCATCCTCATATGTCCTAGGCTTCTTTAGCTCCACTCTCCAACGTATATTCTCCCAAAGACCAGCCAAGAACCTGTCCTTCTTCATCATGTCAGGTGGGGGTACTTGTGGTGCTAAGGCCTTGCACATCCGCTCCCATGCCAATAAAAACTTACGTATGTACGCATCTACTGGCTCACCTTCCTTTTTCACTAAAGCATATACTTCTTGCCACACTTTGTCATGATCTTCTATCTTCACAAACTCCACTTCCAATCCATGCCTTAGATTGTCCCAACTCAATCTCACAGCTGGATCAGCCACACGCAACTCCTCTTCAAATGCTTTGGACCAAACTCGTGCATCACTCTTCAAACAAATTTGGAGAAGATGTAACATCTGCGCAGGATCATGAATCTGGTTGCTAATGCATGCAACCTCCATCTTTTCCAAAAAGTCTTCCACATCTTCATCACTTCTTCCATTTAACTCCAGATAAGAGAAAGCCATGGCTACCCAAGCTACGATGCTTCGAGAACCCCTTCAAACACACGTGCAAGAACCCAAAACTTTTGACTAACTCAATCCCCAGAAACTTCAATGGAGCTCAACTTTAGATAGCACATTAAATGAGTTTTCATAGTTAATCATCGGAATTACAACAGGCAAAGGACATTCCAGGATCTCTCTTAATCTTCTTGGCCCGAACATAAAGACTATGCGCTGCTGGAAAAAAATCTTCCTGGACACATGAACATTTATCTGGATTCTCTGAGTTAAATGAAAAGGAGTGAATTGAGGGCCATTTTGATCATCCATTAAAGTCAACCATGCAGCTCCCAAGAAGGCATACCTGACTTATCCTCTGATTTTGCCATAATTTCAGCAGCATAACAGCATAAATGGCTCAAAAGACCAAAAGACCAGCCATCATAACTTGGAAAAAATTTGACAGAGTTTCCCCAGAAGTAGAGCAGTAAGAACCCAAAATATAGACTGTATATGTATGCATAAACTGCCAACAATAGAACCCGAGCATCAATTAGGAATCACTAGTACATAGCCTATGGCAAGGTCATGAAAAGGGTGCTCCAGCTACCTGTATCACTGAAAGGATCTCCACATTTGAGAATCC
Organism: Adiantum capillus-veneris; assembly: GCF_014529385.1. NCBI lineage: Eukaryota > Viridiplantae > Streptophyta > Polypodiopsida > Polypodiales > Pteridaceae > Adiantum > Adiantum capillus-veneris. The sequence continues at coordinate 20,580,001 of NC_140937.1, read as the reverse complement.
CCCAACTCAATAAAACCTCACGCTATCGACCCTCTCACGAAGGCTAATGCAAATCGCGTATAGTCAAGTCTCAGAAATGACTATCTTCTAGACCAAGTCTCAGAAATGGCTAGGACTGCCAAATAAAACCAAATATGGCTCCACAAAGGCGTACAATGACAGTTTCCACAAGTAACGTACAGTCCAGCAGACAATGCGCTCTAACAAGTGCCAAATGATGCATACCCACGGCAACTGCAAGTGACTCCACTGCTAGTACATCACTATAATCCAGTTTCCTGTTCCTATGTGAATCACCTGTACCTGTAACCTATAACCTGTAACCTGTAACCTGTAACCTGTAATCTGCAACCTGTAATCCCGAATCTCGAAGCTTGAAGCTCGAAGCAGAAGGTACTCGAAGAAGATCCTCCGTGGGGGCGCCAAAAGAATGTGAGTGGGATGGAAACACACAGAACGCCTCTATAATGATCCGACACACACTCTTGGGATGATATACACACACACTATGGGTACTCGGCTTACACAACGCACCTGGCCGAGACAGGGAACACACCGATGGAGCGAGAGGAGAGAGACTATCCGTTTACCCACTCCACACAGAGAGAGACACACACACACCCAAAAACTCAACTCAAAAGAGGAGAATTTTTTATGTTTAGATACAATAGATCTTGTGCCAACACCAATGGAGCAAATAGCTCACACAATATGGGTAAAATGTACCAGATACAATCACAAATTGGAGCAGAAGCTTCGCTCATAGGAGAAACTTACACAGCCAAAACAGCAGAAAAAGAGTGAGGAATTTGGCAAAATGGACAGTGCCATCGCATCCGGAATGGCCCAAAACCCCAGTCTACAATGTCAAAGTGCTCAAATCCGACCTCGGATGAGCAGTTTACGGCCAAAACAGGCTCCAAAAACCCCAAAAACACAATTGTGGCTGTTCCTCCTCTCTTCTCCACGTTTTTTCTGGTCTTCTCTTAGTTTTTTCAGTTCCCACACTTAGCTTTATTACTTGGGCACCCTTGGCCTTTTAGATGACCTCAAACGGACCCCGAACAGGCCAAAAACTGACCTCGCAGTGCATAGTTGTCACCTTTTTTGCATCATCCGCACACCTGGCACTCAGCTTTTTCCAATAATGCATCCCTCCATCACGTGAAGTGGACCCAAAAGATGGTCTTCATGATGACCTTTCTGCATAATTATCACAAGGAAACACCCACGTTGTGTCCGTACTTATCCACGTGCAAGTATCATTCAGCCTCCTCACGCCACTAGATGCCATCTGACGCACCTGCTTATCTCATGCCGTCAGCCCGCAGATAACTTCCTCGAGAATTTTTACACGCTACCAACTCCTCATTATTATAGAAAAACACACTGGTACATGTAATAGTGAAAAACGATGCAGTATGTACATGTTGTCCTACCTGTACACATGTGGGCCCCACGTAACCACCTGGCTCTGGAAAATGGGCAATCCTTTATTCGATGCACCATGCATGTGTATGTACATATACACAACCCCTTGCTCCAAAAAACTCCTGATAGTGTGGTCTACTAAGAAATATTGTAGACCGCAAGCTGATATGGAGTACATCAGCCAAACAATGCCTGCGTTAAACGAAGGTACTCGTCCCGCAAAGAGAGTACACGCTAGAGGTATGGATCTACCACTAGCAAAGGAACTTGAGTAGATGGGTTGGCACCTTTTTAGGTGTAAGAGGGACCATGCCTGCTCAAGAGTCGCATGCACTATAGGAGACGTCTACCCACTAGAGGTGATGTCTATCCTGGAAGGGGGACCCATCTAGGACGTGAACCAACCAAAGGAGGAGTGACTGGGGTGCTCCCTAATAGGTGGTCTCTCGTCTAACATCTACATTAAAGGTAAGGTAGTATTAGGACATCTTACGCACATGTATACTATTAGACCTAAGTTGGGGCTAGTAGTGCCAATAGTCTACTTGCACCTCTTTAGATATCATCTCAACCGTGGTAAAACCACACGTACATTGTGATAATCCATACATGAGTGGATTGTAAACCACAACACCACAATTAAAAAGGGACTATACCCAAGAGGAAGCGTAAAACCATTGGGTCCTATGCTCCCTTCTTTAGTGTATAAATACATGCACATACATATATACATACACACATGCATACAAATCTATACATAGATACGAACATATACACACATATATTCATGCATACACACACATATATACGGACATATACACATTTATAAAGGCTCTCGGGCTAATCAATCTCCCTCCCTCTCTCGCTCCTCTGTGTGTGTGTGTGTGTGTGTGTGTGTGTGTGTGTGTGTGTGAGTCTTGTGGATATGTACACACGTTGTAGGAAATTATATGAGCAACCAAATGCTGAAACAATGCCATTTTATGGTTGAATTTCAGAATTTTTTGCAAGCACCATTGGTGTCAAACAAGGATGCCCACTTTCCCCAACCCTATTTGGGCTACTCATTGATGAATTGGAATGCATGGTTCTTGATTTTTATGCAACAAGAAGGCATAGAAGAGGTTAAGATCGGAAATGCGGTGATCATGCTTTTGCTTATGCCGATGATGTAGTGCTCTTGGCACATACCTTAGAAGATGCACAAAAGCTTATGAGTGTCTTGGAGCCCTTTACCCTACATAGTGGGCTGATCGTGAATGGATCCAAAACCAAGGTTATGCTTGTAAAGACCCTCAATGATGAAAAAGCCATGCATTGTATACAACAATGAGCAACTTGAAGTGGTAGATAGCTTCAAGCACCTTGGCCTTGAGGTTCCATCCAATCATAGATGGAAGGATTGCGCAATGCGTCGCTTGGAAGCCAGAAAGAGGGCTTATTATGCATTTGAGAACATGTGCAATGCTGGAGAGATTAAGTGTTGGACTCTCAAAAAGTACCTCTTTGACACATTGGTTACACCGGTGCTTCTTTATGGAGTGGAGGTGTGGGGTGGTAGCATCGGGAAGTCTACTTGGAAAGAGTTTGAGAATGTCCAAAAGCGTTTTCTCACCAACTTTCTCCAAGTCAAGACACAAACACCCTACATGCTCTTACTTCTTGAGTCCGGATCGCTTCCCATTGAGGTCTTGAGCATGCAAAGTATTGTGAAGTACATGCTTAAGACACAATGTAGCCCTTTGTATAGACTTCCTAGAATCGCACATGAAGCAAGTCAAAAGGTCCAAAAGACATGCAAGAGCAAAATACTAAATTCGGGGTGGATGCCTGACATCAAGAAATGGTTTGGAAGATGGGATGCATGTCACTTGGTCAAGGATGCATCGATCCACTCCCAAGTTAATGAGGCCTTCTTACAACACCAACGTATCATGGCTTGGGAGAAATCTGGAGGTTCTCGCTTCAGCCATTACACCACACACATTGCCCCAAACTACAAATCTCTCTTCTTCTCCGAACACGGTAACCGAACCCATCCCTACATCCTTGAGCCCATACCATTGAGTGCGATCCACGCCATTGCCTCCATTCATCTGGGGAACTGGCGAGGAGTCTCATCGACTTTGCACTGGTGAGGAGTCTCATCGACTTTGCACCTTATGCCCTCGTCAAGTGCGAGAGAGTGAGTACCACACACTACTTGAGTGCTCAACTTTTGACCACAGTAGGTCCTCTTTTTCGCATATATTCAGCCATGAGCTCTCCCTGCATACCTTCCTCTTCCAACCACGATGTGGACTCTCTATTGCGACACTCATTTTAGCCATTTTTGAGCATCGAGAGTCACTTATGACCTCCACTCACACCACGTGACATCTTCATTTGGTCCCATAGGTCATATTTGACCTCTGAGGACGATAATAGAACTCTTTCTCTCCCTCTCTCTCTCTCTCTCTCTCTCTCTCTCTCTCTCTCTCTCTCTCTCTCTCTATCTATTTCTATCTCTATCCCTCTCTTTCTCTACCTCTCTACTTCTCCCTCTCTCTCTATTTCTGCCTCTCCCTCTACCTCTCTTTATATCTCTCTCTCTTTCTCTATATCTCTATCTCTCCCTCTCCTCTCTTTCTCTATCTCTCCCTCTCTTTCTATATCTCCCTTTATCCCTCTCTCCCTCTCTCTCTCTCTCTCTCTCTCTCTCTCTCTCTCTCTCTCTATTTATCTATTTATCTATTCTCTTTTTTTAAAGTTTTTTAAAGGTATTTTGTTTAATGTTTAACTTTTTTGGTCTTGCTTTCTTTTTTCTTTAATTCTAAAGTTACACTAACTTAATATAAAATGTGAGTACGGGTGTGCACGGATGCACGCATTCACGGTGCATGTGGGGAAGGGGAGAAGCATGAAACAGGTGTGGGTGGAGCGACCTTAGGAACCAAGTGAGTGAGGTGCTCCTTTACCCCAAAAATCTCCCACTTAAAGGCGATGCGCCGATAAGTAAGACCTACTAGCTAAACTACTAGTATGTATAAGAAACTAGGTGAGAGACTCTCTCAACCTATGCCCATTGGCTCATCTTGTTGATCTACACGGAATCGTATTGGATCTGGTGGTAGGCGAGCATGCATACCCATGCAAGAGCCTGCATGTGAATCCCGTAGACTAGTGTGTATGGTCTGCAAAACTCTACTATGCATCATGCTTGTGTCATCCATCACATGACTGACAATCCTTGCTGCAAATTCTCCCATTACAACTGCTTGATCGAGCCTCCACATGAATAAGGCAAACATGAGACGCCCAAACACTGACGAAATCTACACAAACCTGGTTGTACTATCACTACATCATCAGGACTACCCATCGCATATGGATGCATCAACGCCAACATTGGGAAACCTACGTCCCTATCACCATAGGCAAAACTGTGCGTCCTGGCACCAACTCATCAGCCTCCAACATGATCATATCAAAGAACTCCATGTCTGTGTCTCTAGGGAGCAAATCTGCTTTACCTCAACCTGCATAAACTTTGACAACACATGTTGTGCCTCACTAGAGCACTGCCACTCTATCTCAGTCTCTAGAGAGTCCACTGGCACGTCCTGCACAAATAAATGCTCTGTCTCGTGAGCATGGTGGAGCTCATCTACGAAAGAGGCCAGTCTTGTCTCTTGCTCAAAGCATGCCAACAACAAAACTGAGACTACGTCGTCTCGAACCTCAGACACATGCATAGCATATACCATGTCATTGTGGGATCCTCTGGCAATCACTAGTGAACCACAATGCATTTGGAAAGACTGCTCTCTAAGTAGTATCTGACAACCAAAGTTTGCTAACTGTCTCACTAAGCTCTATCTTAGCTAAGGGACGTAGCGCACATGCCGTAGCATGTATGATGCACCACTGGGAAAATACAAGCAAACATCTCTTGCACCCTCTATGTCAAATGTCAAACCATCGACCAAGTGTAGACAGCCAAAACTCCCACTAGAGAAGGTGCTAAACCAGTCTCAAAACACGATGAAACATAGAAAGATGCATCCTCATCTAGCAACCAACATGGAGAAGTGTCACTGTTCAAAGACATGTAATTAGGAGGAATGCTAAAGGCAAATGTGACATCACCGTCACTGGCATATGAAGCCACTACTCTAGCATGTGTCAAAACCTCATGTACAACATGCATAGATCTCTGCTGTTGTCTCATACATCTAAAACAACAACACCTAATGTGTCCTATGTGACCACAATGCCAACAATGCAAGTATCGGTAAGAACAAGACCGTCGTCTCGCATTGTTACACATATCTGCTGCCATAAGTGAATGTCAAATGGAAACAAAGTGGAGATCACTTGACCACTACGCAATCATGAAAACCATGACTAATTGCATCAAATACGATGCTCACATATGCATAAAACAACTCCACAATTTTCTATCTGCAAGCATCAATTGGGACAAACTTCTCAATCAAGTGTAAAGCGCATAACAATATACGCAAGTAGAGAGAAAACTACCTCAAAATGCATCCCACAAGAGAAACTGCCTGCAAAAATCTGCAAAAAACCTATGAAACATGTGACTGTCTATTTGTAGCCACACAAGCATACACTATCCTCACTCCTACAAGAGTGGGTACAAGAACACCAAATTGTGTCCAAGCTGACAATACAAGTCAAAGTGAGAGTAAACACTCGATCACTATCAAAGTGGGAATATATCAACCACTGTACAAGATGGCAAAACACTGTAAAATTTTATGGCAAGAAGACGGGGGAAAACAAATAAAATTTCCTTTGCAAAATGAGTCAAAACTCAATGTAAGCCGCAAGCCAAAAAATGGCCAAAGTGGGAGTCAACTCGACCACTAAACCATCAAAGAGTAAATTGCACATACGCATAAACCATGGCAAGAATCTAGGAAAAATCCGGCAAAGTTTTCCTTGAAAACTAAGAAAAAAAACTCAAAAATCTCACCAAATACGCATGAAAATAGACAGTTAATATCTCAGTAGCAAAATCCACAACTGGCATACATAGCACTGCCAAAACCTTGGCAAAATAGCTCACTTTTGACTGAGTGGCTCTATGGACGTATACCTGTTCAAAAAACACTTGTAAACCATTGAACCTACTAACTGAGAGCTATGGCTAGCTCACATTGTATCCGCATAATGCATGCGTAGCATGAAATTGCACCAAACTATGCCAAAAGGGCTCTCTAAAAAGCTCCATACAGTCATACGTGCCGTCGCAGCCAAAAAACTGGGACAACTGTTGAAGTCAAAACATCGTGGACGTAGCCAGGCCGCTCTGGATGGGGGTTAGAGGAGATCGGATGCCGCTCTCTCTCTATGGTCTCCTATTGTGTCAATGTCTAAAAGATGATGTGCCGTAAAAAACCCTCCTGGATGTCGTCTTCCACCGCCAGGCGAAACCACCAATGCTATGGCCGCCTGTGCTCGAGGAAAAATGTAGAGGACTCTGCTTGATGTTGGCTTCCACCACCTGGTGAAAGTACGCTAGCCAAATAGCCACCTGATTGGTGTTGAAACCAATGTTGATGCCAATCACCAATGCTCATTGCCGATGCCAAGCCAAAAAATCAGTGTCAAAAAATGATATGTTGAGGCGATGCTAATCACCGATGTCAAAGTCGCCTCTCGCCGTCAGACGGGAGTCTCCAATGTCAAAAAGAATGCTGAAAAAATCGGGCCGATGACAGGTGCAAGCCGAGAGCCTATCTACTCTCTCTCTCTCTCACACACACACACTCGCTCGCTATCTTTGTCTCTCATCGATCACTCTCAGCTTTATCTCATTCTTTCAACACTACTTCAATCAAGCTCTCTCCTAGGGTGAGAGAGTCGGGGTGCGTGAGAACAGGGTCGGGGAGTCGAGGGGGGTGAGCCGAGAGCCTATCAGCTCTCTCTCTCTCTCTCTCTCTCTCTCTCTCTCTCTCTCTCTCTCTCTCTCTCTTTGTCTCTCACTCGATCACTCTCAGCTTTCTCTCATTCTTTCAACACTACTTTAGTCAAGCTCTCTACCGGGGTGACAGAGTCAAGGTGTGTGAGAACGGGGTCGGGGAGTCGTCGGGGAGGGGTGCACCCACTCTTGCACACAATAGTGTGTTAAGTTTGAATTTTTTTTTTAAATTCTTCTCTATAGGACTGATGAATGCTGACTATTTGACGAGCGACAGGGTATTGTCGAGGTTGTGTGCTTGCTTGCTTTGCCCTACCCCAACACTACCTGCTGCAATTCCTCAATTCCCCCCAGTTACCTTCTCCTGCATGCGACCTAGTATCCTAAATGGTGCTATCCGAGCTGGTGAATTGAGTGTATGTGTGTGTGTGTGTGTGTGTGTGTGTGTGTGTGTGTCCGTGTAGACACACCACCACACATCATCCAAGCTTGCAATGCTTTGATTTTAGATATTGAGTGCCTTGCTCACTACTTGAGTTCACCAAATCCTTTGATTGTTGTTGATGTCTCCTCCGCTGGATGAACTACTTATCTCAAAATTTACCGCCCTCTGTTTCTTTTGGCTTCAGGTCTTGAGCTCATAAACGGTTGTTGCCTGATTTCCTGCACTCAATGCATTGTCACTCCAAGCTTGAGCTTCCCCTGCTCTACTCACTTTGCTCAACACCCTGCAAAGCTTCAATTGCTCTCTAACTCTACGCTTCAAGATCTTGACTATCAAACAACTGATTTTTCCTACAGATCCCTGTTTCTTGTACCAATTCCAGAGAATCTTCAAGATATCTCACAGGTGGGCGAGGGGCTGCGCGCATTAGGACTTTGAAATTCTATTTGATCTCCTCTGATCCATGCCGAATCTGCTTTGAATCAACCTGATCCGGTGTTGTGAAGCGTCGAGCTCCGTGGGAGATGCATTGCCGCCGCGAGATTGCCGCCGCTGAGCCATAGCTCTGATACCACTTGTGAGTGCGCTTGTGCATGGATGTGTGTGCGCGCGGTGCGGTGTGGTGCATGCGGGAAAGGGGAGAAGCACGAGACCAGTGTGGGTGGAGCAACCTCAATAACCAAGTGAGTGAGATGCTCCTTATTTGTGTGTATATAATGAATAAGGGCATGTACACACGATGCGCATGTGGTCGCGGACACTGAACTCCGGCCTTGGGCAAAGGCGTAGCGCCTTTACCCCAACATTAAACAATCAAACTAAAAAAGCTTTCATTTCTTTTCTCTATCTACTTCAACACTAACTTAACATTACGCATTAAATCTACACTAATCTCTCTTTTCCTCTCTCTCTTTTTGCTATTTTCTTAGTCACACACCAATCAAGAAAACACCTACTATAAGCTAATCACGCGCTCACAAGAAGCTAATCACGTGCTCACCACAAGCTCATCACCCTCCCTCAAGCAATGCAAGTGAGGGCAACCGAGAAGTCAAGCAAACAAGCAAAGTAAGGGCAAGAAAGCAAACACCATCTACAAATATGCAAGAGGTATGAATCTTTCATTTATCTATCCTAATGTATGTGTCTTTAAGACAATAGGGCGGGGTGGGTTGGTAAATAAGCTTACCTCTATTCTCTTTCTCCAAAATTGTTTCTTCTTGCGTCCTCTTGTGTAGAGCTTCTGCGCGAACGATTCTTCTATCTCTCCCACGCCTTCTTCTCAGCTCCAACGGCGTTGATGTAGCACTCCACAAAGAGTGATTGTGTGTGTGTGTGTGTGTGTGTGTGTGTGTGTGAGAGAGAGAGAGAGAGAGGTGGCAATGCAAACAGAGAAAGGTATGCCCAAAAAACATGGCATACCTTGCTCGATTTCTTTTCTATGACCGCCATTTATTATCATCGTGCATATTATCACGTATATTAGCGCGGATATTACCACATTCAAGAAAAGCAAACATTTTAAAAAGTTCGTGATGTTGTAGGCTTTGTGCAACCGCCACTCCAATTTTCCACCCCCAGCTTTAGTACTTTTTTTTATATAATTTTTAGCCTCTCTTTTCTTTTCTTACTCATTGCATTTTTAAATAGTATATTTTCAATACTATTTTAAGTTTTTAAAAGTATTTATCTATTTTTCTTTTCATTTTACTTATTTAAATATATTTTTGGTCATTTCTCTCAATTTTTCTATTAAAAATCTAGCTGACACCTAATCTACTAATTGTTCATTTTTAAAACACGTGTTATTTTTAATGAATTGTACTACTCATTGCACTTTATTTAAGTATATTTTTAGTCATTTATCTCAATTTTCTTATTGAAAATATAGCTGACACCTAATCCATGTGATTTTCAATATTTTTTTTGAATTGATATGTCTCCATTTCACACATGTGCAAGACGATTGGGATGACCGTGGCCATTTGAACAACCCCGAACGTGATCGGTGGCTCAAGGACAAACTCCCTTGTGCTTGCGCCAAGTGCGGACAGGCAATCCCTCGTTTGAAGCGCATTGCTTTGGAGCATGTGGAGAACAAGGGGCTTTGGCGACCTCAAAAAAACGCTCGAGAAGATGAGAGCATAAACCCCCCCCCCCCCCCCCCCCCCCTCTCGCTTGAGGATGCCCCCATTGGTCTGTGTTCGATGGTGGTGCTATGCAAGACCAAAAGACAACAACAAGAGCAATCGTGGGAAGGCATGGCACGTGGTGACCCTCCCACTAGCTCTACTTAGACCGCTCCTCCACATGCATCTCAAGGAAACTTTGAGCTTGAGGATGAGCACATGTTTGACATGGTTAATGAGTTGTTGGCTCACAAAGGCAACATGTGCGATGAAGATTGTAGACCATGCACTCAATGGGAAGCAACAATAGAGGACAAGTTGTTGTTGAGTGCCCTAGCACCTCTTTATGAGGGTGCACAATACTCGATGCTCCAGGCATCGTTGGAAGTCTTCAACTTGCAATCAAAATTCGGTTGGAGCAATGAAAGTGTAGATGCACTCCTTGAGTAAGCTCTATATATGGCTTTTTATACATCTCTCTCCCTTCATGGCATGGGCTTGCATTTGAATTAATAATATTTTTCAATGGGCCTCTCTCTCAGACAGTACCTTTCAAAGTATTGGGAAATCATATTAAAACTAGAGGTCTAGTTGAATTCCAAAAGATACGGGGTTTTAATAGGGGTCTTGACAAAGACTATCGTCTTCATGTCAAGACCCAGCATCCAAAAACTTTGGAAGAAGCCATCAGTCATGCGCAAAGATATGTTGATGACCAAGAGAGGAAAGGAAATGTTCCCTACTCTAAGAATACTTTTGCTAAGAGCAATGTGGCTAAGAGCCAATGGCGAGGTAGATCTCCCACACGTTCCAAGAGGAATAAGAGACAATCTACCTCTCCAAGCCCACAAGAGGCTAAGAAGCCTAAGCACTCACAAGATACTCCACGTGGGTCTCTCAGCACTGCTGATTTTGAGCGTGCAAAGAAACACAATTTTTGTTTTAGATGTCTTTCGTACCAACATAACAAGAAAGATTTTCCTCTTTTGCAAGGCAAAGAAAAGTCCATGTACACGGTGCAATGCCTCACATTAGATTCATCTCCTAAATATCGTGCTGTAGAGGTTCTTCATATGGAAGAAAAGCACAAGTGTTGTGTGCCTGCTTCAATGTGGCAGCCCACCTTTGATCCCCATTCTCATGCATGGCACTATTAACGGACAACATGTTCGTATTTCAGTGGATGATGGTGCAACTCATAACTTCTTGAACTATAAGCTAGTCAAGAAATTGAAGCTTACACAGACTCCTTGCTCTCACAAGTATGTGGTGGAGCAGATGTCTAGGAATGATAAAGAAGTATGGGACACAGTAGTTCAAGGGGTTGAGCTTATTGTTCAAGATCATACGATGACCCTTGACTTCCAAGTTATGAACATGGACCGTGCTGATGTAGTTTTAGGATGGGAATGGCTGCATGGTTTGGGAAACACATTGCACACTAGTTATAAACACAACTCCTTATCCTTTATGGCCAATGGTAAACATGTGCTTTTGCTTGGTGAGAAAAATATACCATCTGCACCTCTTATATGTACAGCTGAGCTTTCTATTTTGCAGAAAGCAAATTTTTGTATTACTGCTTGTCTCCAAGTCTTGTGAATTCTCAAGAGCAAAGTGCGGTGAATTCTAGTACTGGTATGCAAAGTGCAATGAATCCTACCAATAAACAAAGTGTTAACAAGTCTAACAAGCAAAGTGCTCTCAATTTTAATTCTATAGAGCAACGTGCAACTGTTGTAAAACAAACATTACAAGAATTACAAGATTCTCCACCACAGCATAACTCTAGTTTACTTTCTCCTTTTGCACGGCAAAAGCTAACTCACTTACTCACGGAGTATAGTGATGTGTTATCAAGTGATTTACCATCGGGTTTACCCCCTACACGTGATGTGCAGCATGGCATAGATGTCTTGCCAGGCACTAAACCGGTGAGTAAAGCACCTTATCGTGTGAGTGTTAAAGAAGCCAAGGAGGTTGAGAGTCAGTTGGCTGACTACTTCGCCCGTGGTTTCATTAGACCTAGTACTTCGCCTTGGGCATCACCAATTCTATTGGTAAAAAAGAAAGATGGTACTATGTGCATGTGCGTAGATTATCGTGGATTAAAGGCCATAACCATCAAGAACAAGTACCCTCTGCCAAGAGTAGATGAGTTGTTTGATCAACTCCATGGGGCAAGATACTATACAAAGATAGATCTTCGTTCAGGATACCACCAGGTACGTATCCTACTGCAAGATATCGCCAATATTGGCTTTAGAACACGGTTCGGGCATTTGATTTTTTGGTTATGCCTTTTGGTCTAACCAATGCTCCAGCTACATTTATGACACTCATGGATAGTGTCTTACGTCCCTATCTTGGAAAATTTGTTGTGGTTTTCCTTGATGACATTCTCATTTACAGTAAGACTGAAGATGAACACATAGAACGCTTACAATTAGTGTTTGAACAGCTACGAGCTCACATGTTGTATGCTAATCACAGCAACTGCGATTTCTTTAAAACAGAGATACATTACCTCGGTCACGTGATCTCTTATTCTGGCATCAAGATGAACACTGACAAGGTCCCTGCCATTCTTCCATGGCCACATCCAAACACGGTTGAGGAGCTTCAAATATTTTTAGGCATGGCTAGATTTTATCGACAGTATATCCGTGACTATGCCAAAATCACTTTTCCTATGACGGATCAACTTAAAGCAAAAGGTAAGACCTTTTCTTGGGAAGAAGCCCAAAAAAGCAGTTTCGAACAGCTCAAGGTAGCTATAGCCACTGCTCCCATCCTAGCAATCGTCGACCCACTTAAGCCGTTTGTGGTAGAGACTGATGCTAGTGATAAGGCCATTGGTGCAGTACTTCTCCAGGAGGGAAGACCTATAGCCTTTGAAAGTAAAAAGTTAGATAGCGCTCAACATAATTATTCTGTTTATGAGAGAGAGCTCTATGCCATAATTCACGCTTTACGAAAGTGGCGACACTATTTATATGGTGCCGAGTTTGAAGTAGTTTTTGACCGTGAGAGTACCAAATGGTTTACTACTCAAACAGACTTGAAGGGCCGTAAAGCTAGATGGACAGAAATCCTTCAAGATTATGATTGTAAGCTACGATATCGCAAGGGGCGATATAATGTAGTAGCAGATGCACTAAGTCGGATGCCTCAGATTAATCACTTGAATTGACATTCTGTTGTTATTTTGGCAACTCTAACACTTTATACACATCATTATGAACTTCCCATCAAATTTTCATCACATTTGGATATCTTTTGACCTCCAATTATCCAAAAGGTAGAAATCTACATGCACAAACCCTTTATATGGATTTTGACCTCCATTCTCAAGCTCACATTCAACTCTAGGATTACGGCCACCATGCACATGCTATACACATCTTACCCAATGACTTTCAAGCATTTTTGCATCAACTGACATCATACGCGTGGATGTCTATTCTCTCATACAGATGCCAAACTCCACATATTTCATCATGAGCATGTTCACAACATAGTATAAAGGCCATGCATTCAATTTGGACAAGTTTGAGCAAGGTTATGACCACTTGGAGCCCAAAATAAAAAAATCTTAGCAAAGGGTACATTCTATGGCCCCAACCACATGAATCATCTCCAAATCAAAATTTGAGATGATCAAAGTGTTACCCATCACACCTGGGAATACTACATATCAAGTCTAGGCCCAAAATCTCAACAGAGACATCATACGCGTATGATGTCTCCAGAGGCCAACATGACTAATCTTGGGGGATTTCTCACTTCCAATGCCATTATCCCATGATTGTTATTCCACAACTCAAGTTTCATCAAGTTTTGATTCTTTGTACCCATCTAAACCCAGGTTTCGAAACTTTGAAGCTCTACACCTAGATTTTGGTTTCAAACACATGAGAATAATTCCAATTTAAAATCTAATGGCCCAGGACTCTATACCATGCTAAAGCCTAATTCTAGTACAAGTTTGACCCCTTTTGGACAAAGTAGACATCATACGCATATGATGTCTCACTAACCCGAAGATGAACCTAAAAGCTAACTTGACCCCTTCTAAACCTTTACCATATGATTATGAGAGTATCTACCAAGTTTCACCCCATTTGAACCTCATTTGCTCAAAACTAAGCCATAATCCAACTTCAAAGCCTGAAGGGGTTCTAATGGTCACAACTTGTCCAAATGACATCCAAATTGAAATTCAAGCATATATATAGGATGTACATGCTATGAGCTATGTACATATGAAAAATCAATCCATTTTAAGCACTTAAACATCATATGCGTATGATGTCTTACAACATGAATTTGCACCCAAAATGCATTTTTTGACCACATGCATAGCACCCTTGGGCCCTAATTAGCTTGTGTTTCAATTTTCAAGTCATTTGAATAGCTAAAAATTGAGAAAATGCCAGATTTTGTGGACAAAGCTAACTTTTGCAGTTGGAGTGCCCGCAGGATTAGTGGAAGCCAGCAAATCGCCAACAAAGAAAAAGAGACTCTCATTGAAAGACATCATTGCGACGACAGAACCCTACACTATCCCTTATGAAACACTAAAATTGACCAAATCTTGGATAGATGAAGCCACACTCGAACTGAAGGAATCAGACTTTACCAAGGTACATTCAAAGATCCGCAGGGCAGTACAATAGACATTCCCATGATTCCCAGAGAGCTCAGTGAGTATGCAAGCAAGGAAGGCATCCTCAACCACCTAGAGAGGGCCGATCTACATAATTATTTTGCAGCAAGACCAGTAGGATTGGATACACAAAGGGTCCTCAAATCATTTCAGATACTCTAGAACTCCACAATAAGGGCAGCTCTGTCAGAGAACGAAGAGATGATGTGAAGGTCTATGCTCACAAGAAGACAAATCCCACCTTTGAAGACCTAGAGGATCCGAGGGCTGCAAAAATCTGCAAGCTTTACAACCTATACTTTCATGTTTGCAGAAAACGACCACAAAAGTATACCACACCACCACATGAAGTAGCCACCATGATCACATGGGCACTGAGAAGCAGTGTGCCCAAAGATATAAACTTTGTCGAGTATCTGCATGAGAAAGTGGTTGGAATGGTAATAGATAAGCCAAAGTACATTGTTGGGGCAGAAGTTCTCACAAGGATTTCCTATGAAGGAATATGAGAAATAGCCAGAACAACCCACACAGAATGAGTGGCTGAGATTGAAAGAGGATGTTGAAGAAGAGACTCCAGTAGCAGTAGCCCCACCTATCTCTACGCGGCTGAGGCGAAAGTTCAAGACCGTGCAAGAGGATACGTAAGAGGAGCCACCAAAGAAAAAGAAAAAACAGTCATGTTCAAAGAAGAGCGACTGAAAGAAACCGCTAGCCACAAAGCCATCCAAATTGAATGCCTTATAAAACATTTCAAGGCAGAGAGGGCATTAAAGGGAGACTTTGAAGAATATTGGGTACAAGACCCTATGAAGGTGGGTGGTAGCTCCTCTCGAACCCTCAAAGACCAGTTCAATCATTATATCAAGGCATATGAAGAGACAGAACGAGTAATAGAGCAGCAGAATCTTGAGCCATTCAGCATTGACAAGGCGCAAAGTATAAAGAAGAAATTACAAGAGAAACCTAAAGTTCAAGAAGAGAAGAAAGAGACAGAAGATGTTAAGACCAAAGAGCGGAGTGCAACCCCATCAACATCTCCCCTTGCACACATCCAATCGACAAGCCCTAAACCCTCCGCATCTCAACAGAGGGACTTACCAAAGAAGAAAACAGAGGCTGAATTGACGCCATAAGAAAAAGAAAAAGCACATAGATGCACCTATGAAGACCTCCTCAAAGCTGGATATTCACGTGAGGATGCGTCTGAAGCTGTATATGGCACCTCTATTCCCCCATGGGATGCATAAAGGGGAAAAAGAGAGAGGTGAAGAAAAGCTCAGGGACCAGGATACACAAAGAAGGCCACCAGAAACACAGTCATCGGAATGTGAAGTACCAGGGTTGGTACAGATTCCACCAGCACAACAATGGAGACCGATGGAGTGCCCTTGGAGACCTCCTCCGATAGGGGTATTGCTAAGCATGGGACACCAAGTTCAATTTTTTGGCCCACTCCCTAGACCATCAGCAAGAATCATAATATATGCAAATGAAGAAGATGTGATAGACGCCCATCAAATACTTGAGAGGATCAGAACGCGGTCTCTCACACTTGCCGAAGAAAACAACATGCTACACACCAGGGAAGGCAATATGCAGGAAGAGTATGAGAGCATCAGAAGGATTCTACAAATAGAAAATTAAAGAGCTGAGATGATAGAATGAGAGTTTGAAACTCTCATTATAATGTTAAGGGATGCAGGCAACGAATGAGATACACTTACAGTGCAGATGGAAGAGATCTTGGGCGAAGTCAAGAGTTTACATGAAAAAAAGGAAAGGAGGGAAGACGAGCTGGAGGCAGCTAAAGATGAAGTAATGGAGCTAAAAGCCAAGTTAGAGCTACTCCAACAAGAAGTAGAAGAGGCAAGAACACAGAAGCCAGAGAAAGGGCATGTAAACTTGGGCATCAACGCACAAAGTGAGCCCATGGAGATCCCCAAAAGTGTAGAAGACCTACAACACCTAGGAGAACAGTTACATTCACAAGGAGAAGGAGAACAACCATTGACAGTAGAAGAGGAGGCACACCTCCAGATGTTAATTGAACAATCCACGGTGGAGGACCAAAAAGCAGCTTTGGAATGTGAAAAGAGAATGATTCACTCCGTTTGAGTCCAAGGCTTGGCCACAGATGTACTTAGGGGAGAGTGGGTGCAACCATCCCTCCCCTACCCTCTCCTGAAATATGAAGTTTTGGCAATGGAAGTAAAAGCAATAGAGCCAATATATGAAGGGGATCTCAACGACCGAGAGGCTACCAAGAGGATCATGGATTCCCAACCAAAATGGAGAAAAGAATGGCTCCTCAAGTACCCAAGATTTTTGCAACACTTGGTGGAAGCCCCAAAGAACATAAGGGATGACACTTTATTTTCCCCTGTACCTCGCGTACGCACTTGGGCAAACCATGCTAGGCTATTGAAGAAACACCCTACCTGGCTCAACTACCCATCAATGCCACCACCTAAGGAGGGAGAGAGAATAGGTGTTTCTTATATGGTGAAAACGCTAAAGGGCACCATTAAGACTTTCACTGGCTCTCCGGACTTCATGTGCGTGATGATCCAAAAAATATGCAAGACCCTCCTGGCCTGCCTTGAAGTGTTCTCCCCATCAAAAGAAATGGATTCCACATTACAATCGACATAACCAGGATGACATGACTTGTCAAAGCAGAGGTTCTACACTTGTTTTACCAAAGGCTAATGTTTCTGTCGAGCTATCATATGCAAGCCTTTCAAGAATCCTTCCACACCGGATTCTTTACTTATGACAGTAGGATCTTCGGCCCTACAATCACTTTGGGCAACATAAGATATGAGTCATACTTAAAGCTGTTGAAGCCTCACGGGTTCCATTGATGCAAACGCCTAAAAGACTGCTACGACAGGACATGGGAGCAAAAAAGATGAAGACCCGTCATGTCAAGGACGACATGTAAGCGGAGGGGGAGAGTGTTAACCACTAAACACGAGAAAAGCCCAATTTTGTATTATTTATTCCATCAAACTCAATGTAATTATTTTTCAAGACTTGATTGAGTTTCCAAATTGTAATATACTAAATATGTGAATTAGCCAAACCCATGGTAGAAAGTAGGAGATGATTTCCATAAGTTAGAACCCCCAAAGCCGAGGTATAAAGGCCAATTCTTGTAACCCTAAGGGCAAATTTTGAATTAATCAACTTTTGAGCTCAACTAAGTGTGCCGTGAGTTTTGTGTGAGAGAGTGAGTGATCATCTTCTACTCTCTACACGTGCTATGAATGCTACATTGTGAAGGTTCCTTCACCATCGTGTTCGCAACGACGAGAGCTATGTGCCAACGCCAAGCTTGCACGGTTTTGGTCTCTTCACGAAGAGCTCTCCCGCGAGCTTTGAGGTGAGTTTTCTCTCTAGCCGGCACCCGATTAGAGATTGCTATATGTCATTGCGTTCATGGCAAGTAGAACTACACATTATTCTTAAACATGTTTAGAATCGGTGACATGTAATTTTTGGCATGTCTTCATACGCAATTTCTACACCAAGTGTTTACAGGTAGTGAGTCGGGTTAAAGACTTTAGGGTAGTGTCCTTTAGGTGTGTAGAGGTCATCCCTTGAGTTTTGTGACAATTCGACAACGTTAGATCTTGTTTTGGAGAGCATAGTTGTCGTAGATAAGATAGATTTTGTGCAAACATAGTGTGCTTTGAGTTGGTTTTCCTTGTTAGTGATTGTCCATAGAAGGTTGAGTAGATGATTGGCACCCATCTATTTTTTTCCATGCGCTTACGGGTCAAGCTCCGTCCTTGGTTGACATCTTGTTTGTTGGCCTATTCTCACTTTGCTAGCAACTGCGAGCAGCAAATTTGCCTGATAATATGAAGGTGCCATAGTCTTCAGTAGCTGGTAGTCTTATGTACGCCATGGTAGCCACAAGATCAGACATTGCATTTGCAATGGGAGTGGTTAGCAAATTTATGGAAAATCTTGGCAAAAAACACTCGGAAGCAATGAAGCACATCTTGAGAAATCTGAAAGGTATGGTGAAAAAGTGCTTGCGCTTTGGGAAGAGTGATGCATCCATTGTGGGTTACACAGATGCAGATTATGTGGGTTGTGTGGATAGTTAAGATCCATGTATGGCTATGTTTTCCTATTTTTTGCAGTAGCCATCTCATGGAGATCATGTCTCCAAGATTGTACGTTATCTTCCACCACAGAGGCATAGTATTTGGCAGTTTCTGATGCTAGCAAGGAAGTTGTGTGGCTAGTTTGCCTAGTGGGAGAAGTTGGCATTACTTAGACTCTAGTGTTGCATTGTGACGTTAGAATGAAATTACATTAGCAAAGAACCCCGTGTTTCACTACAAGTCAAAACACATAGAAGTCCGTTATCATGTGATACACAACATATTGGCTAGGAAGCACATTGATAGCACATTGTGCTATCAAGGTTCATGCAGATGACAACCTTGCATGTGCTCTCACAAAGAGCCTACCCTCATAGCAGTTTACACATTGCATATAGGTAATGGGTGTAGGTGAAACCACTTGAGTGCTTCATGGTTGTAAATACATAGTCACTTGGGCCAAATTGGCCTTCAAGTGGGAGATTGTTAGGATTCAAATCAATTGGTTGAACACCCATATAATTGGCTTCATGGTTGTAAATACATATATCCACTTGGGCCACATTGGCCTTCAAGTTTGAGATTTTTAGGCTTCAAACCAATTGGCCGGACACCCATCACTAACCGTACCACTAACCTTATCTCCATTCTTTGGTTATATAGAATAATAAGGAGTAGTGAGGCATTCCAATACTCATTGAGAGCTCCACCCAAAACTCTCTATGTTCTCCTTCCTTGCACAGCATGCCAAGCACGCACACATCCGCATTTGCACTCACTATAATGGGTACCACACAAAAACCCAAGTTATAACTTGTCAAAGCTAAGAAGCTTCTTAAGGGCCTTAGAAACAAACAAATGATTTATGTAGTAAATCTTATCAAGTTGAGAGCAAGCTAGAAGAGGAACCCAAGGATCACACCCATGTGTGGTTACAGAAATATCAAGACCCATTTCTAGAGGAATTAATCCAAATTCTACCAAGAAGAGAAGTAGACCACAAAATTGAGCTCATACTAGGACCAACCCATCAGCCAAAAGCCCTTACGAGGTGTCAATCCCAAAACCTACAGAGCTCAAAGAAAAACTTTGGTTTTTGTTGGAACAAGGGTTCATCCAACCTAGTGTTCCACCATAGGGAGCCCTTTTCTTGCTTAAGAAGAGAGGTCCTTAAGTAGCCTATAAATGGTTGATGTTGTTAATTATATTAGGGTAAGTGGACAGGGGATCTATTATCGGTTTTGTTGAGCCCACTATGTGGGGGATGGTGCATACCTCGGGAGCTTTGGACTTAATAATGGAGTCTTTTTAGACTTGCCTATGGCTTTACCATTATTGAGCCATAAGAAGTCCGAAGGAGCTAGCCCTCGGCAACTCTGCTATGTTAGACCTACTCCTCTACTCTCTATAATTAACCATTTCGAGCCGTGGGTGTAGATACTTAAGAGCCGATTTTCAAAGGCTAAGAGGAGTGGCAACTATGGTTTTGAATTGCCAAAGCATACACTAAGTACATACATAAATTTTGTTAACATGGCTGACAATAATCAAGAGAGTAGAATGAACATTGATAGCTTTGATTTTGCACATGAAGGTGCTAATGATGATGCTCCCATGTTTGTGAATTATCTCATCACTAGGTTGCAGCAAGCTATGGGCAACCCTGCTTTGCAAGCCGAAGTTACTCAACAACTTCGTGCTTATGGAATTTCCCTTTCTCTTCAAGAGGAGAGAGAGCTTAGGAGGCCTCTTGAAGAGACCCCCAAAAGAAGACTCTCTCCCATTCGAGAGGAGGAATCCAAAGAGCAAGAAATCAATGAAAGTTTAAGTTCCTCTAAAGATGTGGCTCCACAAAGACGGCGGTCTAGACGATTTCCCACTCCTCCCAAGAGGAAAAGATCAACACATAGTCCTTCTCCTCATCACTCTGAAATGCAAGAGAGGAAACAAAGGAAGAAAAGGGCTAGGAAGAGGTCACCCTCTTCTCCTTCTTCTTCACCTTCCTCCTCTTCCAACGAAAGTTATGGCTATTCTCCTAGAGAATACAAGAGGGGAGGACATCGCAAATAACTTCCTGCATGGCGAAGATCACAAAAGCTAAAGAAGTTCAAGGAGGGAGGAAAGAGTATCTCTTTTCTCACCTATGATGGCACCTTTGGTGCTACCGACAAAGTGCTGGCCTTCATCCAGCAATTTGATGCAGCCTTTGGAGACGAGGGCTTCAAAGAGTCATCAAAGCTATGCCATGTAGCTATGCACTTCCAAAAATCAGCTCGTCAATGGTGGGCTAGCCTTCATGGCAATGGTGAAGCCCCAAAGACATGGAAAACTCTACGAGTTTCCATCATGAAGCAATTCCTTGCAAGCGATGCAAAGGACAAAGTGCTTACCGAATGGCACAGCTTGAAGCTTCGATCCCATGAGTCTATCCACAAATATGTAGACAAGTTTTGGGATTTACATCTCAAGGCTACTGTCTTTCAAAAGATAGACTTTGCCAAGCAAAGGCAACAATTCTGTGTGGGGTTACCTGAAGAGATGGCCGAATACATTAACTCTCAACGGCCTGGTACTATTAGCAAAGTAATCCATCACACCATGGTTGCTTCACGCATCAATTTCCATCAAGGGGCTAGGCGTAATGTCAAGCCCATGGAGAACAAAGACAAAAATGATGCAAAGGGGAAAGCCAATGTTCAAAATTCTTCCCAAGGCACTTCCAACAACAACAACAACAACAATCGGTCCAAGGAGAAGGGAGTTTACAAAGGTAAAAACAAACTCTCGCTTGAAGAGCTTGAAGCTTTTCGCAAGGACCATAAGTGTTTCAAGTGTGGGGAGCAAGGACATGGCTATCGTTCTGGCCCCAAGAAGAATACTCACAATGAGACTCCTAGGGCTTCCACCATCGAAGCTCCAAAAGAGGATCCTCATTGCAAAGGCTCATACTCTCCTATGCTTGGGGAAAGGTAAGAGAGCATGATGCATTCATCTTGTTTGACCCTGGCTCTACTCACAACTTCATATCAATGGAGTTGGCCACCAAGTTGGGCATTCAAGCTTTCGAGATGGGAGATATGGTAACCACTGACGCAGTTTTCAAGGGACAAAAAGCCTCTGTTACTCCCTTGATTGGGAAATTGAGGCTTCATGTCCAAAGCTATGTCGACAAAGAAGACTTTTCCATCTCTCCTCTCCAACATGAGGATGTTATCTTAGGGCACCATGGTTTGATCGCATGGCTGCCAATATGAAGTTCCCTGAAAGGAGAATTTACTTCACTTACAAGGGAAAGAATATGTATATAGATGCTAGTGAGCGTGGTCACACTATTCCACTTGTAAATTCTCCTGGTTTTGATAAATCAATGAAGAGCTCAGTTTCTGCGTATATGTATATAGATGCTAGTGAGCGTGGTCACACTATTCCACTTGTAAATTCTCCTGGTTTTGATAAATTAATGAAGAGCTCAGTTTCTGCGTATATGATTTTTGTCAAAGAGTCTCCAAAAGATCCTAATGTTTCATCAAAAGTAACTGGTAGGAATCAAGAAGAGTTAGACTTCTCTAATTTTCTAAAAGGATTCCAAGATGTGTTCACTGATATCCCTATGGACTTACCTCCAAACCGAGGCGATGATGACCATCGCAAAGAGCTCCTTCCTGGAAGCTCACCACCTAACAAGCCTCCTTATCAAGTCTCACAAGCTCAACAAGAGGAGATCATGAGGCAAGTACAAGAGCTGGTAGACAGAGGGATGGTGAGGCCTAGTTCCTCTCCCTTTTGTTTTCCAGTCCTTTTAGTGCAAAAGAAAGATGGTACATACCGCATGTGTGTGGACTATCGAGCATTAAACCATATCACTATCAAAAACAGATTTCTCGTGCCTCGGGTAGAAGATTTGTTTGATAAGCTACAAGGCTCTACCTACTTCAGTAGGATTGACCTTAAGAGTGGCTATCATGAAATAAGGATAGTGGATGAAGATATCTTAAAGACTGCGTTTCGCACAACGTTTGGTCTTTATATGAATATCTAGTCATGCCTTTTGGTTTGACTAATGCACCAGCTACATTCAATCGTCTAATGGAGAAAATTTTTAGACCATACCGCAAATTCACTGGAGTGTTCTTTGATGATATCATCATCTACTCCAAGTCTTTGGAGGAACATAAGCAACATCTCCAAGTGATTTTTGAAGCATTGAGGGAGAATAAGCTTTTTCTCAACCAAAAGAAAAGTGAATTTTTCCTTCAAGAGATTCAATACTTAGGTCATATTATCTCTCAAGATGGTATCTGTATGGATCCATCAAAGTTAGAGGTAATAAAAGCATGCCCTAACCCAAGAATCTACATGAGCTAAGAAGCTTTATTGGTATGTGTGCATATTATAGACGCTTCATAGCAAAATTCTCTCAAGTAGCACGACCACTACACGACTTAACTAAGAAGAACGTTAAGTATGTATGGACTGCTAAGGAGCAAAATGTTTTTGATAAGCTCAAAGAGAAGCTTACTTCCCAACCAGTCCTCGTACTTTTGGATCTCTCAAAACCATTTGAGGTCCAATGTGATGCTTGTGGTGATTGCCTTGGAGCATTTTTTCTTCAAGAAGGGCATGCCATAGCATATGAGAGCCGAAGGCTCAATACTGATGAACGAGTCTTGGGCATTTATGAGAAAGAGCTTTTAGCTATTCTACATGCCTTGAACACATGGAAGCACTACTTATTGGGGACTCCATTCATTCTACGAACCGATCACCAAAGTCTCAAGTATTTCATGACGCAAACCAAGTTTTCCGATGAACAAATGAGGTGGGAAAATTTTCTTTCGCAATTTAATTTTCATATTGCTCACATTGCTGGTAAGCACAATCAAGTGGCCGATGCACTTTCACAACGACCAAAAGTTAATGCGGTATCTATAGCTACTCACAATGATCTATCTTCTATGATACATGAGTATGCTACTGACCCTGACTATAGAGACATAATGTCAACCCTTGCTTCGGGGAAGAAAGAGGAACCATTCACCTTGCAGGATGGTTATCTTCTCCACGGCAATAGGTTATGTGTTACACATTCCTTTCGTGATAAAGTTATGTATGAATCCCATGCTCCTCCATATGTGGGGCATAGAGGTATTCAACCTACTCTTCGAGGAGTAGAGACATACTTCTATTGGCCTACCATGAAAGTGCGCATACAAGAGTATGTTTCAAAATTTGTAGTATGCCAAAAGACCAAGTATGATAGAGGGAAGCAACCTGGATTACTCCAACCATTGCCTATCCCAAATTCACCATGGGAGAGTATATCCATGGATTTCATCTTTGGATTACCCAAGTCTATCCATGGGAATACAGGAATATGGACAATACTAGACAAGTTTAGCAAACAAGCACATTTTATTCCTGTCAAAAAAACTATTAAGGCACATCAAATGGCGACTCTCTTCATATCTCAGATTTTCAAGCACCATGGATTACCCACATCCATCGTGTCGGATAGAGATCCTAGAATGACCACTAATTCCTGGAAAGGTCTCTTTGAAAATCTAGGAACAAGATTGAATTTCTCTTCGGCCTATCACCCACAAACAGATGGCCAAAGTGAGATAGCCAATCTTACGATACTCGATCTACTCAAGACTTATGTTACCGAAGTATATCAACGATCACAATGGGAAAAGTACTCACCTCTTGTAGAGTATGCCTACAATAATACTATACATACTTCTACGAGAAAAGCACCTTTTGAGATCATTGAGGGAAGACCTAAAAGTCCCTTGCTACTCAAAGTACATGGGAAGATCTTCGCCGCTGATGAGTATATCCGTGACCTACAAGAATCTTTTCAGAAGATTAAGGAGGCTATATCCATATCTCAACAAAGGCAAAAAGCTGCTGCTGATAAGCACAGAAGGGCCTTAATGTTCAAAGAAAATGATTGGGTCTTACTCAAGTTTCCTAAGGCTCTATTAAGGCAAACGACGGGCAAAAATCCTACGGGCCATCAAAATTATTATGCTAAACTAGCAAAAAGATACTATGGTCCTTATTAAATCTTGAAGCCCATCAATGAGACGGATTATCAACTCAAATTGCCCAACCATTGGCTCATACAAAATGCCTTTCATGTAAGCCTACTTAAGCCCTACAAAGGCGAGCCACTAAGTGAACCAATTATTGAAGACCCTCTCAAATTTGAAGACCAAGAAGAGGTGCTACAACCCGAAGCTGTCCTTCGGCATGAAGACAAGGTACTACGACATGGTAAGATTATCCGACGGTATCTTATTAAGTTCAAAAATTATCCTTTTGAAGATGCTAGATGGATGCAAGGAATACATCTTAAGGATAGTATGAACCTTGTCAATGCTTACAATGCTACATTACAGTAAGCAAATGTACAAATTTCTTTTAAACGACTCATGTTTTTGTCTTATAAGACTAGCCCTCTTTTCAATTGTGCACAAATTTAACTAATATGCATGCTTAGAATCATGTTTGTGATGACGACGTCTCTCAAACACCAAGTAGAATTTGTCACTCTACTTTGGGAGAATGAAATGGACTAAAGAGTAGACATGCTTGCGGCAGCTATGTCTCCCAAGCACCAAATGGATTAGTCATCCATCTTGGAAAGATGTCGTAGGGTAAAAAGGGATCCTCTACCCGCTAAGTAAAATTGACTAATGACTAAGGGTTTATCTCTTCTACCTCATAGTCGAGGACAACTATGATTTCAAGAGAGAGGTAATGTTATAAAATTTAATATATAATATCTAACCAACCCAAATGATTTTCTCATATTAAACTGACCACTTAATGTGGGAGAATAAACGGGAACAAGTGTTAAGATATAGACATGTGCTTATAGATCTATCTCAACATGGGGCCAATGGTAAAGGGACCCAAATGAGAGATGGTCTATCAAAGAGCAAGACTAACCAATGGAGAATAATACCATAGGGTTAGCTTCATTGAAGACCTCCAATAATGTGTGTAAAAGTCCTTTGACCTTAGGTAAGCTAGGGCTGAGCTTGAGGCACGAACCTGACCCAGCTCGAGGTGCTAGTCCTGCTTGTCATGCTTGATGATTGAGGTGCTTGGTGCTTGAGATGCTTGAGGTGCTTGATGATTGAGATGCTTGAGGTGCTTGACATGCTTGAGATGCTAGGGTTGCACTTGAGGTGAGAACCTAGCCCAAGCTTAAAGTGCTTAAGGGCCAAGCTTGTGGTGGGAACTGGGCCTATGCATGAGGGGCTGGAGGTGTCAAAAAGTCAAATATTCAATCCCTACAAGGAGGGGCGATCCCTACATGAGGGGGGATGAGAGAGAACACCCACACACTAACACAAGGCAGGCATGGTACAAAGAAAGCAGAAGGGACACTTGTCAAGTTCCTCCTCATGTTGCCCTCATGGTGTGCCTGAAGCCTATTGGTTTGCCACCCAAGGGGTCCAATGATAATTTAGGATATTTAATTAATTGATTTTGCATTTATCAAGTCCTCTCTCTCAAAGGGGAAAGGGGGACACTTGTCTCAAGGCTACCCTTGCTGCTTGTAATGCCTCTTGCTTGTGATTGGCTAGGCCTAGAGGGGTCCAATGAGCTTCAAGCATGAGCTACAAGGCGGGGTCGACCCAAGCAAGCTAGGGGGTTTCTTAGAAGGGATACTCACCCACACACACACTCACAAACACTCGCATTGTGTGCTATGCAAAATGTAAGAGCCCTCTCCTTCTCCAAGCAAGTAGAGGTTGAGAGCCTACACCAACATTCTTGGCTATGTAGTGCAAATCCAACCAAGAGCCATGCTTCAATGCTTAAGCTTGCCATCTCCTTCTTCTTCATTACTATGCTATTATGTATGCTAGCAAGAAGAGTTATGATAAGTGAGGAACTAATTCTTTCTCCTATGAAATGTTTCTTCTTCCTCTTCCCTACCCTCATTCCCTGCTAGCTCTCTCCACCTTCGAAGGTGTTTGAGGTCTTGGGACTGAGGCTTGGGATAGTTAAAGCTTTTTTCAAGTTTATGTTATGCTTGTGATG
The DNA here is from genome assembly GCF_014529385.1 of Adiantum capillus-veneris. Lineage (NCBI taxonomy): Eukaryota > Viridiplantae > Streptophyta > Polypodiopsida > Polypodiales > Pteridaceae > Adiantum > Adiantum capillus-veneris. Next base: position 20,553,216 of record NC_140937.1, on the reverse strand, counting down.
CATGAAGCTTTCCATCTTCATTGCATCACCTAGGTTACAAGGAACACAAAGATTGTATTGTAACAAGTCTCTCTTAATGGGAGAAATCATAATACAAATGCCTATTGGAGGGGGGACCGGCTCCACATAAATCCGGTCCTCAACTGTTGTCATGTTCTCTAAATTCTCTCTCTTGCAAAAGTATTGTTCATGCCCAAGTTAACTAATTGCTATGATTATGTTGCTACCTTCAATTATGTTCACCCGCTATGCTCACAAAGTCATTTCTCAAAAGTACTCTCATTAATTTCCGCTACTCTCAAGTTAAATAGGCCAATTCCATTACAACTTATCTATTGGGGAGTCTGATACAAGAGGACTAATGCCAAGTTCATTAATTTGGACACTAAAAGCATTTAATTTGACTGTCAAGGTCGTGAGGAGGGGGCTAGTGCATCTGCGTCATTGATCTGTTGCACTTTATTTTGCAGAATGTAGCTCTGCAAGCATGCGATGCATGCCACATCAAAAGATAGAATTTGGCCAGCCTGCAGCCAATGATGAGGCTCCAACTCAGCACGTGGAATGTCACGAGGTGCTGACACGTCAGCGACGGCTGGAATCTGAGACTCTCGCAACCTGTCTGCACTCTTAAACTCTCTGTCGACTAGAATCTGAGAATGTCTCCCAATTTTCTTGGAATCACTCACTGTTTGCACTCTCCCAACAACACCCTCGTGATTATCACCCGTCTGCAGGCTATGTGCCAACCCCACTCTCCCACGACCATTGACGACCGAGAATGGTCGTGCACCGACCATTCCGTAATCAGGGCTCCCAACCTCCGTCAATTGCCCATGATGAACGGGAATGGTCAGTGCACAACCATTCACTACACCATCATTTGTGATTCACACTTGGTACACTTCAAACAATTCGCATGCAAAGGAAAAGTGAAGAATGTAAATAAAAACATCATCGCTCAAGCACCAAATAGTAAAGAGGAGAGTTTTTGTAATAAGAGATCAAAATTTCATGCCATAAAGCAAGAAGTAGGGCTAGATCATGAGACCCTCCTCTTTGCACACACATGGAACTCAAAACACTAAGTCAAACGACCCTTGAGTAGTGGGAACAATGTTATAGACGGAGCACACAAATCTTGAGACAGGTGGATGGTGGAAAAGGAACCATGCACTCGTGTTCCCCTCGCCTTGAACCCGTGATTCAAAGGCACATGACCTAACCACACACTAGCATGGGGTGTGTTGACCCAATGGGCAAAACAAAACCTCATATTTAATGGATCCTATGTAATAGTAAACTAACACAATGGCCCATCCCATCCAACATTTGACATGCCGCCTCATTTATGATTCTGTGCCTTTGTGCCCTGAGGCCAATGCTTGAAACAAACTTTAATGTAAAAACTTGGAAATACTACACATGGAAAATTTCAGAGGCAACTTGACTTTGTTTGAAGGTGTTTACACTAAATTTCTCTAAGATCTAAAGGTTTGCTAATTTTGAAATTTACTAGTGGGATTACACGTATTTTTAGAGCACTGCATACACAAATTCTCCACCAGGGCTAGAAAAAACATTTTTCCTAACCGAAGAGAATAAGGGCAAACTTGATATTCTCTCGGTTTTTAGATCAAAATTTGAAGCTTTTGCCGGTAATTACACTAAAACTTGTGAAAATTTCCCGGTTTTCTTCAAGGCAAGCTCAAAATCTAACCGCGATTGTAGGATTTCAATCGGTTAAAATACACAGCACCCCGGTTTTCTTGTAACACTGAATCTCCACGGCAAAAACTTCAACTACTTCACATGCATAAGTACTAAAGGTTTAAAAATGAGAGTTCTTGCAAACGAGTCGCGATGTCGCGAGTTTACGTGGGAAACCTGGAACCCCGCACCTCCGAACGAGAGCTTGAAGACGAATTCAGAGTCTATGGCGTCTTGCGCAGGTCATTCATCTCTGTTTCCATCTTTCTCAATTCAGGCTTGGCTTCTGTTTTTTTTTTTTGCTTCCTCATGCTTTGCCGAGAAGTGCTGAGCGAAACATGCATGATGCCGACTTTTTATAAATTCTGCTTGCATTTTTTGCTATCTGAATTCAGAGAATTTAGGATCCTTGATCGATACGAAAATGCATGCCAATGATCTGCACAACAAGTGTTGATGTATCTGCCCTTTGGAAGTAGCTGCCCTTGTCATTATATCAACCAAGGCTTGTTGTTTCACAGTGTTTGGGTGGCAAGGAAACCTCCTGGCTATGCTTTTGTGGAGTTCGATGATAAACGTGATGCTCTTGATGCAATTGAAGCATTGAATGGTAATCCCTTCTATGTTCCCCTTCTTTGATTCTGCACGTATCGCTGCGTACCGTTGTCCAAGATTGGTACGTTTTTTAAATAGTCAATTCGATGAAAATCTTTCAGCTTATTTGGAGATGACTGGAGAGTTGAGGAAGTTTCAGTTTGATCCCAAACATTTGTGAAAGTTTAAATCTATTTCATTTGGGATGTTTTGCTCATTTTTTCTAACTTTCCATTCTGCCCATGACGAGATCTCTACATTGCTCCCTTGAAAGCTTGCTAAAATTTAACAAGGTGGAAAAGGAAAAGGTCTAGGGCAAATGTTTTTTTTTCCCCGAGAAAAAGATCCTTCTATTAGTTAATGAAAACTGCCCATAGGGCTACATCCACCTCTGCAAGAGAGGGCTACAACAAGCATGATGGGGAGACTCTCCCAATGAAAAAACAGCATATATACAATGAGGCTAAATCAAGAGATGGGAGGAGGGAAGAGCCACACAGGTGGACAGTAGTGCCATCTGAGCACCCCCTGGACTATGGTGTAGAAAGGCCTAGGGCGCCAGAGTCGAAGGAAAGCCTCGCGGCGCTCCCGCATGCGGTCGGAGCTACCCTGTAGTCCCTCAAGCTGTCCTCTGAGAGTATGGATCAGCTCTAGCCAAAAGTCACGAACAGTTTCTGCTGGTGGCACAGGGCGAGCCTCAAAGATGCGGAAACAGCGGGCCCGCCAGATGAACCAAAGTGTCAGGCCACTGATGAGCTCCCAACACTCCTCTCTCTCACTGCACCACTCCTGTGGAGTAAGCTCTGTAGCAGGCTGAAGTGTAGGTCGCTTCCCATGCATCACTATCATCCTGCTGGTGGAAGATAGCTCAAACTGAAGTGCCGGGCCCGTGAGTGTGGACCAGGTCGCTGCCCCCCAAGTGTACTGTCGAGCCGTGGAGAGAGTAGGCATCAGCCGAAGAACTCGTAGCCACACCTGCTGGGCCGAGGGACAGTCCCAAAGACAATGACGCTGACTCTCCACCAACTGGTCACAGGTTGCACATGCGGCCGAGAGACCACTATGCACAAGCCAACTCCCTACTGCTGTGGCTCTGTGTGCAACCAGCCACTGAAACAGAGTCCCACCGCCTTTGCCAAAAGGCTGCCAAGAACTCGACTGTGAGGCCCTCCTCCTGCCAATGACGTGCTGTAGCGGGGCGGGCCTCTCCCTGTGCTGCAAGTATATGACGTCCAAGCCGAATAGTGTACTGAAGGAAGGGGACTCCTGGCCGGTCTGCAGAAGAGAAGGGGTCCCTCCATAGCCACTCACCAGGATCCCATTGTACTCGTGCCAGTGGACAACACTCCCAAGCCCATAGCCTCCAGTGTCCAGTCTCAAGAGCTGCTGGGTCAGGGTCTATGACGCAAGTCCTCCCACAGATGCCCACAACTCGGATCCTCTGGAAACAGCACTTTGCTTCTTGCGGGGCCTCTACTGTAACTCGCTGTAGTCGTCCCCCACCCTGAAGCTCGAAGAACAGGGTTGGGACAGTCTCTGAGCAGGCCCTGACTCAAATGAGAACCTCCAGTCGTGTGAAGGCTCCCATTCACCGGGGTGCTACTGGCTCGAGAGGCGTGAGCCACTCAGCTGGAACTGACTCTGAGATGTCCTGACACATGCTTTGCACCCCTCTAGCTGGAAACCCTGCACCTCCTCTGACAAACCTGTGAACTCTAGCCAGTCACCTAGAGAGCGCGCTGGACCTGCTGCCATGGGACCCCAAGAAACATGAGGCCGACTCCCAACCAAGTGGCTCTCTGAGTGCTAACCATGGGGTTCCAGACGAGGGGCTGCCGTAGGCGCTCCTCCGTGCACGTCGGCTGTCTCTGCTCTAGGCCGCGCCGTAAGAGCTCCCAAGATCGAAGCAAACTCACAGCGAAGCGGTTCTCTAGTCTCCTGCTCAAACCAACTCGGCGCAACTCTGTAAAGATCCATCTGGTCGAAGGTTGCCAAGGGCCTCCTGACTGAGGCACCCTGGCACGAAGCCTCTGTAGCAAGAACTCTTTCCAGGGCTCCTCGCCTGGAAGAAGTCCTCTGACGACGAACTTCCCAAGAAGGGCTCTGCTCTGCTGTGCTGGATCAATGATCCCAAGCCCTCCCTGAGAACAAGGAAGTGTGATGACCGACTAAGCCACCTTGGCTCGGGCAATCTGAGTGTCACGACCTGACCAAAGGAAGTTCCTGATCAGCCTCTCTACCTGGCTGATACAAGAACTCAAGAAGATCCAACAAGAAGTGATGTACCACATAGTCACCAACAACACCTGGTTGGCAACTACTACTCTACCAGCCAGCGAAAGTCGTGCTGAGCTCCAATGTAACAGCTTTCTCCTGATGGACAGGAGAAGAGGAGCAATCTGCTGCTCGGGGGACAAGTCCAAACCAACCTGACAACCCAAGTACCGAACTGCAGTCTTTGGGGGAATCCACCTGAAACCCTCTCCTGGCATCCAATTTGGCACAGGAGCACTGCCAACCGAGAAAGCCATTGTCTTTCTCCAGTTGATCAGTGCGTCCAATGCACAACAAAAGGTCTCCAAAGCCTGCTCACATCTGTGTAGATTGGCCTCCTGGCCCTCTAAGTACAAGGCTGAGTCGTCGGCAAACTCAGCGTCCAGAAACTCATCTCCCCGAATAGGGAGTGCTAAGCCCCTCAGACCATAGTTACCGGGGAACGCGTTCTGTAGGCCCTGGAATGCCGGAACGCCGTTCCCCCCCCCTCTGCCAAGCCGGAACGTCCCGGAACGTTTTGCCGTTCCGGGTGACCACTTGATACCGGAACGGCCGGCCGGAATAGCTCCGGAACGGCCCGGAACGGTCTGGGAACGGCCAACTCTCAAAAATGGGGAGAAATAGGCAATTTTTTGCAAATTTGTAGTGAACATTAGGTGTTCTTCTAAGTGTGCAAGGACTCAAAAATTAAAATGCACCCCCTCACACCCATTCCCTTCTCAAGCGTTATTTGAGTGTTTTTTATGCCTCCCGTTCCGCGCCGTTCCCGTTCCGGACCCTTGGCCGTTCCCCCGTTCCGCGGGGGTCCCCGTCGCCGTTCTCGTTCCGCGTTGCGGGTAACTCTGCCTCAGACCAACTTGCCCTGACACCAAAAATCTGCTCATCGCCTCCGCATAGAACAGAAAGAGAAAGGGGACAAGAGGACAACCCTGTCTGACCGATCGTGTGAGCATGAAGCGCTCGTCTGAGTCTGAGAGTGAAACCCTAACCGCTCTCTTGTACTTTGATGATTGATTAATATGAAAAGAAATACCGAAAGGGGCGCCAGTCTTTGGGGCCAATATCTCTAGGCACGGAACTCCGCCGGGCCAGTGCAAATCTATTGTGATCTGTGAATTGTTTTGAAGTGGTTATTTGGTGCTGTCGCGGTTGATTCTTGACTTGGAGTGTCCAAGTCTGTTACACTACCCTCTCTCTGAGTGCTGAGTCCAACAAGACCCGCTCTGGGATGCGAAGCATCGTGCTCCCACTCCTCTGCCTGTCTGCCACTGTGAGGATCACTGGTGCATGGTCCGAGAAGGATGTCCCTGTCAGGATGCCCACTGATCCCCCCAATTCGCTGAAGTGGTCACTAGTGTAGAAGCGATCTATCCGCGATAGATTCACTCCTCCCACTCTGCGGTCTGATCTAGAGAAGGCAAGACTCGCTGGAGGCCTCACAAAGCCAGAGTGCTGCCATGTATCCGAGACCCTCAAAGTCATACACAACCTCTCCAAAGCTGCTAACTTGACTCCATGCATAGTAGCATGGTTGCCTCCAATCCTGTCAGAAGGGTCCTCCAACATGTTGAAGTCCCCTCCTACACACCAATGGTCAGCTTGTGGCAAAGACTCAACAATTTGTGACCAAAACTCTGCACGAGCACTCGCCACATTGGGCGCATAGATGTTCAAGAAGCCCACAAGGCCACCCTGAACCTGCATAGTAATCCACTGAGCCCTGCCTGGCACAATAATCCCTCTGCCCACAGTGGCCTGCTGCAATGAGTCTGCAATAGTTATACATACCCCACCTTGGATGCCTCCAGGTCCAAAAGCAGCTGACCAAAAGGTATCATATCGTCCACGCAAAATCTGACCACATCGCCGAATGCGGCTCTCGGACATATGGTGCTCCTGAAGCATAAGGAGATCAATCTCTCCTCCCACAAGGCAACGTTGAAGCTCCTGACGCAATCGGCCCCGCTGTTGCTGAAACTGGGGCCCACCTAGTCCCTGCACGTTCCACGAGACGATCCTCATGGGGAGCGAGAGAGAACAGATGCTGCCGCAGCAGCAAGACGTGCGATCTTTGAGGCTGGCTTGGATGGGGAGTAATCCGCATCCGAGCGTCCTCTAGATAGGCGAGACTGCAGTGAGTGCCTAGCCCAAGCCCAAGCAGAGCGAGCCGTGCGTAAAGCAACCTCCTCTGTCCAGGAGTCCTCATGAATGTATACATAGCAAGGCAAACACTGCGTATCAGCAAAAAGGTACACCACAATGTGCCTACATCCTGCTGAGTCTGGGGTTGTCACCGCAAACTTGGCTAGTGGCCACAAAGTCTGCAGCAAATCTGTAACTCCAAGTTCTCCCATGTGGTGAGAGAACTCGAGAACCTGTGTATGCAACCATCCCACCACTGAGTCGAGGGACCACTCTGTCTCGGCCCTACCACAGAGGGGGAAGGAGAAACCAACTGCTGAGTCCAAGGCCTCTGCCCCTCTAGTGGCGAGGAACAAAGCATGGACCCTGAAGCAGGCTGTCTCGTGGTCTGCTGCGGAATCGCCGAGAAAGCGAGTGAACCCGTAGTCGAAGAAATCCCAGCGGCGTCGGAGGTCAATGCTCGTCAGACCACGAGGGATAGCTGCAAGGGAAGATGTCTGAATCTGCAGAGGGGGCCGCAAGTAGGGCTGACCCTCTCTCGCTAGGTGACTCGTGGAAAAGGCACTGCCAAGAGATCTCCTAGCCGCCGGCGAGGGACCAGTCTCCTGAGTCGACTGTGGAACTGGAGCAGGCCGAGGGGGAGAAGGAGCTTTTGGGGGGAGGGGGGGGGAGGGGAAGAGGAGCGGGGTGGGGCGACAGAGGTAGAGAGGCTTGAGGGGGAGTGTTGAGATGTCGAGCTCTACACCTTGAGCTGGCATCCACTACGGGTCTTGGCCGCTTACGGCATTTACTCACTGGCGTGTTAGGTGACCGACACGGAGGATCTCTGCCAGTGATTCTACAGCTGGACTACACTTATAGTGCCAGCCTAGTACGCTTCTAGCGAGTTCACACTTAGTGACCGCATGTACATATATGCTACTTTTCAGCTTTAGCACTTAGTCATTTTGTACTCTCTTTTTTGTGAAGAAGAAGAAGAAGCTTTCCATCTCTGTGTGCTTTGTGCTTGTCTTGTGTAGCTCTCTTGCATCCTCATTCTTTACATGGTATCAGAGCCTGGTGCAGGCAAGAGAGGCTAAGAGAGCAAGAGCATCACAATCCCTTCGTTCGCAATCCACGACCACATCTCCAAGTTTCTGAACAGGTCTCCAAAGTGCAGTATACAGAGATTTACTGTACAAGTACAGTGGTTGTATGTACGCTTGATTGTGGACACTCGTTGAGTGTAGAAAGCGTTACAGGTACCACGATAGCAGGTTCAGCAGATTTGCAGGTTTTTGCAGATTGCAGCTATTTTGTCTTAGTGCTTCAAGATGTCTGATGGTTTCAGTCAGATTGTTACTGAGAAGCTTGAGAAAAATAACTACCTTGCATGGAAGTTCAGAATAACAAATTTCTTAAAAGGAAAAGGTTATTGGGACTATGTAGAAGAAGACAATGAAAAGGAACCAGAGATTCCCGAGGCAAATGCTACAGCAGAACAAAGGAAAGCTTTGAGGGACTGGCAACAAGGCCAGAGTAAAGTGATGTATTGGCTTTCTATGAGCATCACAGATGGCATGATGGGCTATCTACAGGATGTTGAAACCCCTGCCATTGCATGGAGAAACTTAGGCAGAGTGTTCGAGGTGAACACGAAGGCCAGGAAGCTTCAACTAAAGTCGGAGCTAAATCAGGTTAAGAGGAACAACCTCTCAATCAATGATTATGCCTTGAAGATCAAGAGTATCATTGAGGCTCTTGGATCTATTAAAGTCTCAGTGGAAGACGATGACATTGTCCGTGCATGCTTGGATGGTTTAGGAGATGAGTATGTACATTTTAGGTCTTCCATGAATACAAGCGACGACATCCCCGTGTTCCAAGATTTGATTTCTATGCTTATTCTTGAGGAGAAGAACCTTGACACATCTTCTTCTCATGGTAGAAATAATTCTGAACAGGCCTTCTATTCTAACTCCAACAGAGGTAGAGGTAGAGATCGTGGTCGAGGCCCAAGGGGTTGCAGGCGCCAATTTCTGCAAGGTCAATCAAATCAAAACAATACAGGTGGCAGGGGAAACCAGTCTCAAGGCAGGGGGAGTCAAAGAGGTCGTGGTGCAGGATCAAGCAGGCAGCAACATACTCCAGATAGCAGAGAATGTTGGACTTGTGGTGAAAGAGGTCACATGTCACGTGACTGTCCAAAGGGAAAAGCAAGTGGAAAGAGAGAACATGGCAACTATGCATCTACTAGCAGAGATGCAGATGACAACAAAAACGAGCGCATGTTTGTTATGCAGCATGTAATGAATACAATGACTGCAGAGAATTCCACCCAAGATGATGTTTGGTATGTGGATTCAGGTGCCTCTAATCACATTACGTCTCGTGGAGAGTGGTTTAGAGATATGCGCAAACCAGATGTGTCAGGCTATGTGCAGACAGGAGATGACACAGCTCACCCCATTGCTCATGTAGGGGACATATCTCTAAATACGAAGAGTGGGAAATCAAAGTACTTAGCAGATGTACTTCATGTCCCAAACATTACAAAAAATCTTGTTTCTGTTGGACAAATGGTTGAGCAGGGTTTGCAGGTTTGCTTCAATCCAAATGGCTGTTATGTAGAAGATTTCAAGAATGGCTGTAAGCTGATCACAGAGGGCAAATGTGTGGGCAGAATGTTTACGCTGAATGTAGACATGCCTGAGGTAAAAGCTGCATTATTTGCACAGGGCACAGGTGTTGTGGCTGATGTTGACATTTGGCACAAACGCATTGGCCATGTCAATGAGCAGAGATTGCGCAGCATGCAATCAAAACAGATTGTAAAAGGTTTGCCCAAATTCAAGGTGGATGGTATGCATAAAGTGTGTGCAGCATGCCAGTTTGGAAAACAGTCAAAGGGCTCATTTCCACATGAGCGCAATGTATGTAAAAAGCCACTTGAGGTGGTGCACACAGATGTTTGGGGTCCAACCTATACTGCAAGTATACATGGTTGCAGGTATTATGTCTCTTTCATTGATGACCGTACAAGGAAAGTATGGGTCTACTTCATGCGTAACAAAAGTGAAGTGTTTGGTCACTTTCAAGACTTCAAAGTCATGATTGAGAAGGAGACAGATATGCAAATCAAGACATTGAGGTCAGATGGAGGGGGAGAGTACTTCTCCAATGATTTTTCAGATTTTCTGCGAATGCATGGTATACGCAGGCAGTTTACATGCAGATATACTCCACAACAGAATGGGGTCGCAGAAAGGAAAAACAGGCACATTGCAGAGGTTGCACGTGCATTGATGAATGAGAAGAACATGCCTCATCATTTCTGGGCTGAAGCCGTAAATATAGCTGTGTACATTATGAACAAGACACCTACAGCTGCGGTGCATGATGTAACACCTGAGGAAAAGTTTACAGGTACAAAGCCTGATTTGGCACACTTGAAAGTGTTTGGCTGCATAGCTTACGTGTATGTACCAGATGAGTTGCGTAGGAAATTGGATCCTAAAGCAGAGAAATGTATTCTTGTGGGATATTCCCTTGAACAAAAGGGGTACAGGTGCTACAATCCTACTACACGAGAATTACGAGTGAGCAGAGATGTAGTCTTTGATGAGATGAGCAGCTGGTACAGTAATGCACATGGCACTATTGGGGCTGATGTAAAAGATGATGTGGTTGTACAAAATGTGAGGCCATAGTCACAGGTTTTGAGTGGACCACAAGAGTCCTCTTCTCGTGGCTCTGTTGAGAAGCCATGGAATGGTAGACTACGTACACAGGTTACTCCACCAGCAGGTACAGGGAATGTATCACGAAAAGGAAAGGAAAAGGTTGATGAACCTCCCCTTATGGATGATGCATCATCAGGTTTTTCACATGTAAACATGGATTCAGATGGTTCTGAACAAAGTCTTGATGAGGAATTTGGAATTCCGGCTGTCAGGACACCTGGTGTAAGGAAAGTACAAGAAGATGCTAGAGGGCAAAGGAGTGACCCAGGACCGCGCAGATCTAATAGAGTCAAAAATCCAATTCAAAAATTGACTTATGATGGGTATCTAGCGCATCACCAAGCCTACATGGCTAAGGTGATACAGGATGTGGAGCCCACATGTTTTGAGGATGCAGTTGGAAATGTGCATTGGGATGATGCAATGAATGAAGAGATGGCTGCATTGGAAGCAAACGACACATGGGAGTTGGTGCCATTGCCAAGTGGCAAGAAAGCTATTGGCTGTAAATGGGTGTATAAAACCAAGCATAAGGCTGATGGTAACATTGAGCGTCACAAGGCAAGGCTGGTCGCAAAGGGTTATGCACAGACGTATGGCATAGACTATGAGGAGACCTTTGCTCCAGTGGCAAAGATGACGACTGTGAGAGCTGTCATAGCAGTGGCTGCATCTAGAGGATGGATTATGCATCAAATGGATGTAAGGAATGCCTTCTTGAATGGTGAGTTGCAAGAGGAAGTGTATATGGATCAGCCACCTGGTTATGTCGATCCAGGTGACCCATATTATGTATGCAGACTTCTCAAAGCTTTGTATGGTTTGAAGCAGGGCTCTAGAGCATGGTATGACAGGATTGCCAAGTATCTCGTCAGTATTGGTTTTAGGAGAGCTCATGCTGATCATTCGCTCTATGTACGTGAGAATGATGTGGGGATTGTGGTCATTACCATGTATGTAGATGACCTTATTATTGTGGGTGACAATGCTATGGAGATTGACCATGTGAAGGGTCTTCTCAAACAGGAGTTTGAAATGAAAGATTTGGGCGAGTTGCGCTACTTTCTTGGCATTGAGGTGATCAGGATTCCAGAGGGTGTATGGCTGTCACAGAGACAGTATGCTTTGGACATGTTGTCAAAGTATGGTATGGCTGATTGTAAGCCAATTTCTATTCCCTTGGATGTAAATGCAAAGCTGAGTGCAGAGAAGGGTGATGTTGTTGAGGATGTCAACATGTACAGGAAGATGGTGGGTAGTCTAATCTACTTGACTATCACGAGGCCAGACTTGAGCTACACAGTAGGCTTGGAGAGTCAGTTCATGCAGCTTCCGAGGAAGCCACATTTGGATGGAGTACGACGCACACTTAGGTATGTGCAAGAGACTCTTGACTACGCATTGTTCTATGCAGCAGATGCACCATTAGCATTGTATGGGTATACAGATACAGATTGGGCAGGTAGCATTGTTGATAGGAGATCTACAAGTGGCTTCATGTTCTCTTTTGGGAGTGCTGCTGTTACTTGGAGCAGCAAAAAGCAGCCTACGGTTGCTTTATCGAGCACAGAGGCCGAGTACAGAGGTGCAGCAGTTGCGGCGTGCGAGGTAGCTTGGCTACGCACATTAGTTGAGGACTTGGGAGTGCAAGTGGACCAACAGATTTTCATTCATTGTGACAACCTCAGCAGCATGCAGTTGGCTAGGAACCCAGTGTTCCATGCCAGGACCAAACACATAGAGGTCCATTACCACTACGTTCGAGAGCGAGTGTTGGCGGGCGACATCGACTTGGTCTACGTTAGCACAGAGGAGCAGATAGAGGATATCTTTACCAAGGCCCTCGGAACTGAGAAGCTTCGACGTTTCCGGATTATGCTTGGACTCTGCGACATGCAGAGCTCGAGGGGGAGTGTTGAGATGTCGAGCTCTACACCTTGAGTTTGCATCCACTACGGGTCTTGGCCGCTTACGGCATTTACTGACTCACTGGCGCGTTAGTGACCGACACGGAGGATCTCTGCCAGTGATTCTACAGCTGGACTACACTTATAGTGCCAGCCTAGTACGCTTCTAGCGAGTTCACACTTAGTGACCGCATGTACATATGTGCTACTTTTCAGCTTTAGCACTTAGTCATTTTGTACTCTCTTTTCTGTGAAGAAGAAGAAGAAGCTTTCCATCTCTGTGTGCTTTGTGCTTGTCTTGTGTAGCTCTCTTGCATCCTCATTCTTTACACTCTTCACCCGAGTTCTACTCCTTTCTGCGGCGGGCGCACCCCTTGGCGGCCTTGCGCTCACACCAAGGTTGCTTTTTCCCACCTCACGTCGATTGGGCGGCCGCTAAGTGCACGGTCCGCTCTCAATGAGTGAAAAGAGACACAAGGGGAGGCTGGACAAGCCCTTCTTTCTTGGGATTCCTGTCACTCTTCAAAAAACACAATTAGGAATCGACACGCCCAAGCGAACTTGGGTTCGTGCGACCGCAACAAGCAAAAAAAAATTCTTGTGATTCTTGTGGTTCTTTCCTTGAGCGATACAGAACACTGTCAAAGCTCTGATACCAATGTTAGGTGCAGCGGAGCACGTTCCGCTCTCAATGAAGTGAAAAGACACAAGAGGCTGGACAACCCTTCTTGTCTTGGGATTCTGTCACTCTTCAAAAACACAATTAGAATCGACACGCCCTATGCGAACTTGGGTTCTGCCGACCCGCAACAACAAAAAAAAATTCTTGTGATTCTTGTGGTTCTTTCCTTGAGCGATACAAACACGTCAAAGCTCTGATACCAATTTATGCAGCGGAATGAATGTTTGCGCTTTGTCAAGATGAGTGTGCTCCGAACTGTGCTCAAGGTTCCTTTTGTTCTTATGGAAGGTAGAGCCTTCCGTTCTTAATGAGAGAATGCTATGATCACAAACAAAGTGAATGGACACTGTGCGTGCAAGTGTATGAGACTGAGAGATAGAGAGAAAGAGAGATACGACACCAAAGACGTAAAACCCTCCTTTGAAGGCCCCACTCTCGTCGACGACAGTGGTCTACTTATGATTGCACAATCTTGTACAAATGAATGCAAGTGACTGATACAAGTCTAAGCTATGTCGATGACTACGACGGGGATGACGAGGCCGACACTAGGGCCGAAATCTGCAATCTTTCTACTGCTGTCCAAAAATGCTATGGGTTGAAATCTGCGACTAGTCCAAGAACGCTGATTTGGGGGGCTGTTTCTGTGGGTCTTTGTCGTTGAAAATCTGCAGGTTTAGGGCTGAAAACAGAGGTTCCTAAAGGCTGAAAACTGATGGTCTTTCCGGGCTGAATCTGCTACACTTTAGGTGAACATTGCCGGTCTTAATCTGCTGCTGAAATCCAAAAACGCCAGGGAATCGGATGATAAAAACGCTAGCTTGTCGGCTTTCCGGCGATGGATGATGATGCTGATGCAAGACGCCAGGCTGAGGATGCTTCCAAAACGCTAGGGGAGGTTTTGCTTCTTGCTTGGAGGGGGAAACCGCTAAGGGGTCTTGTTGAGAAGTTGCCTGCTGAGCTTGGCTCCTGTTGCCTCTTTTGCCAAATAGTGCTAGCTCTAGTTTGCTTTTATACAAACTTAGCAAAATTACCCTACCTACTTTTGTTGGAAAGTCACTTAAAAATAATAAGTGAAAAATGTCAAAAATAGGAAAAATAGGCTAAAATCACTGGAAAATTCCCTTGATAGAATCTGATGGATTCTGGTGGAAATACTGATGATCATGCTGTGTGCAACCAGAGGATATGCATCTACATTAAGTGATTGGGCATGCACGGTCTACGAATAGACTCACAAAAGTGCCAGATCACTTCTAAATCTCTGACTGGACTGACTGAACCCTGATCATGCTGTAGCTTGTCCACGGACACATAGGGCTGGATGCGTCACGTGACATTGGAGCACTCATCTTGAGCAAAGCGCAAACATTCATTCCGCTGCACCATAACATTAGTATCAGAGCTTTGGTAGTGTTCTGTATCACTCAAGGAAAGAACCACAAGAATCACAAGAATTTTTTTTTGCTTGTTGAGGTCGCACGAACCCAAGTTCGCTTGGGCGTGTCGATTCCTAATCGTGTTTTTGAAGAGTGACAGGAATCCTAGGAAAGGACTTGTCTAGCCTCCCCTTGTGCCTCTTTTCACTCATTGAGAGCGGACCGTGCACTTAGCGGCCGGCCACTCGATGTGAGGTGGGAAAAAGCAACCTTGGTGTGAGCGCAAGGTTGCCAAGGGGTGCGCCCGCGGAAAGGAGTAGAACTCGGGTGAAGAGAAGATCCTTCTCAAACACGGTTTGCAAGCGAAAGAAAACCTCAAGAATCTCAACACCCTCAAGCACCCAAGAACCCAAGACCCTCAAGAACCCAAGTTCCTTGTGAGCTTAAGAACCCAAGACCACAAGAACCCACGACAATTGCTAGCACCATTGGTGTTAAGCAAGGATGCCCACTCTCCCCGACACTCTTTGGGCTCTACATCGACGAGATCTCCGACTACGTACTGCGAGCAGGGGGAGAGGGGAGCGACTTGGCAGGTACTCCGGTCCACATCATGTTATATGCTGATGATATTGTGTTGATTTCAGAGTCACCCGAGGGCTTGCAACGCCATCTTGAGGCCTTGGACGAATTCAGCACACACAGGGGGTTGACTGTGAACCTTGGCAAAACCAAGGTTATGATCTTTCACACATCCAGTGCAGTGAGGAGCGCTGCCACCTTCACAGCAGCAGGAAGACAGGTTGATGTAGTCACCTCATATGTCTACCTTGGCATCACATTCACCAGCCTACCAGACCCTTCACTATGAGGCAGGCTGCTGCTGACAGCTCACCCGAGGATATGCAGCTCTGGCCATGCTAGAGCGGAGATGCCACCAGGCACACTTTCAGGAGCCCCGCACGAAGGGTGGCTTTTCGACACCTTAGTCACCCCGCCTTGATGTACTCGGCGGCAGTATGGGCACCAGGATTGACAGCTGACCATGGAACACAGCTTGAGAGGCCACAGTATATGATCTCACGCTTGCTCCGCAGCAAGAAGACAGTGCCACATGAAATTATTAGAGCCGAGCTCGCCACACCACCTATGTTGTAGAGGCACTATTCCAGACAGTCTGCTTCATCCAGAGGATGAGAGAGCTACCTCCTGACAGACTCACTCGTAGAGCATTTGAGGCAGCTATACAGCTATCAGAGTGGGCATGAGAGAGCATGGTACTCACAGGTCAGAGCATGGTTTGAGGGACACGGTCTTGACATGGAGAGCCTACCACCATTCCAGTACGACCCCCACTCACCATTGTTCAACTCTCTCGCAGTGAGAGGAACTTGGTATTGAGACAGGATCTGTGGCGGCAGCTATACACTAGGAGAGTCTGGGAGTCACCTGGCTTGGGACGAGGATGTCAGATTACAGAGACCAGTTTCTCACCATATTGTCTGGGGTTCATAACAGAGACCACGCTACATGGACACATATATGCCACATAGCTCACGGTGGCGATTGGTCAGCTGAGAGTGGCTTCACACAGGTTAGAGATTGAGATCGGGAGACATACTGGTGTTCCCAGGGAGGAGCGAGTCTGCAGACCTGCACAGAGGAGGTGGAAGTGAGGAGCACTTTGTATGTAGATGCAGAGCATACACTGAGATCAGAGCAGGTATGAGGCCTTATTCAGAGGATAGCTCACTCTCCGAGAGATCATGGACTCTCGAGATCAGAGACAGCTCGGATGTTTCTTACTAGGATACAGAGCCATCGGGACACACTACTACAGCCACACACACTACAACAGGCAGAGGGGAGACAGTCACAGCTCACAACTTCTTTCAGAGGATTGCCGCCGCCCCTCACCAGACACTCAGAGGGGAGTGACACTCCCACAGGCGGAGGTGAGCCGAGCTAGACGACGACCACGAGTCACAGGCTACAGGGGCGCGAGCTCCCACCACCGACAGATCGAGATCCGAGCCCGGGAGCGCCGTGCCACTGAGGAGCGAGTGGCTCAGATGAGGGCCGACCCGACAGCTTTCATCCGGTAGCCTTGGCACCAGACCCGCCCATGTACCACATCTTACATCCCCCCATTAGTACAGGATGGAGCTAGATAGCTTGATGCATTCTCATGATTGTACTACCTTGAGCATATAGACATGCATATACCCCTAGAATAGAGCTCCATCCCTCCTCAGATACTCCACTACCTTCATTCAGTTCAGTTTTGTTTCATTTGTCTTTCCGATAGACGGACATACACACCATGTACATTTGATTTGTCTCATAGGCCGATTTCGGCCTGACATAGACGTTAAAAATCTTCTTTTCTTTCTTTCTCTCTCTCTCTCTCTCTCTCTCTCTCTCTCTCTCTCTCTCTCTCTCTCTCTCTCTCTCTCTCTCTATGCTTCGCATAGAGAAAGAGATTGCAGAGAATGTTTACCGCATGCTGAATTTTAATCTAAAATCAGCAATTCAATAAGAAATTCACTAATTTTCGTCGAAAACCAGTAAATTTAAGGAAAAACTTGCAGTTCTCAGCTTTTCTGCCTGCTAAATTACTGAATTTTATAAAAAATCAGCAAAAAACACATTAACTTTCACCTGCAAACATGCTCATGAGAAAAAAATAATCGATTAAACAGTTATTTCATCAAAAATTACATGAAACAGTGATTATCCGACTCTAACCAGCCCGTAGACAAGCCGGCTCTGATACCATGACACGAACGAAGGGAATGGATCTCCCGACTACACGGACCACCTACAGACGCACGTCGGACGAACCACGCGACCATAGCCACCATCCGACAGCTCCCCCGTGCTGGGGCCAGCATCCAAGGACATAGGCGTGCACCTGTAAGACCGAACGTCCACGGTCCCATACCACCCGGCCTCACCTCCTCGAGGTGACCTCGCGCACTCCTAGCCTCGCGGGCTAACCACTGGCACTCTGCCAATGGGGGTCAATAACTGCAAATGAGGCCTTGGCCTCCCTTTAATAATAATGGCCGGGTTCACATTACGTCCGCCCAGACAGTGGACGCCCATCTCGACGGTGTCTGGGCTAGATCCCCTCTCCTGTGAGCGGGACATAACAGCTGGACACCAATAAATATGCCCTGAATTTGGTGTGTTAAACTGCTTGAAAGAGAATGATGTGTACTTTTTGGGGTTGCGCTACACGTGTTTGCTACACCAAAGTAGCAACCTAGCGAGCAATTTTGAGCCCTTTCAGGCTGGAAATCAACCTTTCTTTCAAAGATGAGGGATAGAAGTTATGACAGCTCAAAATAGGCAATTATATGCACACAGAGGCTAAACAGGGTGAATGATGCGTGATTTAATAGCACACAATTGAACACTCTTATGAAAGGCAATGAAAACACATAAGTTGATGGCAAGTAAGCCGCAAGTGATTATTGATGCAAAATGAAAGGGATTAGACTGATTACACATGCAATTCAGTGCACAACTAATTGCCCAATTAGAGAGCTTATTAGGGAAAGGCACACACACTAATCAAATACTTTGCCAAACTCAATCCAAAGGGTAGTGGCTCAATGGTATTACCATGAACGTACCCCAATTGAAGAGTGGTTATGCAAGAGATTAGTGTGTAAGATCAGCTAATTAGAGAGATTAGTGATTAGAATTTAGTGTGATTAGGTAGTACTATTTGTGCATAGGGCTCTGATACCAATTGATATAGCTTATGATGGATAATCCAATGTAGCATTCATTACTAATACATGTGATTAACAAAACTAATTAGAGGTTACCACTTAATCAAGAGAGAGAGTTGATGCAAAGTAGATACTAAATTATCATACAACACAAGCTCTTTTGTAGATCTAGAAAGTATATTCGACTCGACACCCATGCAAGCACTTTAAGTGGCTTATGTTAAGCCATACATAGCATGGTTGACTAGACTTTCCACACCTTACACATAAGATTCCACATGGAATAAATCACATGGCTTTTGTCTACTAGGCTTCCACATAAGTAGAGAGTGTTCACACACAAGGTGCAACCAAAGCTGGCACCCAACAACCACAACACATAAATACATGCACCAAACAATGGGACGATCCATTGTCTGTGATGCAATAGCAAGCACTACACACCAAAAGAAAACCGCACATGCCAAAGCATATAGACAAGCAGTAAACAAGCCAGACAAGAAAGAACCTACATAAGAAACGAAGGGAAAGAACTCGAAAATTCCGCAGATGACGAGTTCTCATAAGAGGAAAGGAGGGGAAGGGGGATTCCCCTCCCTGCACGCATCTTTCTATGTGTCTTTTTAGGCAGCTAGCAGGCTCATAGGCGTAACAACATTGATGTGCAACTTCAAGGTTTGAACTGCTTTTATTTGCATGATATGCAAGGCTAACTTGTGTGTTTGTCTTGTGGTTGTGAGGAACAACTTAAGGACTCATTAATGGATACTTAGCAAATAGGGTTTAAGGAATTTTGTTATTTAGGTGTGTCTCATGTGGCCTTAAATACATCCCCGCTTTATTTTGTGGGAAGGATATGACTGAATTATCATCAGGAAAGAATGGATGGCGTGTGGAGATGTCACGGAATGCAGTAAGTGGTGGGGGTGGCTATCGGAGTCAAGGTGTAGCTGACACAAATTGTTATGAGTGTGGAGAACCTGGGCATTTTGCCAGGGAGTGCCGACTCCGTATAGGCCCAGGTGGTCTTGGTTCTGGTATTAGAGTTGGCAGCCGCCGCAGCCGTAGTCCTCTTCCAGGCTATCGAAGAGGTCCCAGCTATGGCCGCAGGTATGGAGAGCGCGTCGTTCCAAATGTCTTAGTGGAACAATGGTAGCTTTCGCAGCATGAATGGGTTTTCCTGTAGTAACCTTATGCAGTTCTTTTGTGCATGTGATAGGTACAGTCCTTTGCGAAGGAGCAGCTCTCCAGCTCGCTACGGCCGTGGCGTCAGCCCTCCAGCAGTGCACTATCACACCTACAGCTCTCCCCCTCGCTATCAGAGCCCTAGTTCCTATTTACGAGCACCTACCAGAAGCAGGTTATCACCAATTTCTGACAGAGGGTTAAGATCTTCATATGCCAATGGGTATGTACCCTGCAGTTTTATGGGGCTTGTTTATTTGTTGTCAGTTTTTTCAAGAAATATAAGTAATGAGCTGTAATAGTGTTAAAAACATTTACATTCCAGGGTCACGCTACATAGACAGTCAACAGAGGTGAATTGTCTTCAGTTTGCTACCTTATCATGGCCAATAGAACCTGACGATTTCAATGAATACTACACTCCATGCCTGCTGGCTTCTTCGATGATTGATGAGTCATCAGCTCGGTTGATAAGTCCCTTTCCTGCTTTTCTATGCAATTTGTTTACTGTACTACACCTGTAGCTGTATGTGGTTTTTGTGTAACTGATCTCATAGGGTTTGCCTTGTTGCTTTGTTCCGAGGTTTGGTTTTCTGATACACAAGCAATGGATGCTACCACACCTCATCTTCTTCATCTGGATAGGCTGCGTCTTCTCGATATAATAGGTCTACTTGTTGCATCTGATATCTTGGCATGCATCCCCAAAGATGGCTGAGAGCTAATTTGTCTTCTCGTGATGGTTGCATCGATATTCTCTGCGCTCAGTGACCTTGTGGTAGTCCTTGTGATATGATATTGTGAAGCCTTTCTAGTGGTTGAAGTTGCTTCAAGGTGAATCTCAACGGTCTATTTAGGTGAGAGCTTCTCTTTGTTATCACGCTTCGAAGAATTGGAGTCGAGTGTGAGACTTGCTGCTGATTTTAAATTTTGTGGACATGGGCTTCTCGTTTGTTGACTGTAAGTTAGAGATTGAGATATAAGGAATAATTGCCGATGCTCTGAATACTTCTCTTGTGAGTTAGAGGTTGAGATAAAAGGAATAATTGTCCATGCTTTGAATACTTCACGAACTTGGTGAAATATGATAATGTGCTCTGCTATAAAACAAGAGCTGTAACTTTCTTCTGAAGGACTTGATTGTTGTTACTTGGGACATTATGGTGGCGCTAAACTGATTTGCACGTGAAAAGAAGATGCTAATCTCTTTTAGCATCACTGTGATATTTAGACTTTCTATACAATATTTTGTTGAAGAATGGATGATCTCATGAGAAAATTGGTTTGCACTTGTGTATTCGTAGTGATGTTGGACGCATTGCTTTGATTGCTTGAATAACTGCCTATGGGAAGTTTCTGTACAGCTTCTGATTTGTCGAACTCAGCTCACATAATAAAGCCTTGTGTGGTTTTATGCCACTTTTTAAACAACGTTGGTTGTTTCGTCTCGCGGAGATGACTGGGTAAGCATCTTGTTAGATATCTAAATATGGAAATTGATAGACAGCCTTACCGACCCCCAAGACTAATCCCCCGCCCCCTTTCTTTCTTCTCTCCTGGAATAATCCCGGACTATACATTTTATCAATGGGAGCAACAAAATGTTTTCGATGTTGTCTTATTGGGAAATGAGGATGACAAACTGATTGAAGATGCAATATTTGAAGGAGGATATGACATCTTAAGGGTATCGGTGATAATTTTGTTGTTCCTGCAAAATGCAACAATAATGAGGGGGTGGAGGGTTCAACTATGATATGATTAACGAGACATGAGTGGCTAGAGAGTCAGCCGGAGGTATTCATATATTTCACCTTGGTTTTCAAGCAAGTTCAGATGTGGTATCAGTGGATGTCATTGAGTCTCTATACAATAGTAGGCCTTTAGAGCTATATACCATTGATTGTACAACGTTCATGAAATGCCTTTTTTTTTTTTGCTCTCTCTCTCTCTCTCTCTCTCTCTCTCTCTCATTGCCTTGATTTTGTAAGACATCGGTAAGAATCATTTAGCTATACGACAGCTAAATATACTAACTCCACATTAAGACATAATTGATCCAGAACATGTGATTACGAGAAGCCTCTTGTCATGAGCCTCTTCCAAAATTTTGTCACACCTCTTGAGAACTCCATTGAGAATGATACGGGTATGATAACAATCTAACATTGGTATGGTTCCAAAATAATACCAGTATGATAGAAAATGTCGTATTTGTATTATATTGGTCTCATGTTGCCATGATACTAATATTAGATCCTTTCTATACAAATAACTATAAAACAGATACTAATATTATCTCTGTTTTACACCGATAGTACAAAATCTGAGTAATTGAGCCAGTCACAACTTGACATATTTTGAATTGAAAGTAACTCAGAGGCAATGAATGAAGTAATCAAAACTACCGAGCTTAATTAGGAGTTCTGAATTAAGAGTTCAGAACAGAAAAGGGTCAAGAAATATTTAGACATGCTTAGAATCTCATTCATGCACATGTGAGAGTCGGTATTACCTCACAAATATGTCTTCATCAGCCTCTAGGTTTTGTGTACCATCATCCTCCCTAAATAGTCAAGCATGTCTGTGGGAAGTAGCCACCTTGCCCCGGCAAAAAAAATTCACTCTTTTGAGTTCTATGTTTTTAACTTTAAAAAAAAGTTATAGTAGCATTGATTATTCCACATAGGTTTATAATCAGTAGCCAAAAATCGGTGTATGAGCCAATAGGAGGGTAGGTTCTTATGTCAAATTGGTTCATATGTCCAAGGAAGGCTAGCATAAATAAGGGAAGTCCTAGTGCCTAGGGTGCCTTAGCACATATCATTTGGCTCAACACCATCATGATTTGGGAACACCACCTTCAAGGCGCAGTTAATGCTTGTGCATCAGGTCTCACTAATGTATGAAAATGCCTTTTTGGCTAGTTTGGAACGTCCTCGAAATAAGTTTCATCATGCATATTGCACAGAAAGCCGTTTAGGTTGAGATTCATATCCTACACTATTGACACACGGGAGGTGGTGGTCTTGGATACACAATTGGAATTATTGTGTACCACCTAGGCCAGAAGCGCGTTTGATGGAATATATCTTTATGTGGAAAATGCCACAACGCCCGAACGTTTGCCATGCCATTCCTCTTGTAGCCTAAAAGATATTTATATGCACAACACCATTCTTCAATCAAATACATGTTTGCAGGCTCACAACCAGCATAAAGCTCAAAACTTCAAACTTACAATCCCATCAAAAACTATATAATTCCATACTGCAAATTTGCAAGAAGCGTGTGCTAGCCTATTGGGTCCTAGTTAAAATTATATTTTACTTATGGAGATTCTATCATCCCCCCTTTCTCCCCTTCCGCAGGCGCTAACGTCCAACTGCTTCATGCTCCTGCTTCTCCCCTTCTTTGTGCTCTTGCTCCACTTTCTTCTTCCCATTGCCTTGATGGCATGTGTCGGTGTGCATGAGTATTTCAATGCAGGATGGTCCAAATAGCAAGGGAGAAGAAGACGCAGGCATTGCAGCGAAGCCATGGGGAGGCATTGCATATGGCATGGAAATTGTGCATGATGAGTTGAATCTATATGTATTCTATAACAGCAGAGCGATTGCCCTTTACACATGTCAAAAATTGTGAGATGAAGGGTAAAGTCCAAAATGAGAGCAGCTCCTCTGCACACGATAAAGAGGGAGAGAGAGAGAGAGAGAGAGAGAGAGAGAGAGAGAGAGAGAGAGAGAGAAAGGATGCCGAAGGCGGCCGACTGTACTAGTTGATAATACGGTGAGGATGTTAACATAGTTTGTGAAAGGGTGAACTCTTTCTCTACCTGGGAAAAAATTTGAGAATCCTTCGTCCCATATGCATGCAAAAAGGATAAGAGTGTATCAAGAAATGATTGTTAAGCTCTACAACTACATCAAATTCTTTCTTGCATTGCTTATTCGGTGCATGTCACCTCATCACCTTTTACCTACACTCACATGACGACGTATGCAAGCAACATCACAAGCTTGCAACACGTAGGTTTTGACTCATTTACAGTCTCATTGGCTTACATTTACATGAAATCCTACGTTCCGATTCTCTCAACTTGACTTAGTTCTCACTCTCAAGCTCTCAAATAGAGATAGAACTTCATGGAAGGTGGATAAAAGTGGAGAGAGAGATTGTTAGAGAGAAGGTGCACTGTCATTGGCTAATTTAAGGCGTTTCAAAAGTTGGCCGCCTGGTTAGTTTTGAGCCCATCAAATCATGGACCTTGTCCTAGTGTGAATCTGGCATTTTCTCAGTTTTTAGTTTTGAGCCCATCAAATCATAGACCTTGTCCTAGTGTGAATCTGGTTAGTTTTGAGCCCCTCAAATCATGGACCTTGTCCTAGTGTGAATCTGGCATTTTCTCAGTTTTTAGCTATCCAAATGACTTCAAATTTGAAACACAAGCTAATTAGGGTATAAGGGTGCTATGCATGTGGTAAAAAATGCACTTTGGTTGTAGATTCATGCTGTGAGACATCATACACTTATGTTGTCTAAGTGCTCAAATTGGATTGATTTTTCATATGTGCATAGCATGTACATCCTATAGATATGCCTGGATTTCAAGTTGGATGTTGTTTGGAAAAGCTGTGACCATAAGAACTCCTTTCATGCTCTAAAGGTGGATTATTCTGTCTTAGTTTTGAGCAAATGAGGTTCAAATGGGGTGAAACTTGGTAGATACTCTTATAATCTTGTGGTAAAGGCTTAGAAGGGGTCAAGTTAGCTTCCGGGTTTATCTTCAGGCTAGTGAGACATCATACGCGTTTGATGTCTACTTTGTCCAAAAGGGCTCAAACTTGTACTAGAGTTGGGCTTTAGCATGGTATAGACTCTTGTGGCATCAGATTTTGAATTGGAATTATTCTCATGTGTTTGAAGCCAAAATCTAGGTGTAGATCTTCAAAGTTCCGAAACCTGGGTTTAAATGTGTACAAAGAATCAAAGCTTGATGAAACTTGAGTTGTGCGCTAACAATCATGGGATAATGGCATTGGAAGTGAGAAATTCCCCCAGATTGGTCATTCTGGCCTCTGGATACATCATACGCGTATGATGTCTCTGTTGAGATTTTGGGCTCAGATTTGATTTGTAGTATCCCCAGGTGATGGGTAACAATTTGATCATCTCAAATTTTTTGATTTGAAGATGATTCATGTGGTTGGGGCCATAGAATGTGTCTTTTGTCAAGATTTTCTGTTTTTGGGTTCCAAGTGGTCGTAACCTTGCTCAAACTTGTCCAAATTGAATGTATGGCCTTTATAACATGCGATGGACATGCTCATGATGAAAGATGTGGAGTTTGGCATCTGTATGAGAGAATAAATATCATACGCGTATGATGTCTGTTGTTGAAAAAATGCTCGAAAGTAATTGGGTAAGATGTGTATAGCATGTGCATGGTGCCCATAACCCCAGATTTGAATTTGAGCTTGAGAATGGATGTCAAAAGCCATATAAAGGATTTGTGCATCAAGATTTTATCGTTTTGGGTAATTGGAGGTCAAAAGATATTCAAATGTGATGAAAAATTTGATGGGGAGATCATAATGATGTGTATAAAGTGTTAGAGTTTCCAAAATCACAGCAGCATGTCAATTCAAGGGGTGTACACATCATACACGTGTGATGGTTCAAACTTGGTGCACAGGAAGCTCATGATGTGTGCATTTCTTTGATGTGTGCAAATATGAATTTGGACTAATGCTCATGTGCTCAAGGCCATCCTCAGCACCAAGTAACATCTATGCAAAGTAATGGGATCGATGGGATCTCGAGGCACACTAAACCTGGCCAGTGCAAAAAACGAGGCGCGCCGCTGGGAAAATGGGGGGTGCTAAATCTGGCCAGCGTGAAAAATGAGGCGTGAAAAATGAGGCGCACTGGCGCGATTTGAACCCGTGACCTTGGGGGTCCGCGTTTAAGGTCAGACAGGCTAACCACCTCACCCGCGCGCTCATTGTGTATCCCAAACCGTTTTGACGCTGTAATATTGTGAGTTCGGGGTGCATTGGCCACATTGTCTAGGTTTAGTTTTTGAGTAGTCCAGGTTTAGTTTTTGAGCGGACATTTACGGCTGCGATCTTTTCGATCTTCGTGCGTGAACTTCCACGTCATCGATCCCATTACGTGGCCCCACATTAAATATAGGTGTTACTTAGTCTTGAGGCAAGGCCATAGAAGTGGTTTAGGACACTTTGATTTGGAAAATGTTGAGGATGGTGATCAAAACATGCCCAAAGGTTGGTGTAGAGGCTATATGTACCATGCTTTTAAAATCTGGATGCCCAAAATGTTGATAGAACTCCTCTGTGACACAGGTCTAGACATCATATATATATGATGTCTACTTTTGGAAAACGGTTATCTGAGTATAGGTGTATGATGTACATCCTATGTGTTTGCCTTGTGAAAAATTTCACTTGGTTTGGAGCACTTTTGGTAGGTCTAAACCCAAATTATGAGATTAGGCCTAGACTTTGCATTTTTTGGGCATTGGACACCCTAACCAACTCCAAATATCATGAAATTTTGTGTATTTCATGTTAAGAGTATGCATAATGTGGTGGTGGATTTAAATTATTAGTTCTTGTGCAAAAGCTGACTCTGAGACATCATACGCGTATGATGTCTGTTTTGATAAAAATGAAATCTGATGCTTTGAAGTGCTTTGTGCTTGTGCCTTAAGTCCTAAAAACTAGTTTTCATCTTAAATAGTCAGATGTTTATCTTAGAAACTCCCTGATTGTCATTTCAGGATTCCTTCACTTGGAGACGACTTTTTGCGATAATTCCTCCTTGAGATCAATCTCCCAGGCTTGCGGATACAGTAGGGCACCTTCCCATGGCTTCGATGTAGCTTTTGGCCTTACAGGTACCCTTTTTGACAATGTATCGCTCAAATAGCGTCTTTTTGGGAGGAGACGGCTAGCGACAATTTTTCTTGCTGTTTGACCATATGTGTTGGCTGTTGGTGATATGTCGATGATTCCCGTGAAGTTTAATGGCAAACGAATGGCCGTGAAAGCCAAATGACACTTTGCGTGTCCAAAGCCTAGCTTTATGTTTTGACTAACTCCTAGTAGTTTGACTCTGGAGGCAATTACATAGGCTTGTAGGCACTCTCCAGGACTTCTCTCTAGCTCTTTCTAACTTGTGAATAGTAGAAATGAGAGAATAAGTGAGGCCAAAATATCTTATATTGGGGGTCCTCGGACCACTTGCCATGAAATTTGACATGTGCTCTTGTCTCATTGTGATATGCACTTTATGTTCAAAAACTTTCCCACTTGGACTCTGTTTGACCCATTTCTGGATAATTTGCCATTCCGTCTAAACACTGGTCGAATTGGGCTTTCGCAACTTTTTTTCATGATTGTGCCCAGGCTTCACCATATGATGTCCTTTTCTTATTGATCTATATTTTTTTTTGTTCCGACTCGATCTCACCTGCTTTTTTGTATTTTTCTTTATTTTTTTTTCAAGAAATTAGCAAAAATATATAAAAAATAACTAAAGTAACTCAAAAATACCAATAAATAAAAACCAGCACAATGAACTGTTATGTATAGTTATCCATAATATTTTTGGCCGGATTGCTATGTTTTTCTCACTTTTATGCATGAAAATTGCTATTTTTACATATATACACACATCTAAAGGCTCATTACTGGCATTTGGTCTTATGTCTCTTTAGAATCGGATTAAATAAGGGCATATATACTTGGGTTAGCCAATTTTTTGTAATCAACACAATCAAAACCCAAAAGCATAGAAAATAGTGCCCTTTTAGTACTTTTCTTAGTCTAGCGGGTTTGCATTGAGAATGCCTCCCCCCCCCCAGTCGGAGTCCACCTGGATGACGAATTATCGCCCAAGGCCATGTGTTGTGCATAGGTTACCAAGCAGTGCTAATGGTGGCCATATAATGCGGCTCTACATGCATACTCGGTCAATGCATAGGAAAAGTTAATGGTGTGCAAGAGGAGGGTAAAAGCGATGTTCTTATTGGCATTCTATGTTAAGGTTTCTTGTTAAGTTAGTACCAAGAAGATAGCGATGAAATAACAATCGTTCTAAGTGTATTGCTCGCTGTTTGATTGACAATGGTTGCTTTGGTACTTCTTGTATGTGTTGCCAGTGTTGTTGACAATCTTGTTTGAATCTAAGATCCACATATGGCATTTGTATTGGCCTTTGTTTAATGACCCAAATTTAAGTGTGGTCTTTTTGAGCTCACCATAATTTCTTGGGTACCCATATCTACTTCACATTGGGTTTTTGAGCTCACCATAATTTCTTGGGTACCCATATCTACTTCACATTGGGTTTTTGGTGATCTGGCTGTGGTTTGGGATGGATTTGAGGGGTTTGTACTAAAGGGATTTCTTTGTTGTGTCGTGTTGTAATCTAGATTTGCATTGGATGACCTTGTGCAACAATCAACTTCATTGGAACCTATACTTGATTGTACATTTGGGTAGGTTGTCGAGATTTACCATGTGCCGTTGTTTTGGTAGCTGGACACTTGGTTTGCAGACATTGCGCAACCTTTGCCTTCTTAACATAAAATTGTTAAGGTGCTTTTTGTGATTGCAGTAGTGGCCGCGGCCTGGTGGGTTTTTCGGATAAACTTCTTAGACTATTACTGGTGATTGGTTTTGCAGTGGCAACCTCCTTTGTTTTGTTCTTTGGAATCTGTTGCTGAGTTGGTGTAGGGAAGGGTTTTTGGCCCTTAATTTTTAAAGTTCGTTACCATCAGTTTGTTGCTTGGTTTTGCCGCAAATGGAATCACTTGATGTTCTTGCACATGTTGAATGTTGATTGTAGCGAAGCTCAATCAATCTATACATTGTACTTTTGCTGCCATGGTTGGCCAAGCAATAATGCATGCTACACTGACTTATCTTCTACCACATAAAACTTATGCGGATAGAGGTGTTGATTAATCTGCACATGTATCACCGTCTAGCCCAATGACTTGATTGAGTGATCTGACTAACTTTGAATGTCATGCTGTGTTGGTTGAAGCTGCCCTCCAGTGTCAGCTGCTTGTAAAGGTTGTAGGAAATGAGATTTCCTTGAGCTCCGGAATCTAGGATTTCCATTTCTTCCACTTGATTCCCCTGAGATTGACTTTTATGGTTGGATCCACTCTATGCTCCTCTTCAAAATCGATCACTTTGATCACATTGATCCATAGTGGTGGTATGTGCTGCTGCTGTTGTCGTAGAAGCTTTCGTTTTTCCATGCGCTCCTTGGATTCTTCTTGAGATTCTTTGACTACCCGTTGCTTTTCTTGAGATTGTTTCTTTTTCGCATGGATTTGTTGAAGCATGCTCCAGTTTAGTGGTAGATGATACTCTTTAAGGTGAAAACTGTAATGGAAATGGCCTATGAACATTGAGAATAACAGAATTAAGAGAACTGTAGTGAGCATTTTTATGAGACTACTTTGAGAAAATAGAGGGTGAACTTGATTAGATGTAGCAACATAAGCATTATACTTAATTAACTTGGCATGAACAATACTTTGCAAGAGAGAGAATTAGAGAACTTGACAACAATTGAGGACTGGATTTATGTGGAGGGTCCCCCCTCCAAAATGATTTTGTATTGTAGTTTCTTCCATAAAGAGAGACTTGGTACAATCCAAGCTTTGTGTTCCTTGAAACCTTGATGGTGCAATGAAGATAAAGAGCTTCATGCACCACAATTATGCCCGTAAATTAGCTTAATGAAATCTTTAACTTGTCCCCGGCCTCAGTTCCAAGACCTCAAACACATTCGAAGGTGGAGAGAGCTAGCATGGAATGAGGGTAGGGAAGAGGAAGAAGAAGCATTCTTACGAGAAAAAAATAGTTCCTCACTTGTCATCACTCTTAATTCATAGCATAGCATAGTATCATAGTAATGATGATGAAGCAGATGGCAAGATTAGGCATTGAAGCATGGCTCTTGGTTGGATTTGCATTGCATAGCCAAGAATGTTGGTGTAGTCTCTCAACTTCTCAACAAGCTTGGAGGAGATGAAGTTCATGCACTTAGCACTTCACACAATGAGAGAGTGTGTATGTGTGTGTGAGAGAGTATATGCCCCAAACTAGCCCTCTACTTGCATGGTCAAACCCCTCTTCTAGCTCATGCTTGTGGCTCATTGGTTCTCTCAACCCTAGCCAATCACAAGCCTTGGTCACAACTGTTAAGTATGGAGCCTGATTTACCTCTTGTAAATTTTTGTAGTTAAAATGCACATCTGTAAGGCCCCTGTTATGAGAAGAAGCCATTGTGCGTGAAGAAAAATCACTCGTCGAAAACCAAACTGTTCACGACCACTCTCGAACGGAGGAATATTATGACCGGATGGCGGCCGAAAGTGGTCGGAAAACGGTCCGTCTTTTGGCCGTTTGGCCGGTGGCCGGTGGTCGAAAGTCAATGGTCGGTGGCCAATTTCAAAGGCAAACTTGTCTTCTCAAGGGCCGCCACACATGGGCGGATTGGAGAGTCCATTTGGACTTGTCTACACAAGGGCGGCTACATAGGGCTGCCTCTCATGAGAGAGGAGGGCAGCCCTTTTGGCCTATAAAAGAAGGCCTCTTCTACACACAAAAAACGAAGGTGAAGCACTGTGGTGCATTGTGAAGCTGATGTGAGGTGGTGAGAGTGAATTAAGGCGGGAGCTCCAAAAGGGTGTAATCCCTTTGTAACTTACTTCTTGTTTGAAGTACTAAATCCATTGAGTGGATGCTTTCCCGTGAACGTAGCCCACATTGGGTGAACCACGTATATCGTGATCTCTCTCTGTCTCTCTACTCTATAGTCTCTCGTGTGTGAAAATTATCTCTCTCCTTCAAGTCATCTACTCAATTATCTACTTAGCTATGCCCTCTTTCCTAACAACAAATAGCAATAGTGATAGCCTTTGGACAAGTATCCTCCTTTCCCCTTTGAGAGAGCGGGATTGATAAATGCTTAAAGAATTTATTTTATTAGCTAAATTCTCATTGTACCTCTCTAAGGGTCAACCAATAGGCTTTAGGCACACCATAAGGGCAACCTAGCTAGGGACTTGCCATGTGTCCCTTTTGCCTCTTTGAGCAAGGGGTGCCCTTTGGATGAGGGAGTGGCCACTCAACCCCATATCCTACTCTCAAAGCTCGCCCCCTCCTTTGTGGGAAATTTTTTGACTTCAAATACCTCAAGAACCTTAGTCATGAAGCATGACAAGCACCTTAGTCAGCAAGCACGACAAGCACCTCGAGCTTGGGCAGGGTTCCCACCTCAAGAACAGCCTTAGCTTGCCTAAGGTCCTAGGTCTAAGGACTTTTAACACTAACCTTTGGAGGACTTTAATGAAGCTAACCCTAAGGTCTTTTAAGCTCCATTGGCTAAAATTTCTCTTTGAGAGACCATCTCTCATTTGGACCCATTGACTTTGGTCTCGTGTCGAGATAGATCCATAAGCACATGTCTATATTCTAACTCTTGTTCCCGTTTATTTTCCAACATTAAATGATCAATTTAATATGAGAAAATCATCTGGGTTAGTTAGATATTAGATTTTATGACATTATCACTCTCTTGAAATCATAGTCGTCCTCGACTATGAGGTAGAGGAGATAAAGCCTTAGTCTTTAGTCTATGTTTCTTAGCGGGTAGAGGATCCCTTTTTACCCTACGACATCATTCCAAGATGGATGACTAATCCATTTGGGGCTTGGGAGACTTAGGTGCCGCAAGCATGTCTGCTCTTTAGTCCATATCATAGTTCCAAAGTAGAGTGACAATTTAGTTTCTACTCTTCTTTACCCTTGAGAATTAGTTGTCAGGCACAGGGGATTCACCATGAAAAACTTACCGCACCATGTTGGTGCAGGGGAGGGGGATTTTTTACAAGTTACATAAGCGTATATGTTAGTGGGAGGCCCCCAATAATTTATCTCCCAAGCTTAAAAGTAAGGGAGGGGGGTATCGTATTTGGGGGGGGAATGAGAAAAGGGCAAAATGAGTGGAAGTTTTTGTGCTTCAAAATCATGGCTTTCCAAAAGAGTCTGCCCTTGAACTTGTGAGTCAATAGTTACAAAGATACATGCAAGAACTAACACTACTTTGTATCAATTGCTTGTTTGTGATTATACTTCATTTGTCGAGGGATGAAAGCTATAAAGACTTTGTATAGATGAAAATTTACACAAAGAACCTAACACAACTTTATAACCATGTTCTTTGAGTAATTTAGATGGGTCAGAATTGTACGAGTAGCCAAAGTGCAGGCCAATCGGGCACATAGTTTCAAAGTCAAACTAAGACACATTGACGGTACATCTAGTTATCCACAGAAGTGGTTCCTTAGTACATTGCCAGTCACTATGCTACTCACTCTTTGAATACTCTTACTCACTTAGATCATGTGAGACCAAAATTTTATATGTAAGATAGGGGTATGATATTTTTCTTCATTGATTGTCGTATAAGAGTAGAAAGGGGGGTCATATTCCCTAATATGAGTCATATATAGGGGTTTTATCAAAGTTTTCTACTCGTAGGTGGCATCCCATTTTATATATAGAGTGAATCGCACGGGTTGTCCAACAGCCACACCCATGGTTTAGAGACTGTCGATTTCAAAGAATAGTGGAGAGGCTTTGATATTTCTCGGTTGATTATGGTTCCTGTTGAGCTTGCTCATATCTCAATAATGGTTTAAGCCAAAGGTAAGCCCCGAGAGACTCCATTATTAAGTCTATAGTTCCCAACGGAGTACCTCCAACTAAGTCCTTTTCAACCAAGATAAAGATCCCTGTCCCACTTACCCTCTTGCAATGAACAAGTTCAATCTTTCATGGACGACTTAAGGACCACTCTTCTTAAGCAAGAAAAGAGAAACCAATAGCTCTGATACCAATGTAATGCAAACGGCCTATGAACATTGAGGATAGCAGAATTAAGAGAAATGTAGTGAGAATTTTTATGAGACTACTTTGAGAAAATAGAGGCTGAACTTGATTTGAGGTAGGTTGTTCTTGAGGTGGGAACCCGATCCAAGCTTGAGAAGCTTGTCATGCTTGCTGACTAAGGTGCTCAAGGTGCTTGTTGCGCTTCATGACTAAGGTGCTTTAGGTGCTTAAGGTACTTGGGGGCTAAGGTGCTTGAGGTACTTCAAGTCAAAGCAAGTCCTACAAAAGAAGGGGAGAGCCATGAGATTAGGGGATAGGTTTGAGTGACCATTCCCTCATCCAAAGGGCACCCCTTTCTCCAAGAGGCAAAAGTGACACATGTCAATCCCCTAGCTAGGTTGCCCTCATGATGTGCCTAAAGCCTGTTGGTTGACCCTTAGAGAGGTTCATTGAGAATTTAGCTGATTAAATTAGTTATTTAATCATTTATCAAACCCTCTCTCTCAAATGGGAAAGGAGAAAACTTGTCCAAAGGCTACCACTATTGCTAGTTGTGACCAAGGCTTGTGATTGGCTAGGCTTGAGAGAACCAATGAGCCACAAACAGGAGCTAGAAGAGGGGTTGACCATGCAAGTAGAGGGCTAGATTGGGGCATATACTCTCACATACACACTCTCTCATTGTGTGAAGTGCTAAGTGCAAGAACTTCATCTCCTTCTCCAAGCTTGTTGTTGAGAATTTGAGAGCCTTCTTCAACACTCTTGGCTATGGAATGCAAATCCAACCAAGATCCATGCTTCAATGCTTAAGCTTGCCATATTCTTTATCATCATGTACTATGCTATTATGCCACACTATGCAACAAGAGTAATGATAAGTGAGGAACTATTTATTAATTGTAAGAATTCTTCTTCTTACTCTTCCAACTCTCTCTACCTTTGAAGGTGTTTGAGGTCCTGGTACCGAGGCCCGAGACAAGTTAAAGATTTCATTTAGCTAAGCTACAAGCATAATTGTGGTGCATGAAGCTCTATATCTTCATTGCAACATCAAGATTTCAAGGAACAAAAAGCTTGTATTCTACCAAGTCTCTCTTTATGGGAGAAACTATAATAAAAAAGCATTTTGGAGGGGGGACCGGTTCCACAAAAGTCCCGTACTCAACTATCGTCATGTTCTCTAATTCTCTCTCTTGCAAAGTATTGTTCATGCCAAGTTAATTGCTCTTTGAAAGACCATCTGTCATTTGAACCCATTGACTTTGGTCTCTTGTTGAGATAGATCCATAAGCACATGTCTATATTCTAACTCTTGTTCCCATTTATTTTCCCACATTAAATGATCAGTTTAATATGATAAAATTATCTGGGGTAGTTAGATATTAGATATTACGACACTACCGCTCTCTTGAAATCATAGTCGGTCTTGACTATGATGTAGAGGAGATAAAGCCTTAGTCGTCGTTAGTCTATGTTTCTTAGTGGGTAGAGGATCCTTTTTACCCTATGACATCATTCCAAGATGGATGACTAATCCATTTGGGGCTTGGGAGACTTAGGTGCCACAAGCATTGACAAGCACAAAGCACGATACGGACCCCGACGGCCTCGGAAAAAAAACGCCAAGCCGATGCACGCCGCAAGCCGGTCACGGAGAAGCGAACAGGGGGCACCACCTAGCTTTGAGCGGCTAGGATGCAGACAACGGTGATTGGAAATATCACAGACTCTACACATCAAAAGGGGGGGAGAGAGAGAGAGAGAGAGAGAGAGAGAGAGAGAGAGAGAGAGAGAGAGAGAGAGAGAGAGAGAGAGAGAGAGAGAGAGAGAGAGAGAGAGAATGTGACAGGTGATGAAAACCCTCGGGGTGTGAGGGAGAACTATTTTCTTGCAATATTGATAGCAACCTTATTTCTGGCGAGGTGGAAATCATGGTGATAGAGGGAGAGATAGTGAGCCTACTAGTGCGTTCTCTAGAGATGATTCACCGACACGAAAACCTTGCTAACATGAGTGTGTGTGTGTATCGACCATTGGAGTTGAGATGTAAACATAGCTTCTTTACATAGTACAAGTTCCCAAAGAAAATCGCTACACTAAGTCCCCTGTCTCGTGATGCAAATGTTGCCAATCCCTCCCACCAAAATACTACCAAGTGCTGACCTCTGATGAACTTGTCCCCCCGGATAGTGACCTCTCAATGCCTTTTGTAGGTGCTGGCTACTTTAGATTAGGGTAATCTGATTAGATTAAGGTTCTAATAAGGGGAGACAAAGCAAGGCAGTGGCCCCTGGGTGGTTGACCCTTGCTTTGTCTTGGGAAATATTATAAAGGAAAACCTCTAGGTGGGCCTTTGTGACCATCACCAAGAGAGAGATGAGAATTTACAAAAAAGGGATTTTTACAAGATTTGGTTTGAAACTGGAAAAATGACGATAACAAACGGATTTTACTGAAGAGGGCGTTGTGGATGCAATGTCGGTGAATGGCAACCTAGCTAGTGCGTTGGTGTAGCACATTCGTCATTTTTGGGGTCGGCTGGGGCATGCCTTCGGCGTCTTTTCTTGTTTCGGTGTTGGCAGCGCGTGACTTGGCGGTCTCCTTTCTTTTTGTTGATGACGTCGATGTCCTTCATGTGTTTTTTCTTATTTTTTTATTTTTATTTTTTTGAGTGCGTGCGTATATGCGTGCGTGTTGTCTGGTTGTGTGGGTGCACGTGTCGTGTACTTATGTATGTATGGGAGTGTGCGTAGATGTGTTTGTATATATGTGAGTGTGTAAATGTGTGCCAAATGTGTGTGTGTCGGCGGGAGAGTGTGTGCGTGGGAACGAGGGAGCGTAAGCTATATATATATATATATATATATATATATATACTTATATTTTTTTTCTTCTTTTTGGTTGCCTACTGCAGAGAACGCGAGGAGAGTGTGTAAGTGAGGGCGAGATGGTGTGTGTCTCTGTGTGTAGATGTGTGTGTGTGTGTGTTGAAGGGAGAGAGAGTATGCGGTTCTGATAACTGGCTGCGCCCGCGTGGCTGCTCGACACAGAGAGCGAGCGGGAGAGAAAGCGAGAGAGAGAGAGAGAGCTTGGGACATTGGGAGTGTGTGAGGATGTGTGGGTGTGTGTAGTGGGTGTGTGTGTAAGAGAGAGAGAGAGAGTATGGTCCTGTGGACTGGCTGCGCCCGCATGGGCTGATCCGGGAGCGAGAGAGAGAAGGAGAGAGAGAGAGAGAGTGAGAGTGTGAGGGTGTGTGTGGCGTGTGTTGATTGGGAGAGAGAGAGAGTGCTCTTGTTCTGCGGGGCCTGCGGGCTGACGAGAGCGCGAGAGAGGGAGAGGTGAGAGAGAGGGGCTCACTGTTCGACAGAGAGAGAGAGGGGGGGGGGGGGGGGGGGGGGGGGGGGGGGGGGGGGGGGGGGGGGGGGGGGGGGGGGTGGGGGGGGGGGGGGGGGGGGGGGGGGGGGGGGGGGGGGGGGGAAGGAGGTCAATGGGAGGGGATTGGGTTATGAGAGAGAGAGAGAGAAGGAAAAAATGATTTTTTTTTCATGGCGGGGTCGTGCCCTGAGAGAGCGAGAGGGAGAGATAATTGAGGGAGGGGAAGATAGAGCGGTGGTCCGCCGGTGGGAAGAAAACAAGAGTGGAGAGATAGAGGGGAGAGTGAGGTCGAGGGAGTGTGGACGAGAGGGAAGAGGTAGGAGTGAGGTATGGTGGCCCGCTAGGCAGGGTATGGACGAGCGAAGAGAGAGAGAGAGAGAGAGAGAGAGAGAGAGAGAGAGAGAGAGAGAGAGAGGAGAGAGAGAGAGAGAGAGAGAGAGAGAGAGAGAGAGAGCTTGTGAATAATGAAAGAGAGAGACAGAGAATTTACAAAATTGGCAGCCCACCAGGGAATATAGACAGTGGCAATGTTTTTTTTATGCGCCCATTGGGCCAGGTGATGTAGAGGCAGGGTGAGTGAGTGAGAGAGAGAGTGGCGGAGCCGAGTAGGAGGGAGAGAGAGGGTTCTGTCTTTTGGTGATAATGAAGAGAGGTGGCCAAGTTGGTGGCGTCCCGCTAGTGGTTAAGCCTAGAGGGTGGTGAATGTTAAAAAAAAAAAGTTCTTTTATCGTTTTTTTCTCTTGGTAATATGCTCTCCCCTTCTTGGGGTTTGGTTCTCGCGGTCGCGGTTTCGAAAAACGACCATCATTAGCCCTCCCGTTTGGCTAGAGGCATTCATGCTTCTAGCCCTACCTCTGATTCTTTAGTCGCGGAGTTGGAGGGTTGTCCTTCTTCTGGAATATCTATCATGAACTCTGGATCAAACCTAAGAAAATACCTCTTTAGCCTCCATCCATTGACTCTAGTCTTGTGAATTCTCCCATCTACTTCCATCAACTTATAGCTGCCGTTGTCATAGCGCCTTTTGACAATGAATGGTCCTTCCCATGGGGGTTGAAATTTATTATCCTTCCGGGTGTCAAATCTGTTGTCCTATCTCAATACTAACATGCCTTTTTCCAAGCCCTTTTCCTTAAGCCCTTGATTGAACGTGAGCCGGTGTCGCTCTGCTTGCGCTACATAGTGATTGATTGCATCTTCCCTATCTAGTTGGAACGTTTCCAGATCCAAGATGTGGTTGCGAAGATTTACAACTGGGCGCTGTAATTGGCTAGCCATGACTCGTAAGCTGGCTATCTGTACCTCAATGGGTAGAATTGCCTCCTTTCCGTAAACTAGATGGAAAGGGGTGAAACCTAATGATGTTGGAGCGTCGTTCGGTAGGCCCATAGAGCGGCCATGAGATGTTTATCCCAGTCTCCTATGTGGTTATTCACCTGCTTTGTGATGATTTTGCAGATCATTCCGTTTACCTTTTCTACTATGCCATTACACTGTGGATAGTATGGTGTGTAATGTCGGCATGTAATGCCTAACTTTTTCATCAGTTCTCCCACCAGATCATCTCTGAAACCTGGTCCCCTATCAGATATTATCTCAAGAGGAGTGCCAAAACGGAAACAGATGTGCTCAAATATGAACTTGCTACCTCTTGGGCTATAATGCGGGTGGTGGCTCCTGCTTCCGCCCATTGGGTCATGTAGTCTACACCAACTAGAATGTATAGTTTACTTGATTGGGCCCTTGGTAGAGGATCGATTGCCCCATTTCTCAAACGGACCGTATGAGATGATAGGACTCTGTGGTTCATAGGTTAGTGTGCGATCACTGGCCACTTGACAAGCCTTGCATGTTTTACACCATTGATGCACATCCCTATTCAGACTAGGCCAAAAGTATCCTACCTGTAAAATCTTCCTACTAGTGATATCTAAAGCAAAATGATAGCCGCAGACACCATCATGGCAACTTGAAATTACGTATGTGATCTCACTGGAGGTTGGTACTCGCCTGAGAATCTGATCCTTGCCTTTACAATACAAGTGGTCGTTTACAAGGTGGTATCTTGTAGCCTTCCTTACCAGCCACTGTTTCTAGCCCATAGTGTACCCTTCCGGACATTCTCTTATGTATAGGAAGCTGATAATATCAGGCATAGCATCACTTCCTTGAAAGAGGGGTAGTTTTAGTTTGATTGCTCCTATGGGAACGTCTTGTATTCTTTCCTTGGATAGAGCATCTGCCTCTTGATTTTCTGTCCTGGGGAGGTGAAATAATTGCACTGCTTCAAACTTTCTTAAAAGATCCTTAACTTGGCGTAGTTGACCAAGTAAAATCTGATTTTTACAAACCGGAGTGTCGTTTATCTGGTTTATAAAAAGCAGAGCATCACCAAACACATTTAGGCAGTGAATTCCTTGCAAAATACACTATTCTAACCCAAGAATTAAAGCTGCATACTCTGCTTTGTTGTTGGAGTGGGAGTGCAATAGCTGCCCGATGAAGAATACCCTTTCCTGTTGCTCATTGAAAATGACGATGCCAGCTCTGCAGACCATCAAATAAAAGAGAGTGAGCTCTTTCTAGATTAGGACTTTCTACCATTGGTGTCTCTTCTTTTGCTTTCGTGTTGACCTTCAGCTTCTTCTCATAGTGGTGATGAGTAAGAATACCTGCTAGACTAGCCCTAGTGGATTTTTCTACTTGCATGGTGTAGTCAAACTCTTGTAATCTAACCAGCCATTTAGAGATCCTAGATGAGACATCCATGTGTCGCATTACATACGAAATGACCTCCTCCATTGTCAGAATTACAAAGTGTCTAGGCAGTAGATAAGAGCGGAACTTTGTGGTAGCAAACATAAGTGCGAGCACCATGTGTTCTATTGTAGTGCAATTATCTCTTATCTCTTTACTCTTATCTCTTATTTTGCATACAATGTCTTCTGGCACTCACAAGGGTTCTCATTCTTTAATAAGGTCCAAAAACATTGTGGAAAATGATCCAAAATCTCGTAAGTGTGGAGATAGCAACACAACCATCCAACCAACGACATCAGAAAGCATGATCATGGCATACTTGGTATCATTGCAAGAGACCGTAAACAAACAAGACGAAGACTTACGGGCACTTGCAATGGAGAATGACACACTAAGGGTACTTTTGGTTGAGAATTAGAATCTCAAGAGAACACTTGAGATGTAAACATCACGTTTGATGCAACTTGAAGAGGAAGTCAAGGAATGTAAATGCTCTCTTATGGACTTGAATACTTTGAAGGAGTGCATGAGAAAAGTAGAGCATGACTATGTATTGAAACATGAATACTTTGAAGGAGTGCATGAGAAAAGTAGAGCATGACTATGTATTGAAACATGAGAAATTTGACACCATGAGCTGGGATGTATGCGACATGAAAAATGTATACACAAACAAGTCTTGGAATGATGTATGTGGTAACAATGTGGTTCCTAGTTCCTCGCTCAAGCAAGCTATGGTTCAAACAAAGAATGTTCAGAATGTGGATGTGGAGGAGTTGAAAGAATGGGAGCGATGTTTCAAGAACATTTTTATTTGTGGAATTACCGGAGAGAAGTTAAAGACACCTCCTTCTCTTGCCATTGTTATTAAAGATTCCTTCAAAACCCACGTTGGCATGTCTAGAGTTATGGCCTATGGAGCACATAGAGTGGGGAAGCAAGGAGCTCCTCGCTCGGGAGAACGGCCAATTGTATGCATCATGCCGGATGAGACCAAACGAAAGATTATCCTTGATAATAGTTGGATCTATTTGAGAGATACAAATGTTTTGTATGTGAAGATTGTGCACTATTAAGCAACAAAATATGCTTCGCAAGGCATATGAGGAAAAGAATAAGAAAAACAAGGAGACCTCTCACCAAGAAAACGTGCCCAAGGGGGAGGCAAGTCCCTCGAGCAAATAGGGATACGTGACCTATGAGAACGAGTTACAATTGAGAATATGATTTTGGAATTGTAATGGATACCTATGGAATGCGGGGGTTGGCATTGATGAACTAACAAGCAAAACCGATGTTGTACTTCTTGTTGAAACTTGGAAGCTTGATACACAAAGGATTAACAGCTTGGAGGATTACAATGTACATTCATTGATGTGGTCAAAGAATTTCAAGCAACGAAGAGGGCAAGGAGGGGTAGCATGTATGGTTAAGAAAAGATTGGAAGATTTTGTGTCGATTGTGAAAGATGACAAGTACAAATGTTATGTATGGCTGAAAATTATGACACCAAAAAGAGCACTCATTTTTGTAGCCGGTTGCTACATTTCTCATCATGATTTTCCCTTTTATGCTTGCATAGATAGAGATCAACCATTTTTTGATTTAGAAGAGGACATTGCTTATTTCAAAGGCGAAGGTGATGTTATTGTATTTGGGGATATGAATGCTTACACAAAAACATTGCAACATGATACTCAACAATTTGATATGCCATACATTTCAAGGGAGTTAGAGGAAGTTCACTTGTATGATCGTACTTCAATGGATAAGAAAGAGCCGCATCACTATGGAAAGTTACTTTTACACATGTGGAATAGCACGGATATGCTCCTTGCCAATGGCGTATCTTTGTGGAGTGGAACCAATGGATTTACATACAGGAAACATAATGGGGACACTGTGATTGATGCTACTCTCCGAAGCCATCATGTTTCGCATAAAAAGTTTTATGTTTGGCAATTGGACCCCAGAATCCGACCATCGGACCTTATGCATTGACCTTTCATGTGGAGAAGCAACTAAGCATGATAATCTCAGCCAAAGGGAAGAGAAATTATTACTATGTATGGATTTCAAACGGGCACCAATGTACATTGAAATGACCGAGCAAAAGTTATGGATGACCAAGTTTCAATATGATGCACCATTGGAAACTAAATAGAAAGCTTTCAAGAAAATTATTTGTTCTTGTGCCGAAGAATGCTTTGCCATAAA
The DNA here is from genome assembly GCF_014529385.1 of Adiantum capillus-veneris. Lineage (NCBI taxonomy): Eukaryota > Viridiplantae > Streptophyta > Polypodiopsida > Polypodiales > Pteridaceae > Adiantum > Adiantum capillus-veneris. Next base: position 20,512,585 of record NC_140937.1, on the reverse strand, counting down.
GCATCTCCATGGTATCAACAACGATAGATCACGCAAAAGGTGGTCTAATAAAGAATGTCAACATGCTCAAAAGTCCTTGATAAAGCTTGATGCAACTATGGACAAAGACAACTATCAAAGTCATTTACATACATACAAAGCACATGCATGTAAAAGATTTTGGAAAAAATTGAGGGGCAAGCGGGTTGACAATTTTGGTAACTTGAGGATTGTAGATATGTTCACATATTGTAGGAAATTATATATGTTCAACCTTGCACTTCAACATGGTTGCCTTATGATTGGAGTACTAATTGGGTTAAGCCTTTGTATAAAGGAGGAAATGTAAAGAATGTAAACAACTACCGGACTATAATGATTGGGTCTCTTATGGAAAAGTTGTTTGCATGCCTAATGGAGATGAAATTGAGTGATTGGGCTGAAGAGAATGACAAGCGTGCAAAAGGACAAGCGGATTTTTGTCGATGCCATAGCACCATTGATCATCTTGTCACTCTTCGTGTTCTCATGGAGGAAAGTCGGTTGAAAAGCAAGCAATTGTGTTGTTGTTTTGCGGACTTTAAGAAAGCCTTTGATATGATTCCACGTAACAATTTGTGGAGAAGGAAGAAAGAACTCCAAGTGCCAAGTGAGTTTATGTTGCGGTTTCTTGAATCTATGAGAAGGTGATTTGTCAATTGCGCATGGGAAGAGAAATTTCAAAATTTTTTGTAAGCACTATTGGGGTTAAACAAGGATGTCCGTTGTCACCAACTCTCCTTGGTCTATGCATCAATCAATTGGAATAAATGGTACTCGACTTTATGCAAGAAGAAGGCATTGAAGAGGTCACTATTTGCAATGCGGTAATCATGCTTTTGTTGTATGCGGATGATGTAGTGCTTCTAACACACACTTTAGAAGATGCACAAAGCTTATGGTTGTCCTTGAGAACTTTTGCTTGCATAGTGGGTTGATTGTGAATGAATCCAAAACAAAGGTTATGCTTGTAAAAACCAACCATAAGGAGAATCCATGCATTGTGTACAACAATGATACACTTGAAGTTGTTGAGAGCTTTAAGCACCTTGGCCTTGAGGTTCCGTCCAATCACAAGTGTCATGAATGTCCTATGCATCATTTGGAAGTGGGAAAGAGAGCATATTATGCATTTGAGAACATGTGTAATGTGGGAAACATCAAGTGTTGGGTTCTCAAGAAGTATATTTTTGATGCATTGGTGACACCGGTTCTTCTTTATGGAGTTGAAGTGTGGGGCAGGAGCATCTCAAAGTCTACTTGGAAAGAGTTTGAAAATGTCCAAAAGCATTTTCTTACAAACTTTCTCCAAGTTAAGACACAAACACCATATATGCTCCTACTTCTTGAGTCAGGATCTCTTCCAGTTGAGGTTATGGGCATGGAAAGGGTTGTTGAGTACATGATAAAGATGCATCAAAACCCCTCACATCGACTTCCTACAATTGCATGGGAAGCAAGCAACAAAATTCAAAAGACACATAAAAGAAAGATATTGAGCACGGGATGGATGCAAGACATAAAGAAGTGGTTTGGGAGATGGGATGCATTACACTTGCTACATGATGCTTCAATTGACTCCCAAGTGAATGAAGCTTTTCTACAACACCAATGTATTACGGCTTTAGAGAAATCCGGTGGGTCATGCTTCATACATTACACCACCCATATTTCCCCCAACTACAAAACCATGTTCTTTACTGAAAGAGGAAACCGTACTCACACTTACCTCTCCCAGCCACAGTGTGGGCTCTCCATTGTGACTCTCATCACCACAATTTTGGAGCATCGAGAGTCACTCATCAGCCATACGTATACTACATCACATGCAACTTTGGTCGCATAGGTCATATTTGACCTTCGAGGACGATACAAAAAACACACACTCTCTCTCTCCATCATGCCTTTATGGATAGACTTTCTCTCTCCATCAGGCCTTTATGGATAGCCTCTCTCTCTCTCTCTCTCTCTCTCTCTCTCTCTCTCTCTCTCTCTCTCTCTCTCTCTCTCTCTCCACCAGGCCTTTATGGATAGCCTTTCAAAATGCAATGCAAAACGGTTTGCTGAGAAGAGCTTTTCCTCTTATACACAACATATGGAACACAATGGTTTGTTAGTCTTCACCAGGTCCTTGCGAATAGTGTTTCGAAACGCAAGTTGGAATGGCTTGGTGAGAAGAAATGTTTTCTATACACTGTATGTGCTCTTACAAGCAGGGCTAGAGAAAAACATTTTTCCTAACCAAAGAAAATAAGAAAAATTTGAAATTCTCTCAATTTTTAGGTCAAAAATTGCAAAAATTGAAGGTTTTGCCGATGTTTACACTAAAACTTGTGTAAATTTCCCGGTTTTCTTCAAGGAAAGCTCAAAATATACGCGGGATTTTAAAATTTCACCTGGTTAAAATACAGTAGACCCTAGATTTATTCCTCATTTTTTCTAACTCTTCTTACGAGGAGCTATGCCAATATCCCAGCTGGCCATGGCTAGCTAGCTTAATTGGTGCCCCCTTGTGGCAACACAAACGTTAAATGGTTGAATTGATAGCCTAAACTTCTTCTACTTATTGGTTCTCCTAGCAAGCACCCCAAGATGGTGAAGACCATTACTTTACATGACATCTTCTTTGCAATCTATGGATGAGGTTGCTCTTAGTTGTGGGAAGAGGCACATAACATGTTGTAAACGAAACCCTCAGTCTAGGTAAAATTCCAATGTGAAAACAATGCAGTAGATACTTGGATAGAAAGAGCTATCTTGTCCATGGTTTGAACCTCACCTAATTTGAGCATCCTCTTCAAGGATAGAAAGGGTATTTATGTTGCTATGACATTGTCTTCATGAAGTGTAGGGCTGCTACGAGAGCAAGTTTTGGCAACCTAACAAAAACTTGCTTGGCTTCTCATAAAGTACTAGATGAAAAACCTAAGATTTTAATATTGCAAGTTTGTAGTGAGCCACGTGGAATAATCGTGTTGTAACATTATAAAATTACCTTTGTGCTTACCAGCCATAGCACTCAAGGTAAGATGAGTACATGCAAAAGATAGCAAGAGAGGTTACATGTGTGTGGAGATAGGCATTACAAGAGAACCACTATGTGCTCTCTTCTATAGAGAACGCATCAACCAAGTCTCAACCCTGGCACCATCTACCTCTAGCTATCAGTTGAAGCTATTTGGAGGCACTTTCTACCAAGGGGAGTCATTTTGAGGATGCAGGTTAGTAGTGAAGAAGATTAATATTTGCTCAGTAGGAAGGTTGATCATAGAGTAAAAAATAATGGTGTAGGCGTATAGTAGGAGTACATTGGTTACCCTTGATATTAACTGCCATGCAAGAATGAATTATACTTACAAGGGCATGCCTCCACTGTGTCGCATACGAGCCCATCTCCCAAAAGAATAAGCCTAAGTTTCTCCCATGAAGGGTGAATTCTTACCATCCACAATGTTTACTCTCACAAACAACAAAAAAGGGGAGCTACAAATCAAGGACTAGGGTTCTTTATAAGGGCCCATGGCTGGTGTTGGGGGTTCACTTATTATATATATATATATATATATCTATATTATAAGATATAAATATATAATTTATCTTATACTATAGGTTCAACAAAAGGAAATGCTAAATTTCAAATGTTGGGGTATCATTTAAGGAACTTAAAACAAATTAAAAATTGAATAAAAAAGGGTGTTTTATAATCATAAAAATAAATAAATAAGGGATTGTTACCCCATGATGTAGTAGTTTTACATAGAGTGAAGGCCTTGAGACTTAATACATGAGCAAGTAGTGGAAACATTCAAGAAACACCAAATAAAGTGAAATATATTTTAGGGCCCATAAATTTATAAAAGATCTCCAATCAATTGAACAGGTCCATTATCCTTCCAATTCGATGGCTCATATTTATTATAGCCATCCAATGCCTAGTTACCAAACATTTGGGATTCTACTTTTTCTTTGCTCGATTTTAGCTCCTTGCTCTTCGCTTGTTTAATGATAACACCCGTCCCGAGAGACTCCATTATTAAGTCTATAGTTCCCAACGGAGTACCTCAAACTAAGTCCTTTTCAACCAGGATAATAGATCCTGTCCCACTTACCCTCTTGCAATGAACAAGTCCAACCTTTGATGGAAAACTTAAGGACCTCTTTTCTTAAGCAAGAAAAGCGAAACCAATAGCTCTGATACCAATGTAATGGAAATGGCCTAATAACATTGAGGATAGCGGAATTAAGAGAACTGTAGTGAGTATTTTTAAGAGACTACTTTGAGAAAATAAAGGGTGAACTTGATTAGAGGTAGCTAGTTCTTGAGGTGGGAACCCGACCCAAGCTTGAGATGCTTGTCCTCCTTGCTGACTAAGGTGCTTGAGGTGCTTGTCGTGCTTCATGACTAAGGTGCTTGAGGTGCTTAAGGTCAAAGGAAGGTGCTTCATGACCAAGGTGCTTGAGGTGCTTGAGGTACTTCAGGTCAAAGGAAGGCCTACAAAGGAAGGAGAGAGCCATGAGAGTAGGGGATGGGGTTGAGTGACCACTCCCTCATCCAAAGGGCACCCCTTTTTCTCAAAGAATCAAACGTGACGCATGTCAATCCCCTAGCTAGGTTGCCCTCATGGTGTGCCTAAAGCCTATTGGTTGACCCTTAGAGAGATCCAATGAGAGTTTAGCTAATTAAATTAATTATTTAAGCATTTATCAAACCCTCTCTCTCAAAAGGAAAAGGAGGAAACTTGTCCAAAGGCTACAACTATTGCTAGTTGTGACCAAGGCTTGTGATTGTCTAGACTTGAGAGAACCAAGGAGCCACAAGCATGAGCTAAAAGAGGGGGTCGACCATGCAAGTAGACGGCTAGCTTGGGGCATATAATATCTCACATACACTCACACACTCTCTCATTGTGTGAAGTGCTAAGTGCAAGAACTTCATCTCCTTCTCCAAGCTTGTTGAGACGTTGAGATACTACACCGACACTCTTGGCTATGGAATGCAAATCCAACCAAGAGCCATGCTTCAATGCTTAAGCTTGCCATCTTCTTTATCATCATTTCTATGCTATTATGCTATGCTATGCTATGCTATGCAACAAGAGTGATGATAAGTGAGGAACTATTTATTTATTGTAAGAATTCTTCTTCTTCCTCTTCCCTACCCTCATCCCTGCTAACGGGAATAATTGTGGTGCATGAATCTCTATATCTTCATTGCACCATCAAGGTTTCAAGGAACACAAAGATAGTATTCTACCAAGTCTCTCTTTATGGGAGAAACTATAATAAAAAAGCCTTTTGGAGGGGGGACAAATCCACATATATCTGGTACTCAATTGTTGTCAAGTTCTCTAATTCTCTCTCTTGCAAAGTATTGTTAAGTCCAAGTTAATTACTGTTTGAGAGACCATCTGTCATTTGGACCCATTGACTTTGGTTGCGTGTTGAGATAGATCCATAAGCACATGTCTATTTGCTAGCTCTTGTTCCTGTTTATTCTACCACATTAAGTGATCAATTCAATATGAGAAAATCATCTGGGTTAGTTAGATAATAGATTTTATGACATTACTTCTCTCTTGAAATCATAGTCATCCTCGACTATGAGGTAGGGGAGATAAAGCCTTAGTCGTTAGTCTATGTTTCTTAGTGGGAAGAGGATCCCTTTTTGACCTACGACATCATTCCAAGATGGATGACTAATCCAATCGGGGCTTGGGAGACTTAGGCGTCACAAGCATGTTTCTGTTTAGTTCATATCATAGTTCCAAAGTAGAGTGACAATTTAGTTTATACTCTTCTTTACCTTTGAAAACTAGTTCTCAAGTAGTCAAACACGTGGTTTAGAGATTGTTGATTGAAAGAATAGTGGAGAGGGTCTAATATTTCCCGATTGATTATGGTTCCTGTTGAGCTTGCTAATAGCTCAATAATGGTTAAGCCAAAGGCAAACCCCAAGAGACTCCATTAGTAAGTCTATAGTTCCCAATGGAGTACCTCGAACTAAGTCCTTTTCAATTAGGATAATAGATCCTTTCCCACTTACCCTCTTGCAATGAACAAGTCCAACCTTTCATGGAGAACTTAAGGACCTCTTTTCTTAAGCAAGAAAAGAGAGACCAATAGCTATGATACCAATGTAATGGAAATGGCCTATGAACATTGAGGATAGCGGAATTAAGAGAATTATCGTGAGCATTTTTATGAGACTACTTGAGAAAATAGAGGGTGAACTTGAATAGAGGTAGCAACATAACCATTATACTTAATTAACTTGGCATGAACAATACTTTGCAAGAGAGAGAATTAAAGAACTTGACAACAATTGAGTACCCGATTTATGTGGAGCCGGTTCCCCCCTCCAAAACACTTTTGTATTATAGTTTCTCCCATAAAGAGAGACTTGGTAGAATACAAAATTTTTGTTCCTTGAAACCTTGATGGTGCAATGAAGATAGAGAGCTTCATGCACCACAATTATGCCCGTAACTTAGCAAAATGAAAGGCTTAACTTGTCCCTGGCCTCTATCCCAAGACCTCAAACACCTTCAAAGGTGGAGAGAGCTAGCAAGGAATGAGGGTAGGGAAGAGAAAGAAGAAGAATTATTACAAGAAATAAATAGTTCCTCACTTGTCATCACTCTTGTTGCATAGCGTAGCATAATAGCATAGTAATGATGATGAATCAGTTGTCAAGCTTAAGCATTGAAGCATGGCTCTTGGTTGGATTTTCATTCCATAGCCAAGAGTGTTTCTGTAGGCTCTCAATTTCTCAACAAGCTTGGAGAAGGAGATGAAGTTCTTGCACTTAGCAATTCACACAATGAGAGAGTGTGTGAGTGTGTGTGAGAGAGTATATGCCCCAAGCTAGCCCTCTACTTGCATGGTTGACCCCCTCTTCTAGCTTATTCTTGTGGCTCATTGGTTCTCTCAAGACTAGCCAACCACAATCCTTGGTCACAACTAGCAATAGTGGTAGCCTTTGGACAAGTGTCCTCCTTTCCCCTTTGAGAGAGAAGGTTTGATAAATGCTTAAATTATTAATTTAATTAGTTAAATTCTCATTGGACCTCTCTAAGGGTCAACCAATAGACTTCAAGCACACCATGAGGGCAACCTAGATAGGGGCTTGACATGTGTCACTTTTGCCTCTTCGAGCAAGGGGTGTCTTATGGATGAGGGAGTGGTCACTGAACCCCATTCCCTACTCTCATGGCTCTCCCCTTCCTTTTTAGGCCTTGATGTGACTTGAAGTACCTCAAGCACCTTAGCCCCCAAGTACCTTAATCACCTCAAGCACCTTAGTCATAATGCCCGTCAAGCACCTCAAGCAGTCAATCAGCAAGCACGACAAGCACCTCAAGCTTGGGCCAACTTCCCATCTCAAGAAAAAACCTAGCTTGCCTAAGGTGCTAGGCATATGGACTTTTAACACTAACCTTTGGAGGTTTATGATACCCCCCTCCCTTATTTCTAAGCTTGGGAGATAAGTTATTGGGGGCCTGCCCCCCTAACTTATACGCTTATGTAACTTGTTAAAAATACCCCCTCCCCTGCACTTACGTGGTGCGGTAAGTTTTCCATGGTGAATCCCCTAGGGGCCAAACACAGGATAGTAAATTGACTATCGGGCCTGAGGCCATTTTGGTATCATTTCAACATTGAAAAGATATGTGTCAAGGATGTCATCATCTACCTCTTCTGCAACTTCTATGTTTGGCAGTCTGGAAAGTTGCTCTATTTGTAGATGCATCTTTCCTTTTTTGACCACAACAATAAAATCATACTCTAGCAATATGATAAACCATCGTACAATTATTCTGGTATTTCATGGTTTTTTTACGAGGTATAAGAGGGCTTGATGATCAGTGAAAAATACAAATTTGTTTGTAAGGAGATAATGCCAAAATTTCTTAACAGCATATATCATCCCCAACCCCTCTCTCTCCGTGGTTGTGTAGTTTTTTTCAGCACTATTAAGCTGCTTGCTGGCATAGCATACTGGAAAATCCATATTTCCTTCTCCTGGTTGGGCCACGATGCATCCAATAGTGAATGCCAAAGCATCAATATAAACATGAAAGACCTTTTTCCAATCCAATGCTTTCAATAGTAGAGAGGATATGAGTGCTTTCTTTAACTTTTCAATATAAACATGAAAGACCTTTTTCCAATCATCAAGATCTAAAAAGGAGTATGATTGCTTACTGTCCACTCATTCCAAGATATGGTCAGTACTGAGTAAAGGATAATTCTCCCTTATGTGGTGGCATTAATATTCTTCAAATTCACACACACTTGTAGTTTTCCATTTTTCTTAGGCACTACCACAATGGGAGATACCCAGTCTATGTGTTCTATCTCGTAGATAAACTCAGCCTCCTTTAGTTTATCAATCTCCTCCTTGACGTGCTTAGAAAATGTATCATTGTACGTGTAAGGTCTCTATTGGCTAGGATTTGAATTAGGATTTAATGGAATGGTGTACTGACATATCATAGGATCTACTCTCTTTAGGTCTCTATATGACCAAGCAAGCACGTCCTTGTATTCCTTGAGAAGACTTATAAGATTCTCCTCCTCTTTTGGATTTAGATTTGTTGCTTTGTAGGCTAGCTGTGGCTCTTCTCTGAGTCCTGCCAAGTCTATCTTCTTTGCATCCTCAAGCCCATCGTAGGACTCCTTGTCCTTTTTCTCTTGTAGAGGTTGCATCAGCACTATCTTTCGATCTTGAATAGTGACCCTTTTTGTAGTGGGATGGCACACTCATTTTGTCCTCATTTTTATTGACTTCTCCCTTCCCCACTTTCTACTTCCATTGTCCAAACCTCCCTGAGAGTCTTCATAAGCTCGCGGTACTTCTTCCTTCTCTCCACCTTGGTCCATTTAGTTTCTCCAAACTTGTTTAATGCTGGTTCTTTTGTTTGTTTGGATTTGGTTTCAGATTTCGACCTTCTTGTTTTCTTTTTCAGGTTCTTATGCTTTCTTTCATTTTGGGATCTTGAGCTTTAGAGAACCTTCTGGATATCTTGTTCTTAACACAATATTCATCTTTTACTAGCATCAAAAACTGTGCTTTGCCCCTTATTCTAGGCATAGGGTTCTCTTTTGGTTTTGTTTTCAGCTTTCTTTTTCTTGTAGCGTTCTTGATGTCTAGGTTTTTGATTTGAGAAATCATAAAACCTGATGTCTGCTAACATTTCTTCCTGCTCACTTGGGGGCACACGTCATTTTGTCCTCATTTTTATTGACTTCTCCCTTCCCCACTTTCTACTTCCATTGTCCAAACCTCCCTGAGAGTCTTCATAAGCTCGCGGTACTTCTTCCTTCTCTCCACCTTGGTCCATTTAGTTTCTCCAAACTTGTTTAATGCTGGTTCTTTTGTTTGTTTGGATTTGGTTTCAGATTTCGACCTTCTTGTTTTCTTTTTCAGGTTCTTATGCTTTCTTTCATTTTGGGATCTTGAGCTTTAGAGAACCTTCTGGATATCTTGTTCTTAACACAATATTCATCTTTTACTAGCATCAAAAACTGTGCTTTGCCCCTTATTCTAGGCATAGGGTTCTCTTTTGGTTTTGTTTTCAGCTTTCTTTTTCTTGTAGCGTTCTTGATGTCTAGGTTTTTGATTTGAGAAATCATAAAACCTGATGTCTGCTAACATTTCTTCCTGCTCACTTGGGGTTGTCGGAGCATTTGTTATCCGTGTCATCCTCTCCTTCAAAATGCTCTGGGGATTCATAAAACTCCCTCTCCTTTTGCACTTTCCAATAGGTCATCTTTGGATCCCTCTAGGGCTAATCTCACATCACTCACATTTACTATACTGACCATATAGTATGGAACCACATCATAACCATCTTTGTCACAAAGTTTGGTTGTGGGGCCATTCAAAATAGCACACACACCTAGGATTGTTAGGATATGAGTCCACTCTAATGGCTCAAGAGCTTCTTCAAGAAAATGTTCAAGAACATATTCCTTATCTTCAAGCGCCCTTTCAAGGATACACTCTTCTTGTTTCAAACTACCACACTATGATGCACCACACATCCGTAGCTCTTTGGCTTTGCCTAACCAAGGTAGAATCTCCGATCATACTATCGTAGCTCAATCAAATTCCTCCAATGGGGTTTAGTTCACATCTTTGTAGCTATGGTCTTTAAGGTTTATACACGTCGTGGTTACCATGTGTCTGAGATATATATGATCATATCCCCAGTTTTGAACCATTTTAAGTTGTCTCATAAATGGCCGTCCAAGTATGATGTCATAATTTTTCTTCTTATCAAATTCAACTATGGCAAAGGTATGATCATACTCAATGCCACAAGAATAACAATCATGTTCCCAAGAAGTCAAAGGGGTTTTTCCATGTACCCATCTACTAGTTGTAATCTTATTTTGGTGGAGCTCAAGGTAGGTTTTGCCCATTTTTTCCAAATTTCCTTTGTGGCGATAGAAACACCAGCTCCACTATCAGGAATTGCCATGGTTGTTACACCTTGGAATTCTACTAGAAGCATAGTATTCCCATCTTCACCTTTGCAACACTCACCAACCTTGTTTAATGGTATAGGTCTTATGTTCAATTTATGTAGTGGAATTGGCCTATTAACTTGCGAGTAGTGGAAATTAGAAAGAGTACTTTTGTGAAATTACTTTGTTAGCATAGCCTGTGAACCTAATTGATGGTAGCAACGTAAACATAGCATTTAATTAACTTGGCATGAGCAATAATTTTGCAAGAGAGAGAGTTTAGAGAACATGAAAATAGTTGAGGACCGGATTTATGTGGAGCCGGTCCCCCCTCCAATAGGTATGTGTTTTATAGTTTGTCCCATCAAGAGAGACTTGTTACAATACAATATTTTAGTGCCTTGACCTAGGTGATGCAATGAAGATGGAAAACTTCATGCATCATGAGCATAGCATAAACTTTGTGGAAAGCATTAACTATCTCAAGCCTCAGTCCCAAGACCTCAAACACCTTCAAAGGTGGAGAGAGCTAGCAGGGAATGAGGGTAGGGAAGAGGAAGAAGAAACATTTCATAGGAGAAAGAACTAGTTCCTCACTTATCATCACTCTTCTTGCTAGAATACATAATAGCATAGTAATGAAGATGGAGAAGATGGCAAGATTAAGCATTGAAACATGGCTCTTGGTTGGATTTGCATTCCATAGCCAAGAGTGTTCGTGTAGGCTCTCAACCTCTCTACTTGCTTGGAGAATTAGGAGAGGGCGCTCTTGCACTTTGAACTTCACACAATGAGTGTGAGTGTGTGTGTGTGTGTGTGTGTGTGTGTGGGGGGGGGGGGGGGGGGGGGGGGGGGGGGGGGGGGGGAGAGTATGCCTATCGAGCAGGCCCCCTACTTGCTTTGGTCGACCCCCCCTTGTAGATCATGCTTGAAGCTCATTGGACCCCTCCAGGCCTAGCCAACCACAAGCAAGAATCATACCAACAAGCAACAAGGGTAGCCTTGGAAAAAATGTCCCCCTTTCCCCTTTGGGAGAGAGGGATTGATAAATGCTAAAAAAATTAATTAAATCCACTAAATTATCATTGGACCCCTTGGAAGGCCAACTAATGTTATTTAGGCACACCATGAGGGTAACCTAGCGAGAGGCTTGAAATGTGTCCTACTTGCCTCTTGGGCAAGGGGTACCCTTTGGGAGAGAGAGTGGTCAAGAAACCACCCCCCCTTCGTGCATGGATCGCCCCCTCCTTGTAGGGATTTTTTTTGATTTTTGTGCAACCTCAAGCCCCTCAACCTTGGGCCTAGTTCTCAACACAAGCTTGGCCCTTAACTCCCTCAAGCTTGGGCTGGGTCCCCACCTTAAGTACATACCTAGCATTTGAAGCATGACAGGCACCTCAAGTAGCTCAATCATCAAGCACTTCAAGCATCTCAAGCATCTCAATAATCAAGCATGACAAGCACCTCAAGGGCCGGGTTCCCACCTCAAGCACATCCCTAGCTTACATAAGGTCAAAGGACTTTCAACACTAACTATTGGAGGTCTTCAATGAATCTAGCCCTAAGGTCTTTATGCTCCATTGGTTAGCCTTGTTCTTTGAAATAACATCTCTCATTTGGGCCCCTTTATCATTGGCCCCGTGTTGAGATCGATTTATAAACACATGTCTATATCCTAACCCTTGTTCTACTTTATTCTCCCACATTAAATGATAGGTCTAATATGAGAAAATCATTTGGGTTGGTTAGATATTAAATTTTATGACATTACCTCTCTCTTGAAATCATAGTCATCCTCCACTATGAGGTAGATAAGATAAAGCCTTAGTCATTAGTCAATGATCTTACTTAGAGGGTAGAGGATCCCTTTTTACCATACAAAATCTTTCCAAGATGGAGGACTAATCCATTTGGTGCTTGGTAGACATCGTTGCCGCAAGCATGTCTGGTCCTCAGTCCAGTTCATTCTCCCAAATTAGAGTGACAAATTCTACTTGGTGTTTGAGAGACGTCGTCATCACAATCATGATTCTAAGCATGCATACTACTTAAATTTGTGCACAATGAAAAAGAGAACTAGTCTTATAAGACAAAAACATGAGTCATTTAAATGAAATTTATACATTTGCTTACTCTAATGTAGCATTGTAAGCATTGCCAAGGTTCATACAATCCTTAAGGTGTACTCCTTGCATCCATCTAGCATCTTCAAAAGGATAATTTTTGAACTTAATAAGATACCGTCAGATAATCTTACCATGTTGTAGTACCTTGTCTTCATGCCAAAGGATAGCTTTGGGTTGTAGGACCTCTTCTTGGTCTTCAACTTTGTTCTTCAATGATTGGTTCACTTGGTGGCTCTCCTTTGTAGGGCTAAGTAGGATCACATGAAAGTGTATGAGCCAATGGTTGGGCAACTTGAGTTGGTAAGCCGTCTCATTGATAGGCTTCAAGATTTGGAAAGGACCATAGCATCTTTTTTCTAGCTTAGCACAATACTTTTGATGGCCCGTAGGATTTTTGCCCATCATTTGCCTTAATCAAGCCTTAGGAAACTTAAGTAAGACCCAATCATTTTCTTTGAACATTAAGGCCCTTCTGTGCTTGTCAGCAACAACTTTTTTCCTTTGTTGAGACATGAATATAGCCTCCTTAATCTTTTGAAAAGATTTGTGTAGGTTATGGCTATACTCATTGGCAACGAAGATCTTCCCATGTGCTTTGAGTAGCAAGGGACTTTTAGGTCTTCCCTCAATGATCTCAAAAGGTGATTTTCTTGTAGAAGTATGTGCAAAATTATTGTAAGCATACTCTACAAGAGGTACATACTTTTCCCATTGTGAGCTTTGATCTACTTCAGTAACATGTCTTTAGTAGATCGAGTATCGTAAGATTGGCTATCTCACTTTGGACATCCATTTGTGGGTGATAGGCCAAAGAGAAATCCAATCTTGTTCCTAGATTTTCAAAGATACCTTTCCAAAAATTATAGTCATTCTAGGATCTCTGTTTGACACGATGGATGTTGGAAATCCATGGTGTTTGAAAATCTGTGATATGAAGAGAGTTTCCATTTGGTGTGTCTCAATAGTCTTTTTGACAGGAATAAAGTGTGCTTGCTTGCTAAACCTGTCGACTATTGTCCATATTCTCGTATTTCCATGGATAGACTTGGGTAATCCAAAGATGGAATCCATGGATTTACTCTACCATGGTGAGTTTGGGATAGGCAATGGCTGGAGTAATCTAGGTTGCTTCCCACTATCATACTTGGTCTTTTGGAATACTACACATTTTGAAACATACTCTTGTATGTCCACTTTCATGGTAGGCCAATAGAAATACGTCTCTACTCCTCAACGAGTAGGTTGAATGCCTCTATGCCCTGCATAGGGAGGAGCATGGGATCCATACATAGCTTTCTCACAAAGGGAATGGGTAACACATAGCCTATTTTCGTGGAGAAGATAACCATCCTACAAAGTGAATGGTTCCTCTTTCTTTCCCAAAGCAAGGGCTGACATTATGTCTCTTAAGTCACAGCTAGAAGCATACTCATCTATCATAGAGGATAGATCATTGTGAGTAGCTATAGACACCGCATTAACTTTTGATCGCGTCGTGAAAGTGCATTAGCCACTTGATTGTGCTTACTAGAAACGTGAGCAATATAAAAATTAAATTTTGAAAGAAAATTTTCCCACCTCATTTGTTTGTCGGAAAGCTTGGTTTGCATCAAAATACTTGAGACTTTGGTGGTCGGTTCATAGAATAGATGGAGTCCCCAATAAGTAGTGCTTCCACATTGGTGCAGCCAAAGTTGGTCAACCATAGAAGATGGCATGGGTAGGTATGTGCATGCAAGCAGAAGCATGGCAAAGGGCTAGAGCAACTACAAAGATCATGGGCAGACAAGTAGCAGCGGATATGTATGGCTGATGCGGTTTACAAGCCAAGAAAGGCTCCAAAAGAGGCTAATTGGGGGAAGAGATGAAGGAGTTTCAAAGTGTAATCTTTGAGCCTAGAAGTGTAGAGCTTGAAGTGTTGAAGGAGTAGGTCTAGATGGCTCATCAAATAGAGCTATGGAGCTCAATATATTAAAGTTTGAACGTGTAGTACGTTGCAGATTCTTGCCAAGTAGGGCGATTAGGGATAGGTGGCCCAAGTGGATGTCAGTGTATAGCCACATAGTGATTGATTAATGGAGCATACCCGTATTTGCAGATGAGTCAAACGAGTAGCCCAGGAGGTTGTGCCTTGGAAGTTGGGGTGCAGTTGCTCGGAGCAGTTACATTGATCTCAAATTATGCGGCTCGGTTCGAGGGCTTTCTAAATTGGGGCCTAGTTCATTACAAATTGTCTCCGGCGTAAGGGTCCTCCGTCGTCTTGACTGCTTGGGAGTCATCAGGTGACAGTAAGTAAGCAAGTAAAAAAAGATTGGATTATGTGAGGGATTTTATAAAAGCTTTTTGGCATGTTGAGGCATGGAGGGTGGCCACCTCAAGACGGCGCCACGTGGCAAGGATTAATCCCATAGGCGGATCTCAGATGCGAACCACTAGGGTATAAGGGCAACATCATGACCCTTAGAGGGGTACTGAAGTGAGAGAGAGAGTTTGCTCTCTCTCATGTTGGCAATGGCAGACCCGTTGGGTGGCGCAGCACGGCACTGCACGCGTGCTTGTAGGAGGCGGTGGGCGGAAATGCCGGCAATTTTGGCCTCTGGCGGCGGTGCAGAGTGGTGCACTGGTGACATGTGGCAATCCACAAAGGGTGATGACATGGTAGTGATCCCAAAATGGGCTCGGTTTCCACACTGCACCCGTAAGGCCCCCATTTTGAAGAGAGTAGTTCCCTCCCCCCCCCCCCCCACCCACTAGCGATATCGCTAGTGCTCGGGGAGGGGTATGTCCCACGGCAGAGAGGGAGAGAGAGAGAGTGAACCCAAAGTGCACAGCCTAGAGGGTATTCCAAAGAGGTGTCCCGCACCAATGGAGGAAGAGAGACAGTTTGAGAGGGTTCAAAGCGGCCTAGAATGCAGTTCCAAGCAAGCAACATGGCGAGTCACCCCCCATGCAATTGTTTTAAAAAAAGAAGTATGCCAAATGCTTGCAACGCAACAAAAATGCTAAAAGGGGCTCAATTTGAAGTGCACGAGCTAGAGAGCTCACATTTTTTCTTTTTTTGGACATAGCCCCCCTCCCCTATAAAAGGATGAAAACGTGAATTTTTAAGGGCTTTTTGCAATTGGAGTTTTTTTTGCTCTTGGAGCTTTTGCCATAAGGGTTTTTTTTGCCGAAGGTTGTGCCGGCTCAAAGAACCGATTGTACATGGTTTTGTACATGCAAGAAGGCCATATTGCTATCTCTTGGCATCATTCCCCCTTTCACCTTCTCTTCTTTGCTTGTGTGCATGTGTTTACGGGCGTGTGTCGGCATGTGTGCCCCCCCACCCCCCTAGGTTTGTCGTGCAAAGAGAGATAGAGAGAGGCTGTGTGCATGTGGAAGGTTGTGAATTGGGTAGAGCGGAATGATTGTGTCTATTTGGTGCATTGTAGAGCATGTATGTGTGTGCAGGCGGTGGTTTGCTTGCGGGATAGAGTCAAGTTTTGAAGGTGAACTCTAGTGAATTGGGGTGCTGTGTATACCCTAGGCTATAGTGAGGCATTGTGTTGTGTGCTAGGTGTGTTCCCCTTCCCCCCTCTTCATCTTCTAGTGCCCCCACTGAGGAGCTGTTGATGCTCCGATTTGAGGTTGGAAGCGGTGTTTGTTAGCCAACAAAGCGGTTGGCTGATGGTCAAAGTGTTCGATCATCAAATTTGAAGCTAGAAAAGATGGTGGAGCCAGGTTTTGGCCCCATATTTACGGGTGTTGAATATCCCGAGGACTGGTTAACAGATTTTGAGTTATGGCTATTGTTGATGCATATGTTGATGGATGCAAAAAAGCTGCAGATGGTGGTGCTGCTATTGATGCGAGGACGGGCCAAGGTTTGGTTCAATGGTTTAAAGGGCAGTGATCGAGGATCATGGCAGGAGCTACTAAGTCAGTTTTTGGAGAGGTTTTGAGAGGTGATTACTGCAGAGGAAGCTGGCGCAAACTGAAGGCTGTATGCCAGGATGTGAGTAAAGATTTTTCTATTTTCATTGAGCAGTTTGAAGCCTGTTGGAAGCAGCTAGAGGTTGCTACTGGGGTGAAAAGAAATCAATATTTGAAGCTGTCAAAGATGTTAGAGGGCTTGCATCCAAGGATTAGAGAAAAGGTGGAAGACAGTGCTGATCCATATGAAGACATGGTCTATTTGGCCAAGATGAAGAGCAGAAAGGTAAAGCAGAAGCTGGAGCTGGGCGTGTTGAATCCGATAGATTATGTGCCTCTTGTGGAGGTAGTGAAGTATTCTTTGGTCCAACCAAAGGCAGTTCCAATTGTTCAAAGTGCAGAGCTTGTTGAGGGATAAGGCCTATGATTGGTTATGTTCCTTAGAGATTTCCGGTTTGTGATGTGCATGTGCCGAGGGTGGACGAGCTTGTCAATGAGGAGAAGCTCCATGTTGAAGTGAACCAAGGTGTGTCTAAGCATGTATTGGTGGTACCACTATTTCACTTTTTGGTGTATCACCAAGAGACTAATTTGGAAAGGAATTTGTTATAGATTTAAAAAAGAAAAGGGGAATTTTAAAATGTTAATGGCCTTAGTAGTTGAAAGGGGCCATTGATTGTAGGGAGGGGAGTTTCAGTCATCATTTCAAGGTATGCATGATGTGACTTGTCATAGGACGACATTGACATCAACTTTTGACAGATTCTTCTCGCGTGCTAAGTGATCTCCCTGAGCTTTGAAATAGACACTCATCTCATTCACTCTCACCTTTGTTCTTCCGGATTGAGAAGGTAAAACCTAATGATATGGTTTATAGACATCTCATGCACTCTTGCCTCTGCTCTGGCGGACTAAGAAGGTTAACCCTACTGCCTTTTTGAACTTTTGAGGTTTCCATATCTACATGTGCCGTTTTTTTGCTGCTTTTGAAGTGAAGCTTTGCATGCATCATGGATATTGTAGCACTTGGAGCTACAGGTATGCATGCATTAGTCTTTCTCCTTGTGCTCATAAGACATGCATCATTTTTGCAAATGAAGGTCGCCAGCCGTGCTCATAAACAGTTTTGAACTTCTGAGGCTTACATGTCTGCATGTCTCATTTTACATGTCTGCTTTACCGAAGTCAAGCTTTGAATTCATCATACTTAGCACTTGGAGCTGTTGGCATTAGTCTTTCTCTACACGCTCATAAGCTCATTCTGTTTACTATACAATAAAGCTGTAGACTGCAAGACGAAGTCACCTACACACAGTTTACCAAGGCACAAGACTAGGAAGGACACAATGTCTAAACCTGAACTTCAAGAGCAAATCCCTCCAACTAATGAGCTTGCGACACGAAGCAGTAAAGTGAAGGTAAAGGCTCTACTTGGCACTTTGGATTGCATTGCATCCAACTCGAAGCTGTCAAAGTCATCAAAAGGTATGCATGTGTGTGTTTTGCATTGTTTTTTTTCCATTGCTTAGTGTTCACAAAGGTGGGATTTCAACAAGCTCTGTTTTCAGGTGCTTGCAATATTGGAGTACCCGCGGGCTATCAAGATTTTGCTTCTCAGTGGAGGAACTTGCATGAGGAGTACGGGCTTAGCCTAGAGGTGAAGCTGCCTCAAGAGCTCATAGATAAAGATATCCCCGATGAGGAGTGGCTGAGTGCCTTCAAGTGTGCGCACAAGAAAAGCACAAAGCTATTTCTCAACCATGTGAGGGATGAGTTCATTGACGAGTGCCAACTTTTGTACCAAGAGGTATATCAAGCAACCCCATCCAATGGTGAGGTGCTAGCAAAATTTGCACGAGGTTTCATGTATGAGAGGTGTCCAGCAGCAGCGAGTGATCCGACTTGACATCAGATTGCATGGGCAAGGTTTGGTGGTAGTGTCCTTGAAAATTGCAAGATGCAAAAAGGGGGTTCGGAGCGAAAGATAAACAAGTTCCACACCGATTATGGCTTGATAGGTGTCATTCAAATAGAAGCATCTATCTGTGATGGTGCCTTGTCATCAATACCGACAATTGTGACAAGCAAGCTGCAACCATTTTAGGCAGTAGAGACACCAATGTATATTCAACTGGTGCTTAGCATGGCGGAGGGAATTAGTGGCCAGGAGAATGAGAAAAAAAGGCTACTGGGTGAGGTGAAAGTGTACCTGCAGGAAGAGAGGGACCCGTGCCTTAGAAATGAAGGGAATTTTTAGCTTATAGTGACTTCTACAGGGAATTGGATCAACTAAGCAAGGAGCTGGAGGTGCTCAAAACCTCACCTGATTCAGATCCACGGGAGGTAGACGGCAAAGAGGTAGAGGTCACAACTATCACCAAGATGCTGTCCAAGGTAGGTGTCACTACTGATCTAGGGAGGCTTAAAGAAGATTTGAACTCCTTGCAGGTCAGCTTGCTACTAAAAGTGCCGAGGTGCTCAAAACCTCACCTGATTCAGATCCACGGGAGTAAGACGGC
This sequence comes from Adiantum capillus-veneris, assembly GCF_014529385.1. NCBI lineage: Eukaryota > Viridiplantae > Streptophyta > Polypodiopsida > Polypodiales > Pteridaceae > Adiantum > Adiantum capillus-veneris. The sequence continues at coordinate 20,493,537 of NC_140937.1, read as the reverse complement.
AAAGAGGTAGAGGTCACAACTATCACCAAGATGCTGTCCAAGGTAGGTGTCACTACTGATCTAGGGAGGCTTAAAGAAGATTTGAACTCCTTGCAGGTCAGCTTGCTACTAAAAGTGCCTAGAAGTGCTTTGTGATAAATTCAAATTGCTCAATAGATAAGGATAATGTGCTGACCAAGTGGTTGGAGTTAAGACTAGAAGTGCTTCATGCTATGAAGTGCTTTGAGATAGGTCTAAACTGCTTACTTGGAGTAGGAATTACTGACCAAGTGTTAGAAAAGGATTTATAGTGCTCACAAGTGCCTAGAAAGTGCTAATAAATGCCTTAAAAGTACCTAAAAGTGCTTTGAAGTGCTCAATGGTGCCTGCAACATTAGGAAAAATATGAACCCTCTAGGGGCCCTTTGGAATTAAGGTTAATTAGAGGCCAGCCAATGAGAAGAGGGTGGTGGACACACTCTATGCCCTAAAAAATGTAGGGGGACAAAGTAGTCTTACACTTCTTAAATGGGCTCTTACCTAGTGAGAAGGTGGGTGGGTGGGGGGGGGGGGGGGGGGGGGGGGGGGGGGGGGTAAGGGGGGGTGGGTGGGCCATATGGAACCTCCAACTTCCCTCCTTTTTGATCCGGTTTTGAAAAAATCCCAAAAATTTGAAATTTTTCAAAATTTTCAAAACTCAAATTTCATCTTCTTAAAACCCCCCTAAAACTATTTTATGGTTAAAAAAGCATTTTTTGACCTCAAAAAGTCAAAACGTGCACCCAAAAACCCTAAAATTCAAAATTTTTAAAAAACTTTTGAAAAATCTTTTTTTGCTATCCAGAGCTCCCTCAAAAGTAGTTCTTAGGCAAAAAGCGATTTTCTCTCTCTAGAACCCCCCTTTTCCAACCCCTCCTTGGTTGCAACCATCATACTCATCCTCTACTCCAACACACTCTCTCTCTACACCATCTCCATTGCTGCAGCAAGGAAGCTCCTCTCTCCTCCCCTACCACCTTCCATTGCCACACCAAGCAAAGGTTATCCACCTTCTCCTCCCATTGCCACACCAAACAAGGGTTATCCACCTTCTCCTCCCATTGCCACAAGGGTTATCCACCTTTTCATATCACTTTATCCTCTGTACATTGTAGCAACAAGCAAGGTCCTTCTCCTCCTCCTAGTTTTCTTTGCTCAACCATGGCCAACTCTACTTTGCAAAGGCGGCCAAAGGATGAGGTCACAACACTTGCATGCCATAACACTAGAGGTGTAGATGATGAGTGGGTGCCACAAGAGTTCACCAAAGGTGCTTGGGTATACATGCAACCATCTGCTATTGGCCCTCATCGTGTGTGGAATCGTGCAAACTTGGATCTTCATTGGAACGGAAAGCTCGTTGGCTTCAAGAACCGCAAAGAAAAGGGGACCGTAGCCATTGTGCAACATGTTTTCTCAATGTCAACCATGCATTTGCGACAACCACCTCGATTTCCAACACATTGTAAGTACACGTTTTGAGAACACAAAGCTAGGTGTGAAATCACAGTGTAATGTTATTATGGATTCATACTTAAGATTTGTCATGCATTTATAGTCATATTTCCATCCACGTTGGTGGAGGAGCAGCCACTACATAGTCTCTTCGGCACATTCAATGCTATACATGCGAATATTGGAGCAATAATGTTCCCACATCTTTGCCCAACCAAACTGGTTCAAAGAAGGATTTTCTTCTATTCTCACTCTTATATTGTCCCTACTTCTACACAAGCGTTTGGAACGCTTGAACCCATCAAAGTAACTTCCTTATTAAGTATGGAGTGGCCGGTGCCAGATTTGTGGTCGGTAGCATCTTTCAAGCAAAAGATGATAATGGATGTCCAAAACTCTTTGAAATACTCTAAAGCTTCTAGCTCTGTGGGCTTGAGTTGGTGTTTGCCTATTCATTGTTTTGTGCACATTTTTAAACAGTTTGGATTTGTGGAGACTACCACAATGCTTGTATGTAAAGATGCACATTACGAGGAATTAGGAAGGCTTTTAGAAGAGGACTGGGGTTTTGTGGAGGGTATGCACAACGGGGACCGGTACCGTTGTAAGGTTGGAGCTTCAGGTATTGGAATGCGCTATTTGAAATCCTGCACCTCCTTGTACATACAATTTCACTATGATTGTTGGATGTGCAAGCTTGGAGTGTGGACTCCCTTACAGAGTGTAGACGGCGCTATTGTAAGCTTTGACATTGCAGTGAAGATGCCCAACGATGCTTTGGAGGCAGTCCAAGTGAACAAGCATTGGACTCTCAGGAATGTTCGAGAACATTTAATTATTATGGGTTTTGAGGCCCTTCAATAAGCACAATTTCGTTTACAAGGTCACAAGGTGAGAATCCTTCCACCACATTTTCAATACATCATGGTTTGTCGATCATTGGATGCTTATTGTAATGAATGTCCGCAGATTGGGAAGAGAATGGAAGACAAACTGAAGGTCAAGGAGGACTGGGGGATGGATGGAACTATGCTATCGATCTTATAACTTTGTAACTCTTGCAATTTTCAAACTGATCCCCGCTGTAATCAACATGATTTGCTTTGGCAAATCATGCCTTTGAATATAATTTTTTGCATTGGGATGAGAAATCATTTTTTGGTGAAAGTGCCTTTTTTTTTTAATGTCTTAAAAAAAGGGTCCATTATAAAAGGGGGCCCACCTAACTCATTCACTATTTTCACTTTTGCAACTCTTGAGCTCCTCCACTCTCTGTCTACACCCCAGGCTAGACATGGATGCTTCCACAGCCTCTGCATCTGCAGCCACATCCACCCCTTTGTCACGGTTCATCCTCTTCCTCGAGGACACCAAATACAAAGGGAAGTTGGATCTCCATACCTTTTTTACTCGTCTCCCTGACCTTGATGCCAGAGTTGCCCTTCACATGGATGCATTTGCCGAGATTTTTGCGTTCATGGAGGAGCACATCATAAAATATTATGTATCTATCCCCCCATATGTAGGGATCTGGGTGCCTTGCGATCTTTTGCGCTATATACACAAAGGTGATCGCCCATTCTCCAAGCGGTTGCAATGATTCTAAGAAATTGCAACCGATGCAGGCCATTACTTGGACGAGCAAGCCCCAGGGGTTTCAGCGCTCAAGAAGCGCAAGTTGGGGGTGGAGTACCTTTCTCGGCTTGCAACATTTATCTTCTTGGTGAGCGAGGAACCTGATTTGGAGGAGCTTCGCTTACCACACCTTCAGGTTGGGTCCTTTATCAAGGACACCAAGGAGCAGCAGGTTATCCCCATGAACCCTGCAGGAGGAAAGGCACACCAGCTCGAGTACCCTAGGGGTCTTGAGGAGCTGGTTGAGAAATCCATAGTTGCGGCTGGCCCTAGTGACACTCCAGTGCCACTACCACTGACGGATGTGGCTATCCCAGAGGTAGAAATCAGCCGCTTCTCCTCAGTGTTAGTGGATGGGGAGGAGTATGTGTTCTTGCATGATTTGGAGAAAGCATTTGGCCTGCGCATGGATGAATGCTTGAGCGTGCTATGCAACAGCACCAAATGTCCCTTAGACAATACACCAGATGTCCTAGAAAGCAAGCTCTTGCCAGATGGGGACTCTGTTGCTGACACTATTGCAGTTGTATGTGCGGAGGTCCTCGCAGAAGAGCAGTTGCACATGGCTGATGAAGAATTCCAAGCCACGCAAGCCAAGGTTGAGGCTGCTAGGATGTCCATGCCATTATGCAACCTCCCATCTGATGATCCAAAGGTCGTATCTGTGGTGCATGGGAGCATTGACTTGGATGCAAAGGGCAACAGGGAGGAGGACGACAAGGAGAAGGAGGTAAACTATATCCTAAATTTCATGTTACTATTTTATCCTTCATTGTCTTTTTTCTCAACCTTCATCGGTTTATGACAGGATGTCGTGGAGGTTGATGATTTTGCTGTAAGAACGGGTGGCAAGCGGACGGGCTTTGGACCTCAAGCTTCCCTTGCGCATTACCTAGGACAACTCCCCCCTGGCGATGTGGCTATTATCCATAATGAATTTACTCCCCAAGCCCATTTTATGACTTGGTCGTTAAAAGCTTTGAGCAAGTTTTTGTGTTTGAGCACCATTGCTCAAACTGCGCATCAAGTGTTCCTAGTGCGTAGATCCCTTGTATGCACAACGTTTGGCACTGGCTTTCGTGGTAAAGTGCTTGCCCAGATAGGGATACATGATTCCATTGGCTCAACTGACCCAAAGGCCATAACGCACTCCCTCTTGACTGGGGAGTTGCCTTACACGCAAAATAGGCGCCAGGAAATGGTCAAAAAATTTTGAACTCCTCAGATACATGATGTAAAATCACCGTTTTGGAAGTAATAAAAAATATTTGAAATTGTCTCTCTATCTTGAAAATTATTTTGAATGTGATTTGTCAATCTTGAAAATTGTTTCAATTGGTGATATGAAAATTGTTTTGATAAGTGACTTTGTAATTTTAAGTTCTGTATGTAGTTTCAGTCAATTTCAGTAAATTTAGGTATTTTATGTTCCCTAGGGGGTAGATAAGCCTACCAAGGGCCAAAAAAAGCTTGCCACAAGGGCGCGCAAATGGCCCATCCATCAGTTTTGGATGGGCCATTTGCGCGCCCTTGTGGCCAGGCTTTATTTTGCCCCTTTTAGGCTTATCTACCCCCTAGGATACTTACAAAGCACAAATTTATTGAAATGAATTGGTTTTGCATCATTAATTTAGATGCACCCTTTCTATGGCAATTCCAGCATATGTTCACACTCAAGGACACTAGAAAAGGTGAAATCAATTATGAAATGAAGTTTCCAGCACACTATCACTTGCTTTAGCTCTACCTAGTACACCCCTGCACCAAAAAGTCCAATTACATTGGACATTTGAAAAATCCAAATTAATGTTGAATAAACACTTGGTTTCACAATATGTTATTTTTTTTGATATCCTATAGGGAATTCAAAGCTTGAAATGGCCAAAAAAGGGTGTCCACAAGGATCCATGTAAAATAATGTTGCAAAACCAATAGGTTTTAGTAAAGTTGTGCTTTTTAAGTACCCTTGGGGGTAGATAAGCCTACAAGGGGCAAAAAAAAGCTTGGCCACAAGGGCGTGCAAATGGCCCATCCAAAACTGATGGATGGGCCATTTGCGCGCCCTTGTGGCCAGGCTTTTTATTGCCCCTTATAGGATTATCTACCCCCAAGGGTACTTAAAAAGCACAAATTTACTGAAATTGACTGAAATTACATACAGAACTTGAAATTACAAAGTCATTTCATTACAAAGATAGTAGACACAGTAGACACAACTGTTGATCATATTGTCATTGGAAAGTCAAATCATTACAAAGATAAGGGTGTGCAATACAAAAAGAGGGGTAACTTCTGCTAATGCTCGAAGTCTCGTCGCAACTGACGTACAAGCTGCATATCTTTTGGCTGTATTGTCACTCGCTTTGCATGTATGGCGCATAGGTTGGTATCTTCCAACACCGAAATGATGTGGGCCTCTGCAGCTTCTTGAATAGCCTCTAGCACTATTGCTTGCATTCTATACTGATTTCCATAGCTTTGAAACATCTCCTTCACAGTGCGAGCAAAGAGGACGCGTCGAATCAAAAGCTCCGTCGTCTTCTGGTAGTGGCGGATTTCTGCAAATGCCCTTGCTATTTTTCAGCGCCGCTGCGGTTGTCTTGGGGGCACTTGCACATTTCCTGGCGGGTGGCATTTAGACTTCTTGAAAAACTTAGACTTGCGCCTGTTTACATGCTTAGGGGTTGGTTCTGTAGCCTCTTCTGATTCTTCCTCTTCCCTTGGCTGCCGATCTTGTTGTGTGGGGAGAGCTCCCTGGCCTCCACGCAATGTCTTCCTCCCAACGGCCACCCGGTGTGTGCGTGGTATTTTTTCTCGCAGCCATGGTGGCTCACTCTCTGATTCAGTGTCTGTATGGACCACCCGAGTCCTAGATGGTCCTGCTTGTGATTGGTGGCGCGACGGCTGCTCTCTATCGGACTCTGTTGTTTGCTGGCCCTCTTCCTCTCTCCAGCGCTGGGCAGGTTGCTTCATTCTCCTTCTAGGTGTTATATCTTGAGGAGGTGGAGATTCAACAGTCCTCGATGACTCTTGTGCCCTACCACCATGCCCACTACCAGATGAGTTCCTGGAACGGCCAGGCGTTCGTGGCCGTTTTCTTGTGCCTTTAAGCCATGACGGCTTCTCACATCCTTGGAGGGTGTTTTTGTTGGTAGGCGGATGCTCTTTCGCGGTTTTTTTGGTGCGCGCCATTTCGTTGGTAAGAGCTCACCTGTTCTTAAGAAATGAGTGGTTTATGAGAGCATGCAATATTTATAAGGGCCCATTTAAAAAGGGCCCTGTTCACACTAATTTTTTTTTAAAAAGTATTATTTTTTAAATAAACATGTCGCTAAGAGTTGGACCCTGCGTTCACGTTTAGTGACTCGCGCAGTATCCACTTTGATCCTTGTCGCACTCTGCATCGCCGCCATGCAGCATGCTTGGTGGGACCTTGCGACATTTGCCACTTGTTGCTATGCTCTTGACGACTCCATTTCCGCACTTCAATAGCAATCTTGGATTGTCGCGCACGCTCCATTGTGAGCTTACGAGCAAATGTTGTGCAAAAAAACCAATTGAACATCTCCTCCAAATAATTGGATTGCACCATTCCACCACCATGTCGAGTATTTTTGAAGTACACTCCCCTTGCTCGATAATGGGACTTCTCCATGCCTTGAGAGCTAAAAATTTCAAGCGATCCATACTTGTGCATAAAAAATGCACCATGCGCAAACAAGATATGCTGTTCACATGAGTAAACTATCCACATTATTAAATAAAAACAATCCCTTGTAATGAATACACAAGGTAAAATGACTTACCATGTAATGTGTGATGTTATTTTCACCCCAAGAAAGGGTGAAGACCTTGGTAAAATCCGCCAAGGCTTCTTGAAATGATTAGCGTTGTTCTTCTGTTGTGCTATTAAGGCCCATAAGCTTGACCATTTTATCAAAATGTGCCCAAAATTGCTTGCACTTGTTTGCAAGCTCGCCATTTGAATCATTGTCGGTAGTAGCTTTGCATAACTCCTTCCAAAGCTCCCAAAGGTTACTTGCCTGCTGGTTGGAGCTGTTTTGAGCATCATATCGACTTGGCTTTCCTTGGGAAACTTTATTCAAAAAGTGTCTAGCTTTTTGTCCACTCATTGACACTTGTTGAGCAATTTCATGGGCCTCCCCTGTGTTCTTTGCAGCAACGATAGACACATTTCCACCGTGACAGCCAATGGAATTCAAGAGTACCTCCACTCTTTCGATCGCTTCCTGGGACTTTTCCAACGGTTTCATCGTGAAAGCATAGTCAATGTGGAGCTTCAATAGCCTATCAAAAATGCGCATGAATGCGTGTAATGTACAAAAATGTACATTTGATAGACGAAATCGAAAGATTGGATTCCAAGCGTGGTCCTTTTGATCACGGTCTGGGGCATTGAGCATGGGACATCTCAGAATAGACGCTTCCCATTCTCTACCTTCATCTCCGACATCACGACAATCTAACCCTTGTTCTCCATGCCCTTGCCATGGAAGCATGGATCCGGACTTTGCAGTGCTCTTATGTGATTTTTTTCCATTAGGTTTGTACCCTCGAGTGCAAAATGGACAAGGCATGAGAGAAGAAGGCCCTTGTTTGTAGCCAAGCAAACACTTTATGGTCTTCAAATCCCCACCGAAGTGCCACTCCACATCATAACTACCAAAACCCTCAATCTCCAACTTCTGACCTGCAATTTGGGAGTGTATTACTTCTGTGATCCATGGAGTTCTCTCAAAAATCCATGAAAGTACTCCATTGGTCTCTTTGGGCACCTCAATAGCACCCAACCACCAAATGTCTTCTCTGATTGCACGCTAAAAGATGGGGTGGGAGATGGCTCGACTGAATCCCTTCGCTTGGTTTGCAGAAGGGCCTCGTTCATTAGAGTGACACTTAGCCTCTCTAACCTTCGGCCTTTCACTATTTGACACTCATCGAGTTTTAACACAAAAGCGACTTTTGTGCCAAGCACTACAAAATAAATAGTGCTAAGACCTTAAACTTCAGAGTCTATGATAAGAATAATACCAAAGAAAAAAGTAAAGTGTGTCACCTTCTTCAGGTAACTCGTAAAATCTAAGCATGGCTTCTTGAAGCCTTCTAAGATCCATGAAAATATTGTTGCACATTGTGTAAGGAAAGCCCTTCTCCAAAGGTCTTATGGATTGTTTCTTACCTTTTCCCCTGGTCTTTGTTGCGCACGAAGCATAAAGGGAAGTTGGTGCTACAACGGGATGCGTGGCTGCTCTGCAAAATACCGAAAAACAATATACTACAAGCCGTAAAACGGACAAATCTCCATACCTGGCGAATCCACGAGCACATAATTGATGATATACGCGAACAAAGAGAGATAGAGGGCGGGAGAGAGAGAAAGGAAGCCTGCAGGCGCACCTCCTAGAGCGGAGTGCTACGCCGGAACGACGAGAGAGAAGAGGGAAGAGGAGAGAAGAACAACGCAAGCACTGGGTGCAATCTCCCCCCTTGCAAGAGTGACCATTTTCCTCTTGCACGTATTTCATTTATAGATTTCTTAAATGGTCAAATTGAGTACAAACTGGCCGGCCGGTCATAAATGGCCAAAGCTCATAAAAGAGCACTTGAATAATAAAATGTACAATGTATATACTTTCATTCGCATAGGCCTAGCTCAGTCCCAGTCTTTTTCCACCTGTCAGCTGCAACAAATAATAAAATATCAATTCCATAACATACCTCTCCGTTGGAAAGCAACTGTCCTCAGTTGCAAAGATAGAAATCTGCAAATAATACTTGTCAAAAACAATGATTAGAAATCTGTATCAAATAGTAACAAAATTCATAAAATTAGACAATATTTCTTATTCCTGCCGTCATCCACATACTACCTATTCTAGTGTCCCATACCACTAGAATAAGCAGTATATATCATACCCTGATGAATCAGGATATCATTGGTCACGCTCATCATCAATCTCATAATGTCAAGTCTCATCACATAAACACTGCTAAATAATCACCAGATACCAAATCCCAATCCAATCCAATCCCACAATATAAGTTCAAATCCAAATCACTTTCATTATTTACCCTGGTAACAAAATCATACCAGTTGCAGTGGTGGCCAGCCACTGCAGCATGATTTTGTGATTGGTGTTGCCTAAATCGGCGAATCTACACCAATAAGACGTCCTACCTAAATCGGCGAATCTGCACTAATGCTGCCTAAATCGGCGAATCTGCATTGGATATTGTTTAAAAAGCGTGAATCTGTAGTTTGTTGTTGTGCTGCCTAAATCGGCGAATCTGCACTAGATGAGCATTGACACACTGCCTAAATCGGCGAATCTGTGTGCATGTGACCAATGGACTAGACAAGACATAAATGAGAAAAAGTATATTTACTACGTTGTCGACATCACAGTGCAGTATATCACCAAAAGACTTACAAATGGTTGTGCACTGTCCCAGAGCATGTTAGCTCGCATGAGTAGTTGCATAGCTTATTGACAAATCATCCCAACAAAATTTCTTTCAATATAATTAGAGGGCATGACCTTAGCGGTGCAAGAGGGTATGATAAAGTCGGATAAATATGGTTAGGGTATTAGTAAGCTGTAAAAATGAGTTTGAAAAATAAAGCAAAGAGATTACTTATCTGACGTCCTCGCATTATGGCCTGCATAGGTTTTTGTGAATCCTTAAATTAGTTAGAGAAATGGAACAAGTGAAGATCATGATAAAAATCACTTGATTACGGTCAAGCAAGACAGATACATTTATTTCCTTAAAATTGTGGTAAACGAACTAAAACATAATGGTGTGGAGCAGCGCTAATGTACAACAACTAGTAAAATGTAACAATGAGCTATTCGAAAGGAGAAAACCCAGAATCTTCATAGTTTGAGAAGTGTAACAAATTTTAAGTCCCTAATTAAGAATGCAAGATATTTGATCGATACAAGGAATTTGAGAAAGAGCATGCAATAGAGTCGGGTCGTAACTAGATGAAGTTACAAAAAGTGGTTACCGAGCAAGCTGGCAGTAGGAGTATGAGCATAGAACATTTTGTACTAACGTGTGCTAGCATTAACCAGCTGAATATAAAATGCTAATAGCATTGCTAAGAATCGCAAAGGTGTTTAAAATATTGTGCCACGTACCGACAAAATACCATAAAAATCTTCAGTAAAATAAAGTCTCTGCAATTAGTGTGATATAATCCATTGTGTTCGAAACACTTGCTGCGTAAATTTGTGTTGTTACCCATCGCAATTTTGTATCATTCATTAATGTTCCTCACTGTGCTTTAGTTAGCTTTGTGGATATATTATTATCTAGCCAGATTGTAGTTGTTGATGGGGTGTATTGGCAACGTAATTAAGGGTGGGGGGGGGAAGAGGTAAAGGGACAGGGATACGAGCAGAGGCCATGATATCGGTACCAAGATAAGGCTATATCACAGCATGGCATCATCCAGTATACTATGAGATATGAAGCCACTTGCATTGTCTATTTAGTGAGTGAGACCACTCATTAGAGTTATTAGAGTCCTCAGGTTGTTTATGCTAGAGTGGGCCAACACGAGGAGAGACATTCACAAGGGGATATGTTTGATTGTGTGAGAGTAGAGACTAGACATTTAGAATAATGAGAGCAATTGGACAGAATCCGGGTGGATCTAATCCACTATATGGGTGCAAAAATTAAAATGAAGTAGAGCAAAAGATGTAAAAACGAAGAGCTTAAAAACATCAGATTAAAAGGGTCATGATCATGTCAATGCCTAAGAATGCTCGATAATGGGCGTTGTCGCAGAAAGTAGTACATCAGTCCCACTAAAGCACGTCTTCAATTTCCATTTCTGCAGTAGTGGTACGGAGGGAAAGAGAGAGAGAGAAATGAAGTGAAAAATTATATTATTCGTTTAAAAGCCATGGGGTCAAACTCCTACAATCCTCATGGATCTAAGACAATGTCGAGTACAAAATAAAATGAGGTGTAGTGAAAAAATTGAATTAAAAGATTAAAATTAATATCGGCAGACTGAAGTCATCATCATCATGATCATCCCAATGCCCGAGATGGTCGGCAACAGGCGACGTTATCACAAGAAGTTGGTCGTTGAGAAGTTTGTCGATGTCCAAGTATGCTTGGCAGCCCGGTGATGTCCGAAAGGCTATTGTATGCTTATTGGTATGTCAGTCCGTAGTGGAGAGCGAAATGAAATGAAATGTTTTTATGAATCGTCTTTACAAGTGGTGTGGGATCAAACTCATAAAATCTTATGGATCGAAGACAATGTCTAGGTACAAAATGAAACAAGGTAGAAGACAATGACTAGGTACAAAATGAAACAAGGTAAAATAAAAGCTGAGGATGGCTGACGTCGTCGGAAGATGTATTGCATCCGCTTGCAGAGCTTAGTCAATGCCCGCCAGAGTAAGCCGTCGTCAGAAAGCGAAATAGATTGAGAGACTTGCTCCTACTTGCTAGCTGAATGAGAGCACAATAGTTCCACTGAGAGAGAGATGCACACCAAGTGTGACCAGTTGCGGAGAAGGAGGGTCCTCAGGGTGTTGAAAGTAGGGCCTCGAGGCTTGCTACGAATCAGGGAGAAGAAGAGCTCTGCAAGGCAAGGCCAGGTTGGATTTAAAGGATCATAATCTGGCTGTGTCGAGGGTCGAGAGGGCCCGTACAGGAGGGCGCTTTGCTCACTAGAGCACTGAGCATGGGGTGCCGCATTAAGCGTTGCAGGGAGTTGAAGGTTGCCATTGACAAAACATGATGTCAGAGAAACTGTTGAGGGGTATGGGTTGCCAGCGCCACAGAGCAAGGGCAAGGAGGAGTGCTGAATATTGCATGAGGGAGAGGTTGACAGAGTGTGTGAGAGCTGGTGGGTGTGTGTGTTTGTGGTGGTTGCTGCAGCTCCTACCACCAATCTCGGGTAGCAAAGTGAGCGCCCTTGCATGGCCATCAAAAGATGATGGGTCCTGACTGCAACTCCGAGAGTTGGGGGGGGTAGGCACGGTTATAGAGAGAGAGGCTTATGAATGTGACAGAGAGAGAGAAAGCTCGTCACCGCAGGAGAGAGAGATGGCGGCTGAACAGAACCAGAGAGAGAGAGAGAGAGAGAGAGAGAGAGAGAGAGAGAGAGAGAGAGAGAGAGAGAGAGAGAGAAAAGGAGTGTGGGTTGGTCTATTGCAGCGTAGATCGCTGGCTGGCCGTTTGTGTCTGTGTGTGTGTGTGGCATGGGATGAAAGAAAAGGCGATGCCCACACAGCTACGTCCTTATGTGTAGTGAACTACAACTTCAGCATGGTGGCCAGAGAGAGAGAGAGTCGGTGGTTACCGACTGAAGAGAGAGAGATTGGTGGCGACGTCTACATAGGACAAGAGAAGGACTGCGGGATAGACAAAGAGAATGAGAGATAGGGGTTGCAACTTCGTGTCTGGTGGTTCGTGAGTTCGGGTAGCTGGCGACCCAGAGGTTGAGAGGGAGGGTGCCGCCAAAGCTTGTGGGAAGCTGCATGGAGGTTGACGGGGAATTCTATGGTGGGCCAAGCATGCACGCTCTGGTCCACTGTAACCATCCATGCACTAGAGTATAAGTGGTTCACGATGAAACTGAGAGAGAGGGCAGTTGTGATTGGCCACAGAGAGAGATCGACTGACGGCGTCCAATGAAATAGGGAGAACTCCCGCAAGAGAGAGAGAGTGGAGGGAGACACAAAGTCTGTAGGGGTGTGTGTGCACGCATGCATGCACACATGCAACATACAGTGGTTTTGACGTTCTCATATCAAGTTTGATGAAGCCGAGCTGTGGCAAGGGTTCTCGTCTCTACAAGGGTTCTCGTCACGGCCCTGATTCGTGATTCTGCCACATCGGATTGGTACTGTTCGGCTACTTCTCCCACTGGATCCGTGTACCTAGTATCGTAACACTCTTCTTCTTCTCAAGTTGGTAACACAAAACATACCCAAGTATGCACAAAGGAGTGGCGACTATTCTATACTATTATGATAATTATGCTGATTACTCGTCCCATATTCCCACTTAATTGTCTAAATCAAGCTTATAATATGAAATAATACCGATACTTATCATATATAATTAGTATGATAACATCAATGCACTTAAAATGATGAAAGACTAATGTTCATGTCTTTGAATATTGTAGTAGAAGCACAGAGAGGAAAAACAAAACAAAACAAAAATAAATAAAAATTAATAGCATAGAAGAGGTGATGTAACTTAGCTGAAGAGAAAAAATTTGTAATGTTCCATGATTTGTTGGAGGCAAATCATGGAGTTCTACTCGGAATGCCCGACTCTTTGTTATCCTAACCGTAGCCTAAAGATCTGATACCACTGCTACAATGGGATGCGTGGCTGACCTGCAAAATACCGAAAAACAATGTACTACAAGCCGTAAAACGGACAAATCTCCATACTTGGCGAATCCACGAGCACATAATCGACGATATACGCAAACAAAGAGAGATAGAGGGTGGGAGAGAGAGAAAGGAAGCCTGCAGGCGCACCTCCTAGAGCGGAGTGCTATGCCGGCATGACGAGAGAGAAGAGGGAAGAGGAGAGAAGAACAACGCAAGCACTGGGTGCAATCTCCCCCCGTGCAAGAGTGACCATTTCCCTCTTGCACGTATTTCATTTATAGATTTCTTAAATGGTCAAATTGAGTACAAACTGGCCGGCCGGTCATAAATGGCCAAAGCTCATAAAAGAGCACTTGAATAATAAAATGTACAATGTATATACTTTCATTCGCATAGGCCTAGCTCGGTCCTAGTCTTTTTCCACCTGTCAGCTGCAACAAATAATAAAATATCAATTCCATAACAGTTGGCATTGTGTCCTCAATGTGTAGGTATGTCCCAATGCGGGAGAACACATCTTCGTTTGTGGCCTTCTTTGCGAGCTTGACCTTGTGAGGAACGGGAAATAGGTTTTCCACAATGCCATGTTCTTTGAGGGCATCCTTCAGGAGTTGGAAAATAGCCTGATAGGCTTTGGTGATGATTCCAGCCTCATCACAAGCTTGTTGAACGTCATCATCACTAACCACATTTCTTAATTTACGCATAAGGTCCTTGGTGACTACATCCTTAATGTGCTTACCTCCAGGTGATTGTAAGATAGAAATCACGTCCTGGATATTGAAACAACTAGTGAGAAGGTTGACTCGATCATCTTGGCTTGTTCCACCGCATGCCTCCTGGATGAAGTTTCTAGCAACAAATAAACATAAATGTTAGAAAATAGTGTGAAGTAAGAATGCATCATGCAAGTAAAGACCAAATCACCTTGTGGCTGTAACTCATCGTTTGCGTGCTCCTCCCGAATGTGCAAGAGTTTCAATGGATGAATACGTGCGTTTGCGTTCCCTTGCACCAAGGGGTGTTTCTTTCAAGTATGTGATGGTGTTGGTAAGCTTCTGGATGTGGGACTCCTTTTCTTGCATTTGTTGTTCAAGAGTTTTAACTACCCTCTCCGAAGAGGCAACACTCTCTTGTAATGCCGTCGTCTTGAGGTGAAGAGCTTGACATTCGTGCATCCACATATGCAAAGAAGCACCTGCACCCATACACAACCGCTTGCAATAGCCTAACAAACCTGCTTCTCCCCTCCCAAGAAATTGAAGAAATGTGGAAAGGCTATTAAATAGTGGATGGAAGCGGCTTATAGGATCATAAGGGTACAAATGGCCATCCACCCAAATGTCAACATTGGTCTCACAAGCGGTGCGACGTTCCTGTGATGACCTTTGATCACCTTCACTAGTGGTCTTCAGTGCAAATACCGTGGGTAAGCGAATATGTATGCTTTTGGTGTGCGGAGTACGTGGTGGTGGAAGCAAACCATTTGTGATGTCTGTGAGCACCATGGAAGCTGTTGCGTGAGGAAGCAAATGATGAAAAGATAAAGGGGGAAGGGTAGAGATGTTGAGGAAGATGGGAGGAGAGAAGGAGGGAGGGGGGGGAAGGAGAGATTGGGGAGGAGGAGGAAGGTAGGGGCAGGGAGGGAGAGGAGAGGGAGAGGGAGAGAGAGAGAGAGGAGGGAGGAGGGAGGAGGAGGAGAGAACAAAATGTTTATTACTTTTTGGGGGAAAAGAGTTTTGAAAAAATGGACTTTCTAAGCTTGTGGGTTAAAAAATAGGTCAAAAAATGATTTTTGGATATGTATATATGTTGGGAGGGAGTTTTAAGTTAGAAACAAGTAAAAATTATTTTTTTTAAAAAAAAGTCAAATTTTGTCTCTTTGTGACCCACGTTTTTGCTGATGTGGACACACCCCTATGCTTCCTTCACTTTAAAAAAAGCTAGAGAGAGAAAGTAACCCTTTAGGTCCACATCCTACATTTGTCTAAAAAAAAGGCTAGAAAAGCCTACTCAAAACTACCTTCTTCAATGCCCTTGCCCCCTAAACCCCACACAACATTAGCCTTAATCCCTAAAAATTAGGATTCCTTACAAGGCCGATGCAAGGTTCATATTTCTCCTAATGATATGCTTGAAACTGCTTGATAGGTGGTAAGAAAGTGTTTCAAAGTGCTGAAAGGGTCCTTCAATGTACTTTGAAGTGCTTTGATATAGCTCTATACTGCTTTCTAGGTGGTTATGAAGTTTTGACCAAGTGGTAGGGATTGAGTGAAGACACTGCTTTAAAGTGCTCCACAATGCTGAATGGTGCTAAGAAAGTACTTCAAAGTGCTTTCAACAAAGCAATCAAAACTTTGGATCACTTAAACTCCTCACAAGGAGCACTATGTGGTGACTAGGTGGTAAGAAAGTGCTTTGAAGTGCTCAATGTTGCTTAATAGGTGGTCAAAAAGTGATTTGAAATGATTTATGGTGCAAATAAAGTCGTAACCAGGTGGTTAGAAAGTGCTCTACAATACTGAATGGTTCTTAGAAAGTGATTTCAAGTAACCAATCTGTAATCTGAAGCACTTTAACTGGTCACAAGGAGTAAAAGTGATGTCTAGGTGGTAAGAAAGTGCTTTGAATGATTACTGTTGATCAATAGGTGGTCAAAAAGTGATTTGAAATGATTTTTGGTGCCAAGAAAGTGGTAACCAGGTGCTTTGAAAGTGCTTTGACAAAAGTGCTTTGAAGTGCTTATTGTTGATCAATAAGTGGTCAGGAAGTGATTTGAAATGCTTTTTGGTACCAAGAAAGTAGTAACCAGGTGCTTTGAAAGTGCTCTGAAGGTTCTTTGAAATTGCTTTGAAAGTGGTAGCTAGGTGCTTAGAAAGTGGTGACCAGGTGGTTAGAAAGTGCTCTGAAGTGCTCAATGGTGCTCAATAGGTGGTTAAAAAGTTCTAACAAGTTGTTAGAAAGCGCTAAGAAATGACTAGAAAGCGTTTTGATAAGATTTGTCAAACATTTTTTTATTTTCTTTGAAATCTTTGGCAACAAAGGAATATGGCTTTGGAATTTGAATTAGAAGCCCTGACTTCTCAAAGAGCATTTATGGATACAACCATCAAATATATCTAGGAAAAGGGTAGATGCATCATTGTCCCGTCACCGCCGACTAAAGCCGTTGTTTTGAAACTGTTTGTGTGTATTGGGGGTGACTGTGTTGCATGTGGGAAAACCCTCTCAGCGAACCACATGGCAGGGTTCTTCACAAGGAATATCAACACAAATATCACCCATTTTGCTTTGCAGTTCTATGCGGCACTATGGCAGAGTGCACTCACCCATTGTGCACAGTAAAAATTCCAGAAATTGCCAAGTGCTTGGCACTTGGAATTGAGTACACAGAGCCGGAGGGTGGATTCACTATACTCAGCTTCAATCCATTTGTCATGAGATAAGTCCCTTAACATGATTTTTTTCTTTGCAAAAACCAATGCTAGCAAAATTTCTCGTCCGCTTGAGCTTGATGAGAACAATACAAAACTGTTTAAACTTGACGAGAACAACATAGAGCTATTTGAGGGTTTTCAGCATGGCAAGGCTGTTGTAAAAAGTGGGGATAGAGTGGAGGACCCCGAGGATGAACCCTTCGTGGTTGAGAACCATGGCAAGGAAACCATTGGACATGACTCCAGCAAGCTCTCAACCGACAACCGAGAAGGTAATGAAGTGCATATATGTAGTGTTTTATTTTTGTTCGAGCAGATTTTGGTTTTTTTCCCCTAAACCTTATTGTGATCCCAAAGGATAAAGTGGAGGACGTAGAGGATGTGGAGACATTACTAGTAATTGCAGATACCCTGAGGAACAAAGGCAAGTGACAACAAGAGGAAGGAGTGCATCATCCAGAACCAAAGAAAATTACTAATCAAGACCCCCCAGAACCCGCACACATCGGAAACTTTAAGTTCCATGTGCTTTCTGTGCTATTTACTTATTTTGAATATAGGATATATTTTTTGTCTCATGGTGTCAATCTTCACTACAATTTATTGGGTGTGGTTTTTTGAGCAATGTAGTAAAAATACAAGTGATTGGTAATGTTGGGCACCAGCATTGTGCTCAAAAAGACCTGGGGAACTTTGATCGGGAGAAACCCCTAGTAACTCAGTTTCATGTCCCTCACCTTTCGGAGGATAATAGGACTCCCTTGATCATTAATATTAATGATCTACTTATTGTCACTCATGACAAGAGAGAGGGACCAAGCCTGCCTAACATGGACATGCTGCACTTTTGGAAGGTGAAGGAGGATAGCAATCTGAACCACTATGTGCACCATTTTGTAGAGTGGTTTGTTCTTGGGTCTAGCCAGATTGTTGAAGTGTATGTCTGGAACACAAGCCCTTACCAAGACCTAGAAAAGAGGTTAGAATTGTGCTTGCCTCACGCCCGCAGGTGCTTGAATGGGTGGATTGCAAAGGAGGCATGCTGTAGAAGCTCATGGCTTGACGAGCAAGGGGAACATATGCTCTTTCTAGTCTTGGGCACTTTTTGGAATGAGTTTCCACAATGCAACAAAGATAACACCCTCCTGCTAGATGACAAATTTCCCAGGTACTGCTTGAACGACAAAGACTCCTATGTTATCTTGCCTTCTCTAGAGGACCAGACGAAATACCAATGGGAGAGGTTTATGCATAATGAAGTTTTGCCATTTGTCTATTAGTGGAAGAAAACAGATAATCGATCGGAGTTGATTACTTATTGTAAACTGGATGCTAGAAGAAGAGGGTGGCAGATCTTCAAATAGTTGACTCTGTGAGAAAAAAATAATCAAGCGGCAAAGGCAAAGTGCTACCTCCACCACCGCCACAAACACGTTATAAAAGGCCGCCTTCTAATCTCCGGTCTCAATAGAAATCTTAAGAGTTGTGTACCTGTGATCATTTATGTAAATACCCATGACAAGTTTGATAATGTAACTCATGATGAGGACTTCTTTTTGTAAAATGGGGAAACAGGCGACATTGTATTGCCAAATTCAATACCGATTTCTAATGTAGAGACATGATTTGCTATTCAATCGACCATTTTGTTGTGTGCCTTGCAAGATTCTTATTATAAGTTGATTTTAAATTGTTTTAGAAAATTTTCTTAGGGATTTTGTAGAAGATAAATATGAGCGATTAGTGGGCAAAAGTGCAAACTATACCACTTGTGAACTGTGGACCACATGCAAGTGGTTTACAACCATTTGTATTATGTAAATTGGTAGCCACAAGCAAGTGGTAAAGAACCACTTGAAAGAGGTTTTGAACCACTTGAAAAGGCCTTCTGGACCACTTGCAATAGTTCTGAACCTTTTGCTCATGGTTAAGATAGCTCTTGCAAGTGGTTAAGAACCTCTTGCTAGTGGTTCAAAACCACTTGTAGTGGTTAAGATAGCCTTTACCACTGGTTAAGATATAACTTGCTAGTGGTCCACCAAAACCACTTGCTAGTGGTTTAGATAGCACTTGCAAGTGGTTCTAAACCACTTTCCAATGGTTAGGAGGGGTATGAGATCAATGTGTTTCAAATTGGCTTGCTATTAGAGGGCATTCTATTGTAGATGTGCTCATACATGGTATCAATCAAAGTGTAGACATTAGGCTCATTTCTCTCAGGATACAAGGGGGACTTAAGGCATCAAACTAGGTGCGAGTACATGGAAGCAGGAGGCCTATCATCTAATAACACATATCGATCGGAGCATCCTTTGAATTTATCATAAAAGTGTCCCTCAACATAAAAGGAGTTCTTCTTTATTTGATTGTGCCACACATCCTTTTGAGTCACGGTGGATAGCCTCTTCTCCATGCAACACCTCACTATATAAAAATTAGAGTCTTCCTCCTCAACATTGACTCCAAAGTTATCTCCAACTCGTAAGGCATCACTCAAATAATTGTGATGGCCAGCATGCATAGGTGCATCAATCTCCTCATCACTTGAAACATCTCCACTATGTCAGCCTCTGTTGGTATGATCCTCAAGTACTGCCATGCTTCTATGTGTGCTTTGTTTGCACATATTCTCCATTGACCATGCACACAAGCATGAAAAAATTAGGACATATGTTTACACCTCAGTGTAGTCCTATCTGTTGAAGAGAAGCCATTCACACGATGCATCAAACATGATCCATTGATTTTCTTGCAATCCCATTCTATATCTCTTAGCACATCACCCACCTTGATCTCCTAGAAGACCCTATAGACCTTGAAAAAATTAGGACATATTTTTACACCTCAGTGTAGTCCTATCTGTTGAAGAGAATCCATTCACACAATGCATCAAACATGATCCATTGATTTTCTTGCAATCCCATTCTATATCTCTCAGCACATCACCCACCTTGATCTCCTAGAAGACCCTATAGACCTTGTTCATGGATGACCAGCAGTCTTTTCTATTGTTTATTAGGGTGAGGTAGTTGACCACTATTGCTGCATTATACAGGGAGTGTCCATCCACCTTCAATTGCTCATGGGTTAATGCCCTCTTTATGACTGTGCCAGCACCATCATGTTCACCTTTTCCATGACCTGACCCAAAATAGTTGTGCATCATCTCAAGCCCAATAAGTTGATAAAACCTTGCAACAAAGAAGAAAGGCCATCGTGCTTTGAATTGTGATGCTGCACCATCAGACCACACCCAGATTCACTTTGAACAAAAACCGTGGTCCTTCAACCACTGGTCATGCAAAAGAAAGCAATGTTGAATGAACAATGTGTCCTACACATTGTCATCAGATATATAAAAATGGAGAATTTTTATGATGTCTCCCATTGTCGAGTGCACATAGCAGATGTGGACCAAAATGCTCACCTGACTAGAATACCAGTGCATGGATTGGATCTCATTCTGAATTTTAGAACTATATGTTTTTGCAAACTTGTAGACACTCTTTGAATTGGTTGGCCTGCCATCTGTAGATGTAGTTATGTTTGATAAACTTGGTAAGATTGTCTTTCATGAATGAAATGAAAATGGAGCACCCAATCTGCTGAATAACAAGATCTTTCCTTTTGTAGTGCTGGCCATCTTCATGTATAGATTGTGTCTCCACACCAACAAAAACCTTTGCAGCCACCTGAAAGTTGTCATTGTGTACTTCAAGAGGACAACATTTGAGTTGTTTGCCACCACACTGATCGCAATTTCCCATCAAGCAGTTGTGTAAATGAAACATGGAATTTTTTGGTTTAGGACACAAAAGGACTCCCATAGTGTTGTGAGGCTCTCACATGTTGAATTTGCAGCCACACATATACTGCCATTTACTGCAGGGTCACAAACATCACAAGCACAGTTTCAAGATTCTCCATGTACTCCAAACCTACCTTGACACATTTGGTTGAAAGCATCTTTCAATTAGACAGCTTGCACACGATATTTGCAGCAATAGATATTGTGGTCCCACAATTTTTAAGCAAAAAAGGTCTTCAAATTCTCAAATCATCTTAGTGAAATGGGCACCGTCGGATGCATATCCTGAAACTGCCTATAAAATTCCACTTGCACAAAAAGGCAGGCAATAAAGAGATATTGTGACAACAAATAACCAAAATGGTTGGTACCATCACCTACAAGTTATAACACCCACTCTCGTGTTTGTGAAGAACATAAGAGGAACACTTACCACTAAGAAGTTGTTTTTCATGTTTGAAAGGGGCTTTAAACTTCTTGAAACCACTTGAAGCACTCTAAACGACCTGAAGGTGATTGAAAAATTTCATCAAACAGCTTTCAATGGTTTGTTTACCACATTCAATCACCTTCAAGTGGTTTGAAATCTTCCAAGTGCTTACATAGGTTCTCACTCAAGCACTTTAAACCACCTATAGGTGATTGAAAGTGGTCATTTAACCACTTTCGAGTGGTTTGTTTACCACTTTCAATCACCTTCAGTTGGCTAACACCCAAATCTTGGGTTTTCAAAAGCACTCAAGAGGAACATTAACCACTTAGAAGTGGTTTGCATGTTTGAAAGTGTCTTTGACTTACTTGAAACCACTTGAAGCACTTAAAACCACCTAGCGGTGATTGAAAAAGCTTATCAAACCACTTTCAATCACCTTCAGATGGTTTGAAATCTTCGAAGTGCTTACCTAGGTTTTCACTTGAGCACTTACAAGATTTCAAACCACCTGAAGCACTTAAAACCACCTAAATGTGATTGAAAAGGGTCATCAAACTACTTACAATCATATTCAAGTGGTTTGAAATCTTCATGGTTCTCACCCAAGCACTTAGCAGATTTCAAACCACCTGAAGCACTTAAAACCACCTAAAAATATTGAAAGTGGTCATTAAGTGGTTTGTTTTTCACTTTCAATCACCTCAAGTGATTTGAAAACTTCCAAGCGCTTACATAGGTGCTCACCTAAGCACTTGACTGATTGCAAGTGTTTTTAAAGTGGTAAAAAACTGTTTCAGCACTTTGCAAAGTACAAGCTTCCACACTAAGGTGGTTGAGAGCAGTATTTTAGGTACTTTAAATCATTATCAATACTTTAACTACGTTGCAAATTACTTGAAGGGGGATTCAACCACTTTTGATTTTTTTCTTAGTTCTCAAAGTTTTTTTAACAGTTTGACAGTGGTTCTGACAGCTTGAAAGTAGTGAACAATGGTCACTATACTACTTGACAATGGTTTTTTATAGTTTGATTGTGGTTGTGACAGCTTGACAATGGTGAACATTGGTCAATTTACTACTTGGAAATGGTTGATAATACTTGAGGTTGATCCAGCAAATGCAATGGATGCATAAGAATATCCTTTCTGCCGATACGCCTTTGGCATATGTCCTTGTTCGGAGAGACTCGAGTCTCTGCTATCCAGAAACCAAACACAACCTCCTTAATGTCCTCTATGATGTTTGTAGAACGATGATCTTGCTATTGACATGCTAAGACTGAAAAAGGATTGTTCTCATACTCTAAATGGAGTCATGCATTCGCAAAACCGATGTTTCTTTTGTGTATGCCCAACGACTTTGCAAGTGCTCTGTCTATAAAGGGACTTGGATATAATTCATCCCTCAAATTATTACATGCCATCACTGTTGCCCTCTTGAAAAGCATTTCCATGGCTGAGTGCGGGACCTTGACTTCTGCCAAGGTGTTGCAAATGTTGGAAAGAATTTCTCTCTTTATAGAATGTGCTGAGATCTGTAGGTTGCAAAATACTAGTTACTGGAGTAACTGTTCAAAAATCTCTTCTTGGAGTTTGGTTGTAAATCCTTGCATTTGCTCTTCTCAGCACCTTGACATGGCATGAAGAATCTTCCTTTTTTGCTTCTCATTGAGTTGGACATCCTTCCGCATGTCAGCACAGAAAGTCTGCTACCTTTGCCTCTCTCTTTGTTCCCTTTTCTTTGCCGTCCAGTAATTGCGTAAGCAGTTGTGAACTACTTGAAAAACTCTACTCGACTGTGTACTGGTGGACACGAAGCCGGATCAAGAAAACCTGAAGAAAAAGAGCTCAACGCATGAACATACATCATGAAGGGTCCAATCATCAACAAGACCAAACTTTGGCACAGACATTCACACACACCTAACCGCGACGAGAAGGCTCCATAGAGAGAGAGAGAGAGAGAGAGAGAGAGAGAGAGAGAGAGAGAGAGAGAGAGAGAGAGAGAGAGAGAGAGAGAGAGAGAGAGAGAGAGAGAGAGAGAGAGAGAGAGAGAGAGAGAGAGAGAGAGAGAGAGAGAGAGAGAGAGAGAGAGTGATGGATAACTAAGCACACACAGTAGAGAACCGCACGTAGAGGAAAGAAGGGAATGCATTGCAGAAACACCACACAGAGAAGGAGAGAAAGGCACTCTACTCTATGAAAAAACCGCACGGCAGAGAATACTCTAAACCTGTATGCACGTAGAGAAGGAGACAGAGGGGGTGCAAGCAAATCTTGTACCTGTTCAACAGCCCATTGCATAGCTGCACTTATCAGAATACCCTTCAACCACCACTTAGAATCCTCCTTAGAAAGCTTGGATACGCCTTGAAATCCTTACCATCTCCCATACATCACACTTGTAGCACTAGAAACACCTATATATTTGGCTCCACATTTGCCTTCTCACCTACCATGCACTCAATTCCAACATCATCAAGCTCCTCATCATCAACTAGCCCTTCAAGGTCAGTTAACACCCCCTGCTTATTGGATTCAATCACTTTCTCTTCAAGTATCTGCCCTCCTACTGCATCATGCTCCACCACCATAGGCAAGATTGCCATATCTCTTTTGGCAAGATTCCGCACCTTTTGCACCACCATACCACATTCCACCGCCACTTTCACCAACAGAGCCATTAGCATGGCACCACACATCACCTTTACCTGCATATCATTACTTATAGGCCTGGATTGCTCCACTTGGTCTTCATCAAGCATCTCGGCTTGCACTTCATCCTACTCCTTGCAAACATTCATTGCCTCTCCACTCACATGCAAGAGGTCATACTCATCATACCTAATATGAGATGACTCGGTCTCCCAACTCATGTTGGCATCCATTGAGCTATTGTCACTCGGCTCAATCTCTTCCTCTATCTTGAACTCAGGAAGATCCTCTAATTTCACTACTTTGACCTCATCTGCAAAATGTACCCTTTGGCCTTTACCACACTTCACTGTGGAGATTCTATAGCCATACCTTGATTTGGTAGCACATTCTCTATCCGATCTGGAACCACCTGCACATCCTCCGCAATTGGCACCTCTCTAGCTAGCATCCTTGGCATAGGAACCACCCTGTCTCTCTGTAGCCAAAGAAACTTTGGTTCTTCTCGCACATGCACAATCCTTTGCACTACCTGTGCTTGACTGCCACTACATCACCCTGCTTTGGCATCACACGTTTAGCAAACCTCGTATAACTTTGCGCTTCTTCAGAATCATTTTGGTCCGCCCTTTTGATAGAGCCACTGCTTCTTCGTATGGCACCGGGCCATCTATCTCAACCTTGTCACACACTTCCTCATGTAGGAAATTCATGAATTTTCTCAACTTTAAAAAACTAGCTTTCTCTGCAGCAATTAACTTGATTAGCCATCCCCAAAGGACTTCAAAATCCCATACGAACGCTTGAAAATCTTCTTCCAAGATGTGCTCCTATCCATCTAGCTTTTGCTTCACTTTGTCCAGTTGCACATCCGCTACATATGTGCTTCAAAAAGCCACCTCTAGGGCTTTACAATCCATCTTTTCTTCATCACACAAGCCATCAAGCCATAGCCTCACTTTACCACAAACCAGGAGAGGAAACACCTGTACCGCACCATCTTCTCTTGATAAACCACTTTCCAACACGAACAATCCGTACTCTTGGAGTCAAGTTTTTGCAGTTTCGACCCTAGTGAAAATGGGAAAACCTGTCCACTCCATCTCTAACAGCACTTGCTCTTCAAAGGTAGCACCTTTTCCATCATGAAATCATTGCTTCAGTTTTAACTATTAGGAGCATCAGACGCTCCTCAGTGGGGTCACAAGAAGATGGAGAGGAGAAAAGGGGCAACACACCCGACACACAAACAAAGGCCTCTCTATACTCTAGGGCATACATAGCACCTCGATCCACTAGAGCTCACCTTCTAAAATTGTGACATACGCTAGCAAGCCATCACCAACACACATTGACACATAAACATGGAAGCCACAACTAGCCACACATCTCACATCTCATTTTGAGCCACACACCACTTCCAAGAGTGAAACCGCACTCTCATTTCCATTCCACACACAAAGAAGGGGCCCGTGGGGCACACACATCCGCACCTGCACCACACACACAAGCAAAAGAAGTAGAGAAGGGGGGGGGGGGGGGGTAGGGAAAATGATGCGAGAGAAACACCATGGAAGCTTCACCATTTCTCAAAACACCATGTAAAACTCTTTTATATCAAATGGCGCACCCACTTGGTCGCCATACAAGAAAATGCACACTTGGGGCTTTGCAAGCACACACCTCGGCACAAAAGAGCCCTTAGGAAAAAAACCCATTCACCTTGGCTCCCATGCAAACGACAGGCAAAGAACCCCTAAAAATGACTAAAAGATGACTTTTATAGGGGGTCCCCTTTCAATTTGGGCATCTGGCCTCTGATTGGTCCACCTTGCATGTCAATTTGGTAACTTTTGGGAGGGGTAGCCACCTTGTTTCATATGCTCTCTCTTTGATCTCTTGAAGGGGGATGCAGTAGCAATGTTGGTAGTGCCCCTTGGCAATTTTACTTCTTAATTACCCTTTTTTTAAACCTCTTTCTCCCCACCTTTGAAAGGTTGAGGGCCTTCTTGGTCAGCTTTTCTCTTCACTGATCCTTTAACCGTGGAAGCCCCTTTTGATGGGCTCTTGATCTCCTTTGACCGGCTCTTTGCACTACCCTTTGAGCTCTCTCTCTCTCTCTCTCTCTCTCTCTCTCTCTCTCTCTCTCTCTTTCTCTCTCTGTCTCTCTCTCTCTCTCTCACACACACACACACACACACACACACACACACACACACACACATCTCCTGCATGGGACTCACCCTCGGACTTGCCCCTTTGCTTGCTTTATCCGGCCCTTTGAATCGCTCGTAGCTTGCCCACTTTCCTTTGCACCCTTTAAGGTTTGGCCTTGTACTGCCCTCATTTTCCCCTTGGATGGGTTCTTGAAATGCCTCCTAAGTCATACACCCTCACCCTTACTCTATGACCACCCTCTTTCTACCCCGACTCTCTTCCTCTCTCTTCTTCACGCATGAAACCTCCCCTACCCCAAGGCACTAGCGAGGTCGCTAGGGTGGGTGGGGTGGGGTGGGGTGGGGTGGGGTTTGGGGGGGGGGGGGGGGGGTTTGACTTTATCTTCAAAAGATGGGGTCCAACGGGCTTGTGGGATTAGACCCTTAGGGCGGGCCACCATGTCATCATTCAGCACTGAGCCATCGAACAACAAAAATGTGCCACCGCTGGCCGCCGCCCATTGTCCCACAAGCACTTGTCGCCTCCATCAACTAAAAGCCATCGACTCCACGGTAGCGCCACTATGCATAGAGCCCCAACCACCATCGCCATGGCCACCTCCTCTAGGAGCTCCAAATCCCACGCTTTGAGTTATCTATAGGAAGGACACACCCTAGCTCATAAACCCTTTGCTACCTACCTTATCTTGTGCATGTGGGATAAGCCCACGCCACATGGCATCTCGATGGCCCCTAGCCCCTTCGAAACTCCCAAAGTCCTCTAAAATTCCCAAAAGATCCTTATTTTTGCCCCAACTAGAGCTGCCCCCAATTCGTGCTCACTAACCCGATCATTGCCCCGTAAAGACCGCATTAAAATCTTTCAATACAGGCTCCAACTTTTCACTTCCATCCTGCATTTCGGACCTAGAATGGCCTTGAACGTAAGGCTTCAAAACGAAACAAAACACTTGCAAACTCCTTTTTGGAATCTGTCGCCAACTTCCTATCGACGTATCTCGGCCACCGTGCACTTGATTGCTAAGCCATTAGTTTTGGCTAGCTCCATGAATCATCCACTATTGTCTAGAACTGTTCAAGGTCCAAAAAATTCCAAATGGCACCTCTCTCAATGCGATCAAGTGAGCACAAACACGGCCCTTGGAAAATGTTTAAATGGCCCCAAGTTGCAATTTAGAGCTCCAATTAGCAATTTGGAAACACAAGCATGCTCACCAACTCAAGCACTACGTGTCTATCTGCTGACATCCACTTTGGCCACTTGTCCCCAGCTGCACTATGCATCGAGGATCTGCAACCATTCTACTTCAAACTTGAATATCTTTCCAATCGGGACAAGCCGTCTGTACCGACTTCTAGAGCATCTTGAAGACCACATTCTAGAGCACTGATTCGGCACTTAGGGAACCTTTACCTGTCATCTCAAATGGACCACTTTTGGAGCCTTTTTGGCCTAAAAATTCACATCAAGCATACACCTCCACTAGCGCGTGCTTGACAGGTCTTCCACATTTTCTTTTGCACTTTGTCATGCACCTTCTAGCATCCACTTTTTGGCATAGAACACTTCCTTTCACATACCAACTTTGGCTGCACCAACGTAATCAAAAATCACAGTAGAATCAACAACGAGCATACTTGAATGAAAGAGTATCAAAAAGCAACAAATTGCAAGTTTAAAAATTGAAATGTCATCACCAGAGCTGAAGATATGAGGATTACAAGTTGTAGGAAAGAAGCCACTCTTAGCCGTACGCGACCTGCTTTGAGGGCTACTACAATGAGATTGCAACTAGCAGATGTGGAAAAAACCCTAGGACTTCTAGAGAAAATGAGTGTTACTGCTTGCGGCATTGAGTATGAGCATGCCTTTGCCGTAATTGACTTTGATAAGAAGAACAATTACGACATCTTGGACGGCCATTTATGAGACAACTTAAGATGGTTCAAGATTGGGGATATGATCATATATAACTCAGACACATGAAACCATGATGCGCATAAACCTTAAAGACCATAGCTACAAAGACATGAAGTGAACCCCATTGGAAAAGTTTGATTCAGCTACAATAGCAAGATCGAAGCTTTCAGCTTGGTTAGATAAGCCCAAAGAGCTATGTATGTGGGGTGCATCACAATGTGGGAGTTTGAAACGAGAAGAGTGTATCGTGGAAAGAGTGCTTGAAGATAAAGAATATGTTCCTGGACCTTTTTTTGAAGAATCTCTTGAGCGATTAGAATGGACTCATATCCTAGCAACCCTAGATGTGTGTGCTATTTGTAAGGTCTCTGCCACCCTTGGAAAGTGGATTCCCATGTAATGGATTACATATCAGGCCATTTTGGTCATAAGCAAAAAGTTACTATTTTTGGCAGTTTGTCCAGCTTGATGAGCCAATGTTAAATATATTATTATAAGATTTTCAAAAATAAAATTTTTACTTGTTTATCATTTTCGTCCAAAAATAGAAAGTTTTGAGGTGCTTACACCCACCTAGACGCGACCGTCTCGTTTAAATCTATCCCGTCCTGAATTTCCATAAAAAATAGCTGTCTATCTTGGAAACTACTAATTATAGCAGGTGTGAGCATCTGACACCTTAGTCTGTCATCCTCAAGCTCGTCTTTTAATAGAAAGTTTCAGAATTGAATTATGACAAGCCAAGCTCACTTTAGACAATTAAATCTCATCCTAATGTTAATATATTAAATCCTAAGCCTAAGGTATGCATATGTATGCATGTGCATGAGCATGCATGTGCATGTGTATGTATGGGTATGTGTATGTATGACCATAAATGACCCATGGCCATAGCCCATCTCTTATGGTATGTTGACCCTAAGCATGGGTAAGTACATGAGGTGTATCACTCAATTGGGTAAAAAGGGACACCTCTAGTGCTAAGTGAGAGGCTTGTGACACCTCCAACCCTTCATTTGGCAAGAGGGAGTGAGCAAGGGAGGTATGGGCATGCTTTGGACCTCAAGCAACCTCCAAACCCCTATATAAAGGCCATTCACACTCAATTTTAGACACACTTGAGCACACTTGGGAGAAAGGAGCTCTACTACTGTGGCAATTAACTTGGTGGCTTCTACATCAAAGCTTTGAGAGATCAACCTCCAAAGCACATTGGGTAATGTAAATCTATTGTTTAATCAAGCTATTACCAATCTCTTCTCTCAATTGGAATCCTCTCCAATTGCTTCCATACATTATCATTCAATTGGAATCCTTTCCAATTGCTATCATATTGCCATTCAATTGTAATCCTTTCCAATTGCTACTCTACTATCAAATGCTATACTCTTCATTACCTATCCTCAATTGGAAATCAACAATCATTATATCTATTTTATGGTAATTCTCTACATTACAAAGCAATGAAGGTCTCACCGCTCGATTACATAATTGATTGTGTTGACTGCATGCACAATTCTTCATCAATGTAACCTAAATATTTGCATGAATTAGCTAAGCATATTCAAGAATTGTCCAACTAAAATAATGGATTGTTCTTGAAAGTAAATATAAGTGATTAATCATGAGATTAGTGCATAAATGGATGGTGTGAATGAGTATTGTCTATTAGACCTTACATAAAATTTATTGCCTACCATAAGCACAAATCTTTGGAATAGAAGTGTAAGAATAGATGAAATTAACATTCCATCAACCTTATTATCAAATTGGTTTTTGCACAATTAGTTCTTACACATTTTCAAGTTAGTTAGAGACAAGATGGCCCCAAAAAGGACCCGTGTTAGCGAGACTCACAATGATGCGGCTGGAACTAGCCGAGAAGCTGATAAAGGAAAAAGAATTGCCTTGGAGGATGTGCCACCAAACTTGCCAGGAAATGGTCCTACATTAGACAAGGTTGGAATTAATTTTGTTAAGTATTTGCATTCATTGCATAGACGATAGAGTAGAAAAAGGGAAACCAATCTCATGGATCATAAAACCATCACAAACTACGGCATATGTTTGATATCATTTTCTTTGAAGAGTGAAAGATTGTTTGGAAAGTAATCTATTTGCTCTTAGGAAAGAAATGTTTCGTAGTAGAAGAACTCTCGAACCTTCTTCAATAAAAATCCTATACTGATATAGTCAAAACTCCCTTTGATATCTAGGGAAGAGAGCTTAGCGGAGTGAACGCTAAAGCAGTACATATGGTTGCACACATCTTGCGGGTTGGTGCCCAGAATGCAAGATAGTACTTGTAGGTTGTTACCTAGATTGCAAGTTAGTCACTGCGGGTTGGTGCCCAGATTGCAGGACAATTTAGTTGTATGGGCAACTAAAGACATCAAGAGAAATAAACTCTCGCCAAGAGGAGTGAACTCTTGGGGTTGGGATATTTTAATGAAGAAGGATCATATGTTGTTTTTCTTCTAGAAGGATTGTCTTGGTGCCGATTTGAAATTGGTTGAAGGGCTGTCTTAATGAACTTGTGATGGAAACCCAAAAAAGGAACTTTGTGTATGAACAATCATGTGGTAGTAATTAGAAAACAAGCAGAACAAAGTGTGAGTGTGAGGGTGGAAAGTGGGGACTGGCTCAGGTTGCCAGTCAAGGATGGGAGGTCTCGATTAGTCGAGAAACTCTCCTCTCCCTCTTGTAAAAGAGAGAATTAGAGACTCATTGTGCCAAGAGTCGAGAATTCCAATTGTACGTGCCTCTGAAAGTATGGGGAAAAAGGAAATTGGGGTTTCTCTCTCTCGGAAGGTGAGAATTAGGAATGTCATAGTATTGTAATAGTTCACGCTTTCCCTGCGAGACAGGGCTAGGAATCCTTTCTAATGGTTCAGACTCAAGTTACTCGGTGACGAGAGCCTGTCCATTAGAATCTTGTCTATATTGACTATGTTTTCTCAATCGAATAGGGCCTAGCGACCTGTCAGGTGCCATCCTATTGCCAAAAGGTTATGGTATCGGGGTGGGAACCTCACACTATTTTAGATGGCCCCATAACAAAATTTTGTGACAAAGACAGTTACGATGTGGTTCCATACTATATGGTGAGTATAGTTAATGCAAGTGTTAGCAATCTAACTCAAATACCATTTTTGGAGCTCTTATTGTAAAAACACTTATTATTTTGATAAATATGAAATATTGTAACTCCTATTTTTGATGAGCCAAGGCTACAAGCTTCCAGATTGTATCAACTTGTTATTACCTATCTTTAGGTAGACCTCCCAAATTATTAGTTTTGACCACCAAAAACCTTGGCTAAGGTATAAAAGCCAATTTTTGTAAGTTATTAATTTTTTTTTTGGATAATGAAATACACAGCGTGAGCTAAAGATGCTCACTTTATCCTTCTCGTGCTTCCTACTCCCTCCCCGGTTGTCACATTGCACTCGCGTTTGTTGTATTGCATTAACTGCAGGTAAGAGCTCTATGCATTGACGTACACACTTCATGATATTTTGTAGCTTTTGGCATCGCCGACCCGCAGCCTAATTTCATCTTAAGTAAGAATTTACACTGCAAAATAAAAAACTAAGCATAGGCGGGGTATTAGGGCATCATTGCTAAGCATTTAGGAGCATTCTGGGTCGAAAACGACTAGGTCAAAATTCCACTGCTGTTAATAATCGTGATTTTGGCACTTGAACTAAAGTGGGATTTGAAACCATAATCATATGTGCTTAGGTCTTATAAACATGTCCTAGAAGTTTCATTACGTTTGGATGTCATTTGATGCTGTAACGGATGTGATTTGTTGGCGATGAGCGATTGGCTTTTGTTGATTTCAGTCACTTGAGTGTAGCTTGAGTTAGATGCGAGTTATTTGTTGTTTTCCAAGAGATTTACAACCTCTTGTAGTCTCTATGCACTAGTCAAGTCAGCTTCATCCCATGGATTGACAATTTAATCGTGGTTCTTGCTAAAACTGCAATAAGAGAGGATAGTGAGGTTAGACATACGTCCCACATTTGGCGCCGTTTTCAGGGATCAAAGAGACCTTAACCAAGGAAAAACATGAGCGTCTTGTGAAGTTATCCTTTAACTTCCTCTAGGATCTCCTAGAGTACAAACTTTCTTTTAAAAACCTCATGGCTTAAAATTTTCGTTGTCAGGAGTTTTTTTGAGCAAGGGATTGTGCATATGTACATACACATGCATGGTGCATCGAATAAAGGATTACCCAATTTCCATAGCTAGGTGGTTACGTGGGGCCCACATGTGTACAGGTAGGACAACATGTACATAGTGCAGCGATTTTCACTATTATCAGTACTAGTGTGTTTTTTCTACAATAAGGAGGAGTTAGTAGCGCGTAAAACTTCTCGAGGAAGCTATCCATGGGCCGACGACATGAGGTCAGCAGGTGCGTCAGATGGCATCTAGTGGCGTCAGGAGGGCGAACGAGGTCAATATTTTCACGCGGATGAGGACGGACACAACATGGATGTTTTCTTGTGAGAGTTATGCAGAAAGGTCATCATTAGGACCACTTTTTGGGGCCACTTCACGTGGTGGCGAGATGTATTATTGGAAAAAAGCTGAGTGCCAGGTGTGCGAATGATGCAAAAAGGTGACAACTATGCACTGCGAGGTCAGTTTTTGGCCTGTTCGGGGTCCGTTTGAGGTCATCTAAAAGGCCAAGGGTGCCCAAGTAATAAAGCTAAGTGTGGGAACTGAAAAGACAGAGAGAAGACCAGAAAAAACGTGGAGAAGAGAGGAGGAACAGCCGCAGGTGTGTTTTTGCTCATTTTGGAGCCTGTTTTGGCCGTAGACTGCTCATCCGAGGTCGGATTTGAGCACTTTGACATTGTGGGCTCGGGTTTTGGGCCGTTCCGGATGCGATGGAGCTGTCCATTTTGCCAAATTCCTCTCTCTTTTTTTGCTGTTTTGGCTGTGTAAGTTTCTCCTATGAGCGAAGTTTCTGCTCTAGTTTGTGATTGTATCTGGTATCTTTTACCCATATTGTGTGAGCTGTTTGCCCCATTGGTGTTGGCCCGAGCTCATTTTTATCTAGACATCAGAAATTCTCCTCTTTTGAGCTGAGTTTTTTGGGTGTGTGTGTGTGTGTGTGTGGAGTGGGCAAGTGGATAGTCTCTCTCCTCTCATTCCAGAGGTGTGTTCCCTGTCTCGGCCAGGTGTGTTATGTAAGCCGAGTGGTGCCCCATAGTGTGTGTTTGTGTGTGTATCATTCCAAGAGTGTGTGTCGGGTCGTTATAGAGGCGTTGTGTGTGTTTTCATCCCGCTCACATTCTTTTCGGGCCCCCACGAAGGATCTTCTTCGAGTACCTTCTGCTTCGAGCTTCAAGCTTTGAGATTCATGCTTACAGGCTACAGGTTGCAGGTTGCAGGTTGCAGATTACAGATTACAGGTTACAGTTTACAGGTTACAGGGACAGGTACAGGTACAGGTGATTCACACAGCTACAGGTAGCTGGAGTACAGTGATATACTAGCAGTGATGTCACTTGTAGTTGTGGGTATGCATCATTTAGCGCCTGCTTGAGCGCATTGTCTACTGGGTTGTACGTTACTTGTGGAAACTGCCATTGTACGCGTTTGTGGAGCCATACTTGGTTGTATTTGGCAGTCCCAGCCATTTTTGAGACTTGGTCTAGAAGATAGTCATTTCTGAGACTTGACTATACGCGATTTGCATTAGCCTTCGTGTGAGGGTCGATAGCGTGAGGTTTTTATTGAGCTGGGGGATTCTCAAATGTAGAGATCCTTTCGGTGATATAGGTAGCTGGAGCACCCTTTTCGTGACCTCGCCATAGGCTATGTATTAGTGATTCCTGTTTGATGCTCGGGTTCTATTGTTGACAGTTTATGCATACATAGAAAGTCTATATTTTGGGTTCCTACTGCTCTACTTCTGGGGAAACTCTACCAAAATTTTTCTGAGTTATGATGGCTGGTTTTTTGGTCTTTTGAGCCATTTATGATGTTATGCTGCTAAAATTTTGGCAAAATCAGAGGATAAGTCAGGTGTGCCTTCTTGGGAGCTTCATGGTTGGCTTTAATGGATGATCAAAATGGCCCTCAATTCACTCCATTTCATTTAACTCAAAGAATCCAGATAAATGTTCATGTGTCTAGGAAGATTTTTTTCCAGCAGCACATAGTCTTTATGTTCGGGCCAAGAAGATTACGAGAGATCTTGGAATGTCCTTTGCCTGTTGTAATTCCGATGATCAACTATGAAAACTCATTTGATGTGCATGTGTTTGTCCTTATCTAAAGTTGAGCTCCATTGAAGTTTCTGGGGATTGGGTAGTCAAAAGTTTTGGGTTCTTGCACGTGTGTTCAAAGGGGTTCTCAAAGCATTGAAACTTGGGTAGCCATGGCTTTCTCTTATCCGGAGTTTCATGGAAGAAGTGATGAAGATGTGGAAGAATTTTTGGAAAAGATGGAGGTTGCCTACATTAGCACCCAGATTCATGACCCTGCGCAGATGTTACGCCTTCTCCAAATTTGTTTGAAGAGTGATGCACGAGTTTGGTCTAAAGCATTTGAAGAGGAGTTGCGTGTGGCTGATCCACCTGTAAGGTTGAGTTGGGACAATCTACGACATGGGTTGGAAGTGGAGTTTGTGAAGATAGAAGATCCTGACAAAGTGTGGCAAGAAGTACAGGCTTTGGTGCAAAAGGAAGGTGAGCCAGTAGATGCGTACATACGTAAGTTTTCATTGGCATGGGAGCGAATGTGCAAGGCCTTATCACCACAGGTACCCCCGCCTGACATGATGAAGAAGGACATGTTCTTGGCTGGTCTTTGGGAGAATATACGTTGGAGAGTGGAGCTAAAGAAGCTTAGGACATATGAAGATGCACTAGAGGTATCAAGGAACAAAAAGTGGAAGTTGAGGAAAATGAGCCAGTTAGGGGTGGAGTCTTTGACCATGAGGTCTGAATTTTAGCCTATAGAGTCTTTACAAGGTCGCATGTCAGGGGTTCATCACGAACCAATGGTTCCTGTTACTACTCAGGTTATGCCAGCAGTGGTCACTATAGCAGTGCAAGATGATGGGGTAAGGCAAGACATGAGGCAAATGGTAGATTTGATGAAGAATCTCAGCCTAAACATGCTAGGTCAAGTGGGAAATAATCGAGGTCGAGGGAGGTTTGCAAATCAACCAGGAGGTGAAGAAAGGCCTAGGAATGGTGTTGGACA
The DNA here is from genome assembly GCF_014529385.1 of Adiantum capillus-veneris. Taxonomy (NCBI): domain Eukaryota; kingdom Viridiplantae; phylum Streptophyta; class Polypodiopsida; order Polypodiales; family Pteridaceae; genus Adiantum; species Adiantum capillus-veneris. Next base: position 20,458,366 of record NC_140937.1, on the reverse strand, counting down.
AAGCAATGGTAGGTTTTGGAGGCAGACTCCCACATGTTATAATTGTGGAGAGTTGGGTCACATCAGCCCGCAATGTGATAAACCACCAAGGATGGGGGGAGACATGTATCCATTGCCAAGACAGGTGCTAACTAGGTCAAATGATTATGGCATCGAAATTAAGGGAGATGAAGGAACCAGTGGACTGACCCAGGAGGAAAAGGGAAAGACAAAAGTGCTAAGTGTAGTCACCTTGGAGAAGGCATCAAAGCTAGAGGATACATTAGTGATGCCTATTGGGAAGAGGACCACAGAGGATAAGGAAGGAAGAAGTGCCCCAGGTCCTAGTAAGAAGAAAGGAAAGAGCCATGAAGGCGAGGATGTCAAGGCCAAGAGAAAAAGGAGAGCTCGTCGAAAGTTTCATGTTTCAGATTTTCCACTAGGGGATGGGCAATTAAGCTATGACTTGAAGGAGGATCTGACGAGCAGGAAGGCATATGCTACTTTTGGGCAGCTTATAGAGATGGTGCCTAAGCTAAAGCGACAGTGGAAGAGGATGGTTAACCCAATGGAGAAAGAGCTAGAGAGAGGTTCAGTAAAGGTGTTGGCAATGGATGAGCTACCAGACATTTGTCCAATAGTAGATGTGTGGCATAAAAGGAAAAATTTAGGACAAGGTTATGTAGATGGCGGAGCCCAAATATGTGTCATAACACACTCATGCGTTGAGAAGATGGGTCTCACAGTGGCTGGGGTGTCAGGTTTTCGGATCAGATTGGCAAACCATCAAAAAGTAAAATGCTTGGGTGTTGTAAAGAGCTTAGAAGTGGAGGCATATGATGAAAAGGCAGTGGTTGATTTTCATGTGATGCCAGCAGGGTTGGGAGCATATCCTATTATACTGGGCAGACCATGGTTACGTGCAGTGGGAGCTGTTCAAGATTGGCGACATGGTACGATTAGCCTCTATGGAAAGACAGGTACCAAGAAGCTTTATAATATGGACACAAGGAGGAGATTTATGAAGATGAGGATGAGTCTAGTGATGAAGACTCTTCCACGGTGACAGATGAGGACAGTGATAGCACTACCAGCAGTGATGAGGATGCTGATGTTGCATTTCTTTTGATGGATAAAGAAATACAGGAGTTTGGTTTAGTTGCATTTGCAAATGAGGTCGAAGATGAAAGTGAAGGGCCTTATGAAGTGATTGAAGGGCTGATGCAAACCAAGGTTGAGTTGTCAAAGAAGCAGGAATTGATGACACAAATGATCAGTGGAGACCTCTCAGCTATGGAGAAGGATATATATTTGCACATGCTGGCTAGTTTTCCTGATTTGTTCATTACTTCATATGAAGAGATCAGAGGGTTCAAGGGCGAAGAGATGCATATAGAGCTGAAAGAAGGTGCTAAGCCAGTGCGGCAAAGGCTAAGAAGGATGGGTCAAGAGCAAATGGAAGCCTTGCGAGAAGAGGTGGACAAGTTGTTGAAGGCAGGGTTCATAGTCCCTGTGGAGACCACAGAATGGGTGAGTCCAGTAGTAGTAAGTCCAAAGAAGGATGGGAAGTGGAGGATTTGTGTAGATTTTAAGCCCTTAAACACAGCCACTAAGAAGAACCCATATCCTCTTCCATTCATCGATCAGATCTTGGATTCAGTGGCAGGTTATGAGAGGTACAGTGCGTGTGATGGTTTTTCAGGCTATTTTCAATTGAAGATTTCTCTTAAAGACCGCACAAAGACAACTTTTATTACGCCATGGGGCTGCTATTGCTACACAATATTGCCATTTGGGTTGTCAAATGGACCTTACTTCTATCAAGAGAGAGAAAATTGGGTGTTGGAACCATTCATTGGTAGTTGTGTTAAAGCTTTTATGGATGACTTCTGTGTTTATAGCAGTAGGGCTGAACACCATGAGAAGCTGCAGATAGTATTGGCTCGATATGATGAATGTGGAGGACAACTAAATCCAAAGAAATGTCATCTAGCACAGCCAAGGGTGAAGTTATTGGGCCATATGGTGTCAGAAAATGGCATTGAGGCTGATCCAGATAAGGTTAAGTCTATTATTCTTCTTCCATCACCTACGAGTATGAAGCAATTGGCAACCTTTATACACAAAGTGAAGTACATGGCAAGGTTTATTCCATTGTCTTCTCAGATTCTTTATCCATTACAACAAGTGGCAAAGCATGATCCATTGCAATGGGATGACAAGTGTGAAGAAGTGTTTCAAGAGGTGTTAGGGGGGTTGTCAGCCATGCAGGCTCCTGATTGGGAGAAAGTTTTTTATGTAAATCCATCAGTAGGGGATGATTCCATTGGAGCCATGCTATTGCAAAAGGGGAAGGGCAGCCATTATATGAGGCCAGTGTATTGTGCAAGCCGAGTGAAGTTGGTAGCGGAGAGAAAGTTATCGGAAGTAGAGCTAGTGATGGCCAGTGTAATATTTGCTTGTCGACGATTTCGTCATTACTTGCTACCACGGCCTTTTGTTTTCTTGACGAGTTATGCCTTTTTGCCACAATTAATTAATGGTACTAACATGTCAAATGTGGTGAAGAAATGTGTAATTGAGCTGCAAGAGTTTGAGTTCTCTTTTCTAGTGGAAGATAGTACAAGGGCTACCCTAGCTGATTTGTTGACCTACAAGGAGAATCCCCTTATTGTTAAGGAAGAGGTGGTGAGAAAGGTAGTTGAAGAAGTGCCACAGATCAGCAATGCACATGTGTTGTTCTTTGATGGTTCATACAGAAAGAGCCACGATGCAGCTTCAGGGGGTATAGCACTTTATGATCCAGAGGGGAAGCTAGTATGCAAGAGAGGGTTCAAATTGGATGCGCATAGTAATAATGAGGCTGAATATGCTACATTGGAAGCCGGATTACACATTTGTTTGAAGCATGGGGTTCGAAGGTTGAGCATAAAAGGTGATGCCTTGTTAGTGGTGAAGCAAGTGGTGGGTGTGTGGAAGAGCAAGAACACCTCATTGAAGGAAATGTGCTTCAGAATTAAGGGCCTGTTAAAAAAGTTTGAAGCATGGAGCATCAGACACATTGAACGTGCTCTAAATGGAGAGGCACATGAAGAAGCTCAAGGCATGATTGGGGAGCTATTCGTGTTGAGGACCACTTTACCTCTTTATCATGGCCGGGAAAGTTTGGCTCAAGAAGAGGAGTTTTTGCTAACAGGAATCATTCCAAAGGAGATTCAGAAGTCTAAGAAGTATGGCTTTGTGCGTAGAGCATACAGGTACAAATTGATTGATGATATCTTATACATGAAAGGGGCTGATCTCGTGTTGAGACGTGTACCTTGGCGGGAGGAGCTTTACAGAGTGTTGGAAGAGAATCATGAAGGCGCATGTGGTGGCCATTTTGCTCTAAAGATCACCTTGCATAAGATTTTGCAAGAGGGGTATGTATGGCCTAGTTTGCACAAGGATGTTCACCATTGGTGTAGGTCTTGCAATAGGTGTCAAGCATTTGGGAAGAGATTGTTGAAGCCAGAGCTACGAAAAACCATTATGGCGTTTGATGTGTTTGAAAAGTGGGGGATTGATGCAATAGGCCCGTTACCTATCACAAGTAGGGGCAAAAGCTATATCTTGACGGCAGTGGACTATCTCTCTAGATGGGTAGAGGCTATAGCAGTAAAACAGATCACTGCAAAGGATGTGGCAAAATTTGTGTATGATGAAATATGTTGCAAGTTTGGGGTGCCATTAGAGCTACTTTCAGATAAGGGGACAGGATTTAGAGCTAAACTGCTAGACTTCTTATGCACAAAGATGAAGATTAAGCACCAGCATACCACTCCTTATTACCTGCAGTGTAATGGCTTAAATGAAAGATTCAATGGTGAGTTGGTACAAATTCTTTCTAAAGTGACAGAGCACCAAGTAAAGAATTGGGATTTGGAATTGCCTAGTGCATTATGGGCTTACCGTACTTCGGTGAAGACAGGTACAGGGTTTACTCCATTTCATTTGGTGTATGGAAAGGAAGCACTATCGCCTGTGGAGGTAGAGTTGCCTGCGGTCAAGATGTTAGAGAAGTTGCTTGGGCCGCCTAATGATGCATTCAAAGAGAGGCTCTTGTAGTTACAAGAGGTCCAGTTGGATAGGATGAGCGCATTGGAGCATTATGGGCAGATGCAGGATAAGGCTTTGACAAAGATAAATGAAAAGGTCAAAAGTAAGGGTATCAAGAAACATGACTTGGTTTTGTGCTACAACAGTAAGCTGCACAACACCTTCCAAAAGAAGTTTCAAATTAAGTGGGAAGGCCCTTTCAAGGTAGTGGAGTGTTTTCCAAATGGCACATATCAACTGGCTAACTTGGATGGTGTTCTACATAAGTCAAGGGTAAATGGATTGCGTCTTAAATTGTATCATGCTAGATTGATGATGGTGGAGCAAGATGAGCTGTCTGTGGAGCAAGCAATGTTGGTGAAGGATGAGGAGACCTGTGATGCGGTGAGTCTCATATCTCTCTTTGCTGCTGCTGATCATGAATGATCTAGCAGGCTAGGGGATGGGCAAATTATGTCAGGAGTTTTTTTGAGCAAGGGATTGCGCATATGTACATACACATGCATGGTGCATCGAATAAAGGATTACCCAATTTCCATAGCCAGGTGGTTACGTGGGGCCCACATGTGTACAGGTAGGACAGCATGTACATAGTGCAACGATTTTCACTATTATCAGTACTAGTGTGTTTTTTCTACAATAAGGAGAAGTTAGTAGCGCGTAAAAATTCTCGAGGAAGCTATCCGTAGGCCGACGACATGAGGTCAGCAGGTGCGTCAGATGGCATCTAGTGGCGTCAGGAGGGCGAACGAGGTCAATATTTGCACGCGGATGAGGACGGACACAACGTGGGTGTTTTCTTGTGAGAGTTATGCAGAAAGGTCATCATTAGGATCAATTTTTGGGGCCACTTCACGTGGTGGTGAGATGCATTATTGGAAAAAAGCTGAGTGCCAGGTGTGCGAATGATGCAAAAAGGTGACAACTATGCACTGCGAGGTCAGTTTTTGGCCTGTTCGGGGTCCGTTTGAGGTCATCTAAAAGGCCAAGGGTGCCCAAGTAATAAAGCTAAGTGTGGGAACTGAAAAAACAGAGAGAAGACCAGAAAAAACGTGGAAAAGAGAGGAGGAACAGCCGCAGGTGTGTTTTTGCTCATTTTGGAGCCGTAGACTACTCATCGGAGGTCGGATTTGAGCACTTTGACATTGTAGACTGGGGTTTTGGGCCGTTCCGGACGCGATGGCGCTGTCCATTTAGCCAAATTCCTCCCTCTTTTTCTGTTGTTTTGGCTGTGTAAGTTTCTCCTATGAGCGAAGTTTCTACTCCAGTTTGTGATTGTATCTGGTATCTTTTACCCATATTGTGTGAGCTGTTTGCCCCATTGGTGTTGGCCCAAGCTCATTTGTATCTAAAAATAAAAAATTCTCCTCTTTTGAGCTGAGTTTTTTGGGTGTGTGTGTGTGTGTGTGTGTCTATGTGGAGTGGGCAAGTGGATAGTCTCTCTCCTCTCATTCCAGAGCTGTGTTCCCTGTCTCGGCCAGGTGTGTTGTGTAAGCCGAGTGGTGCCCCATAGTGTGTGTGTGTATCATTCCAAGAGTGTGTGTCGGGTCGTTATAGAGGCACTGTGTGTCTTTTCATCCCGCTCACATCGTCTTTTGCTGTGCAGAGGTAGCTTGGAAGTAATCGTACTTGCAAGTGCCTTTAGGATTGTAGGATTGAAGAACTATATTAGAATTTGGAGAATGATTGATAGATGAGACAAGTCTTAAGATCAATGCTCAAAAAACCATAGAAAACAAGAAAACGAGTGTTGTGGACACTTTCCACAACCCCATTGCATGAGAACCTAAGAGTAGGGTAAGTAAGATCCGAGGTGGATTTTAGAACATTTCTCTCTCCAAAAGAATCATTGTCATGAGTTGTTATTTGAAGTTGCAGAATTTCAGGTTACGGCTAGAAATAGCATGAAAAGACTCCAAATCACTCAATCGGACTGGAGAGTAAGCTTAAAAGTTGTAAGAACGAGTAGACAAGCTCAAGGACACTTTGAGATGAAAATTTCAAGAGTTTGCAAAAACTCAGATTATTTACTTTTTCTTGACATTTTAGGCCAAATTAAGTTTTGATTTGATTCCTAGGCTTAAGATAGCTCATGAAAAGAGTCTCCATGACAAAAGTGCAAAAAATGGTTCATTTCAAGCCTGAAGTAAATAATCGTGATTATTTACTTTCAACTCAAATTTGACCTAGGTTGATACCAGTGACTCATTGCATGTGTACAAACAACTTTTGTAAAGGCACATTGGAAATGGATCACCAAAACTGGCAAAAAACTAGGTAAAAACTAAAGTTTGTACTGAATTTCAAGAACTAAACTGGAGAAAAAATAGTCCAAACTTGATGAAATTTTATTCATAGGCTTATATTGATGTGATAGACATGTGTACATGCTCAGTTGACCAAAAAATGCAAAAATTTGCTAGTTGTAAATAATCATGATTATTTAGATCTGCCCCATTTTTCAACTTTTTTGACCAAGTTGGTGTACAACTAGTTTTATCATGTTGTAATAAGTCCACAAACCAAATTTGGTAAGATTTGGATTATTGGATTGAAAATTGTGACCAAATATGCAAAGTTAGTCTGCGGACATAAAACTAATGATCATTAGACCAAAAATTGTCCAAACTAAATGAACCTTGGCTAGAGACCTTAAGTTGAGATGCTTAATAGACCTGTGTCAAGGTTGGGACAAAAACTTGCAAAAAATTAGCTAGAGTAAATAATCGCGATTATTTACGTCTGCTTCAAAAATTGACAATGTTTCATATTTGATCATACCACAAGGTCAAGCATATCAAGTAGACCACACAAATCAATTTTGAAGCTGAATTCATTTATGAAATTGAACACAGGGATTGGGTGTTTCCAATTGTGGTAGTACCCAAGAATGGAAAGTTACGGGTATGTGTCAACCTCAAGAAAGTGAATGCAGCTACCATTCGAGACAACTTTCCTCTTCCAATCACTGAGCATGTTTTAGAACGAGTTACAAGAAAGAAGCTTACAGCTTCTTAGATGGATTTCAGGATACATCAATTTTTGGTTGATCCAAAAGATCAGCATAAAACTGCTTTTGCAACAAAATGGGGTATTTTTGCCTATCAAGTTATGCCTTTTGGGTTAACTAATGCTCCTGCCACCTTCCAAAGATTGATGAGCCACGATTTTAAAGAATATCTTAGGAAATTATTGGAAATATATATGGATGATCTATGCGTACATTCATCAATCCGGTCTGATCATTTTGAACATCTCAAAAATGTATTTGAAAATTGTAGACTTTATAGGATTTGCTTAAATTCTGAAAAGTGCACATTCATGGGTAGACAATGAAAAATTCTTGGACATATAGTGTCTAAAAATGGCATAGCTACTGATATGGATAAAATTCATGTTATTGTTGATTTGCCTAGACAAAAAATAGTCAAGGAGGTTCAAGCCTTCATGGGACATTGTGGATATTATAGAGGATTCATTTACATGTACGCTATAATTGCAAAACCCATGTATAGCTTGATTACACACTTTGAATGGACTGAGGTGTGTGAAGAATCCTTCATGAAGCTTAAGCAAGCTCTCACTTCAACTCCAATATTGAAAGCACCAGATTGGAATAAGATATTCCACATACATGTAGATACTTCCAAGTTTGCCATAGGGTGTATACTAGCTCAACTACAACTAGGAGACGGGAAAATTGATTTTCCTATTTCTTATGCTAGCCGACAGTTGAACATGGCGGAAAAGAATTACACCACCACAGAAAGGGAAGGATTAGGAATGATCTATGCCGTAAAAAAGTATAGACATTACTTATTAGCAAACAAATTTGTCTTCTTTGTGGACCACCAAGCCTTATTGTACTTGGTCAACAAGCCATGCAGCACAGAAAGAATAGTGAGATGGTTCATCATTATTTTGGAATTTGATTTCATTGTAGTTGTGAAAAAGGACACTACTCATGAATGAGCAGATCATTTGTCTAGGATTGTTTCAGGAGAACGACCTAAAGGAGTAAACGATGATCTACTAGATACTTATCCGTTCTCCATGGAAATGATACCTCAATGGTTGGAAAATATGGTATCATTGATGGCCATAGCTCAATTGGATTCACAAATACCACTTCCTATTACAATCAGATTAATCGAGCAATCGGCTATATATCAATTACTAGCTGGTAGGCTATAAAAAAGAAACCGAGATGGAATATTGCTCGTATGCATTAATCCTGAAGAGAAAACCCAATACCTAAGTTAAGCACATATTACCTTAGTAGTACTTCACTTTGCGGAAGACCAAACTATGCAAAGGATCTTGCGACTTGGAGTATTTTGGCCAGCTATGAGGAGTGATGTTCGCTCTTTTGTAAAGGATTGTCCTCAATGTCAAAAACAGACACCCACACCTCATGTAACATTGTTTCAAATGTCACCTTTTCCTAAGTGGAGTAACTATCTCGTTACTTAATTATCGAGCCGAACATTTCCTGAGGATATGAGTAAACGTCGTCAAAGAGCAATTGAAACTGAAGCAAGAGACTATGCTCTTGTTGGAAACCAATTGTATCGGAGAGGTAAAGATCAATATTTGCGTCTTTGTGAAAATGAAGACGAATATATTCTGATTATAGAACAAGCACATGCTAGATTAGCTGGAGGTCACTTTTCTAGTGAGACCATCACAAAAGAAATCTTAATGGCAGGCATATGGTGGCCAACACTTCTACAGATGCCAAAGAATATTTTTGAAGATGTGATGCTTGTCAACGAGCAAAAAATACCAATACGAGTAGATAGCATGCCCTTAAGACCAATGATGGGATCTAGAGCTTTCATAAATCGGGGTATAGACTTTGTTGGGCCAATATAGCCATCTGATTATAGAACCCAAGCTCAATATATTATTGTAGATATGGATTATTTGACTAAGTAGGCCGAGGCTAAAGCAACTCAAAAGAATAATGCCAAAACCACTGCCGCATTCTTATTTGAGTATGTGTTCACAAGATATGGACTGCCAATAGAAATTGTCAGTGATAGGGGAACTCATTTCCTTGATGAGATAATCGAGTATCTGCTTAAATGATTCCCATCTAATTACAAAAATCTTCAGAAAGGGGGACTCAGTTTTAGTCTATTCCCTTAAGCAACACATTCCAAAATTTAAGAAAAAGGGAAATGGACTGTTTATCATTGAATATGTATCTCCAAGTAGAGTAGTTATGTTGTCCACCCTAGATGGTGAACCAATGGCTAATTGGATTAGTGGATGTCATTTAAAGAAGTACAATTTGCCAGTAACCAATGAATTGCTAGAAAGAATGCATGCAACCAAGCAAAGAAAGATAAAATGACAGCAGGTTATTGATGAAGCCCAAGAGGAAGCTCAGCTTAGGGTACTCAAAAGAAAATCTGCTCTCAAGAATCAACAAATACCTATTCCCATCAACACACTGGAAATAGATGACCGACAATGGAAATTGCAGAAAGATGCACTGTCAACAGATGATGAATGGTTAGATGGAATGGACCTTTGCATCAAAGTACAACTCAATAATCATAGCACAAATGCTTTGGTCGATACAGGAGCTAGAGTAAATGGAGTCAGTTATTCCACGTACAAGAAAGCAACAAGTCAGTCATTGGCAGCAGGAATAGTGACTATCAAAGGATGCAACAAGAACCCAACACCAACATTGGGAGTAGTCAACTTAAATGTGATAGTACATGGATGTTCATTTCCTCATCGATTTGTATGCCTACTAGATGAACACATGAATGAGACAATGATTCTTGGAATTCCCTAGATGTGGACATACAAGGCAGTACCAGATTGGAATACAAATTAGCTCAAGCTATCACCTAAAGGAGGATAGCTCATTGCTCCAATTGCACCAAGCAAGGAGGAATGGAAAGGTAATTACCAGTAGAAAAAACCACGAAGTAAACAATCTTCTCCATCCTATCGACAAGAAAATGCTACAAGTAGCATGCAAGGAGTCATGCAAATTTGGGTATCAAAAGCACAGCTTAAGAACAAGCCGATTCAAATCTGGGTGCCCAAATACCAAAGACGGTTCCAAGGATCAAAACAGAGAGACGACTATCTTCGAGCAAGGAACCTAACATGAAATGGATTTGGAACAAAAAGGAGCACTTATCTTCTCCACAAATTGGAAAACCAATCAAGCAGTGGAGAGTTAAGTATCAGAAACCTCAACCACACCATTCTGACCAAGCCAAACCAAGATACCAATGGCGGATAAAAGCTCGACAATGGTCATTGTTGATACCAAAAGCTCAGGAAATCAGCGTGCTAAAGCATCCTAATGGCACAATCAAGCAAAGAGCACACATGCTACAAGATTTTCTCTTTGGAAGACAGCATCAACAAGCCTCGACATTAGAAACCCTTGAGTTAATCACTCAAGACCCACCTCTTGCACAACATAATGGTTTGAACTACATTGATCTTCAAAGCATGGTAGAGCCAACCAAGGCTATGCATAGACACGATTGTTCAACCCATGCACACAGTCGTCTCGGAGTACGCCATCTAGGAGGGGTGGAAGAGTACTAAGTAAATTAAGGGCAATGGTTGAAGAGGGAGGAAAAAGTTTGATGTTAACGTGTGATTTTTTGCAAAATTACCTAACAATGCCCTTATAGATCATCAACAAGGAAAATTTAATTGATAATATCTCCCTGATGAGTGTAAATAGTGTATATACTATCAGAAAATCATAGAAAATAGTCCTTTTTGGTTATTTTTAATCATTTTTCTTGATATTGAGACTTAAAAATGGAGAAATCCAATAAAAAACAATAAAGTTCTGTTTTTCAATGGATTTTCTTAAAATTATTGAATTTTCACTTTGCTTTTTTAGTGTATTTTGTTAATTTCTTTGAGTTTTTTAATAAACAGGTAAAAAATTAATAATAAATAGCAAAGGAGCTCAGATGGAAAAACTGAAGACACGGTGATGATAAAAAAGACAAGGCAGACAAGCACAAAAAAAGTTCAATCAAATCGGCAGATGGAAATGGGAAGCCTAAATTAGGCGGCCAGACCTACTTTTGCAGAATTCTTGCAGAATGAGCTACAAGAATCCGATTAGGGAAATTTTTGAGTCTAACATAGATTTCACGGCCTAGTAAGACTAACAAGGGAATCTGGGAAAAGTTGGTTCGGGAAGTCCGAAATATAGATACCCAACGTAGGCCAAAATCACCTCATTTTCACTTGTTGCCTTTGGAGAGAGAGCCTTTCGACCTCTTCGCGTGTATTTTTCGGAGTCCACAGTCACCTGTTTTCAGTGCCGTCTCACACGAGACATGAGGGGTAAGTTCTTTACTCATCAATGATCCATTTTGTACGGCCGGAAGCTAGTCTAAACCCCTAGAAAAAACCCTAGAATTTGAGTAGTGCACGAAGACCTACGACAAAAAATCGACCATAGCGGCCTGTCAGCTCAACCAAATCGGATGAGATTTGAACTGTAGCATGCCCCAATATATTAGAACACTTCTATATCAATAGTTGACTATTTGGCAAGGGTCGAGGGGATCCCAAGTAGAAAAGGTAGGTTTTTGGCAGAGGCCAGAATTGGATTCTGACTCCACAGACAGCTTACCTATGAAGTCTATACACAATGTATGTGATTGGTTTTGTAAAATCAATCAAGAAAAGCCCTCAAAAAGCAGAAAACGGCTCGAAGGCTACAAAGCGTCAAATTTGACATACGAGGTCAAATTGACTCCAAATGGGCCAAAATTGGATGAGTTGCTTCATGCATATGTTTCAGACAAGTCCATAGCCTCAAAAGTGACTAACTAACTCTACAAGAAGTGTAATCACAAAAGTCGATGATTTCAGAGTCCACAAAGCACAAAGAACTTCCGGCAAGACCAAACTTTACCAAATTCAATTTAGGACTTGTTTTAGGTGTATAGAATGTGTTTTAAGTCAAAATTTACAAGTGTATAGAATGTTGAATGTAGCAAATAATTGCGATTATTTACTTTTGCACTATTTTGGCTTGAAAATTGCATCATCACCTCACCTATCACTTGTACACACCTATTATATGCCAAAGTTCAAGTATGAGCCAAAATGATCAACTATAACTTGGGAAATTGCCAAAAAATGCAAAGAAGTCCTTGCAAGCCAATTTCTGAGTTATGAGCCACAATTTTTGATCCAAATCACCTCATATCACATACACAGGGTCTATACCATGCATAGAACCAAGTTGTACCAAAAAATGTTTATTTTGGTAGAAAAGTTAATAATCACAATTATTTACTTTTTGGCCAAAAAGGGAGAAATTTGCAACTTTGTCATCATTGATCCAAAGTACATGATGTCCTAAGCCCACTAGCCAAGTTTGAACAAATTTGGAGCTCAAAATCTCAAAATTTCTTTACATCTCTACTGATTCAGAGACCTAAAGCCCAAATCTGGCACATTTTCACCCTGTGCATCCAAATGAGCCCATATTTCATTCTGAGTATCTATTTGGTATATACTTCAAGCCTGTAATGTCAAATCTATTTGGTATATACTTCAAGCCTGTAATGTCAAATTTGTAAAAAGTCGCTAAAATTACTCAACTATAATCACGATTATTTACTTTTGTTGCAATTTTTTGTTTGGACTTCATAATTTTGTTCTTAAATGTTTTTATGCATCTATGCATGTTCAAAACTTGATTTGAAGCAAATTGGACCAAATTTGTCAACATTTCAGACTGAAGGACATTTCAAAGAAAATCTGCCAAATTTGCTAACTTTGACACTCTATTCACTCAAAAGGAGCCATGCAAGCCACAGAGAGGGCCAAGAAGAAGCCCTCGCAAAAAGGAGAAGCTGCAAGAGCTACCACCATACCAACTGGATCCCAATTCAGTCAAAACTGCCAAAGTGACCTACCTGTCAAAGGAACACCTTGAAGAGCATAACACCACAGTGTTCACAGGAAGATTCAAGAGCGAAGAAGGACATCAGGTAGAACTGCAACTTCTACCAAAAGAAGTACATAATTTCGCTGCAAAGACCAAAGAAGCCAACATAAGGCTTGGTCTCAGAGAATTTTATGAACAAGAGCCGTGTGGAGTGGACTTCCAAAAAGCTTATGATCTCTCCTCCAGCACAATCAAAGAAGATGGAACCGGTCAAATCTTTGACCAACAAGGGAACATAGTTGTAGTGGTGATTACCAAAGAGATAGTGGCAGAAGCACTCAAACTGCCAACAGAAGGAATAACCATGAGGGCACGAGATAGACAGACGGTAGGAACCTTCACCAAGGAAACCGCCGCTGCCACATTTGCCAACCTAATCCAAAAACAGGTGGAAGAGCCCGCGAGATTGTACCACCAGCACTTCCACTTCCTCGCCAAGAGACTGCCAAGGTATACATCACCTAATCATGTAGTTGCCACAACCTTTACACAAGTTCTCAAACCAATGACCAGGCAACCAATTGACCATGCACAGTATGTGTTGTCCACATTGAGGGGGACAAAGAAAGAAGGAAAAATTACATACTTGGGAGCACCAGAGGTTCTGACCAAAATTGCCTACCATGCTATCGGCATGGCCAACAACTTGCCGCCTGACCCAGATCAGAACACTTGGATAGTGTCAGCACACCCTTCCCCTCGAGCTACAAGATCTACCAAGAGAACATACAAGTCTGATGAAGAGTCTGTTGAGAGCTCGCCAGAACGGCATAGCAGGAAAGCTCTAATAATAAGGAAAGAAGAGCACGGATCGAAGAAATGAAGAGAAAATCCGTGGCAGCACACCAGGAGGAACCGGTACAAAAACATGCCCGATTTGAAAGAGAAAAGTACTCTTACAAACATGGCCACCAAGCACAAGGCAAGGACCCGGCAAAGTGGGTACCCATTGAACTCAAAGGGGCAAGAGCAAAGCACCATGCCAGGAAAAAAACCGAAGACCCCACAAAATTAATGGGAAAAATGTATCAGGAAGCAGAAGCTTTGAAGCTGAGAGAAGCCCAAGAAGCGAAATGGGAAGCTAAAAAGGCGGCGGAGCAGCAAAAGCAAGCAGAGGAAGCAATTGAACAAGGAGAAGCACAACATGATCAAGGTGATGCGTCTCCCCGAATGTTGTGGCGGTTACGCCGCTAGCGGTGGCTATGATAGCAAGAACTCAACCGACAAACAAGAATGTCAAACGCGGATGGAGCTTGACCCGCAGGCGCATGGAAACAAATAGGTGGGTGTCAAATCACCTACTCGACCTTCTAATGACAATCACTACCAAGGAAATCAAATCTAAGTTCTCAAATACGCAAGTGATTGAAATCCGTACTATGAATGAATGCTATCCGAAACATGATCTAGAGTCATCGAATCAGCCTCAAACTCAAAGGGGGGTCTCTACACTAGGTAAGGACAATACCCTATGAATCTACAATACAATCTCAACCTGTAACCATTCCGTGCGGTAAACGCGTATGAAGACAGGCCGAAAAATATAGGTGACCGAATCTCAACTCCGATGGTACTAATGTGTAGCTCTACTCGTTGCGGTTCTATAGATATATGTCACGCTCAATTCCGACACACAGGTAGGGAGAAAACTCACATAGAAGCTCATGGGAGCTCACCTCGCGTAGAAGCCGAATGCGGGCATGCTTGGTATCGGTGCGTAGCTCTCGCCGTTGCTAACACAATGGCAGTGTCGCTTCTCCAATGGCGGCTCTAATTACATAAGCAGGTGAAACTACTTGGGGAATACAAGCTGGAAACTCAATTGAGTCCGGCTAATTACAATAAATCGGCTCCATGAAAAAAATGAAATGTTTGAAAGACATTTATTACAATAAGTGTTTACAAAAACATGAGTGTGAGCAAAAATGTATAGGTGTGGTCCTCCGCTCAACACTCCCCTCCTCCGCGTTCATGTCATCCCTGACATGACATCCTTGCTTTGTCTTTAATGGAGTCTCGTCGATTTTATCATATGAAGATGTGACTCGTATCTCAGGTTTCCAATGGTCAGTGTAGGGCCGAATATCTTACTTTCATGAGTAAAGAAACCAGTGTAGAATGCCTCCTCAAAGGCCTGCATGTGGAATCTCGGCATAAACATGATTCTCTGATAAAAGAGGTGTAATACTTTTGGATATGGCTGCAAAGATAGATCATACATCATATCTGTCACTGTGTCAGCCGTTGACAACAATGTTGAGCTGGTAGCTTTATCCGGTGCAAACACTTCAATGCAAGCCAATAATGTTCTGCAAATATTTTTGAGCATTTGACACGAAAGGTCAGGAGAGCCAGTAAAGAGCTTAATGGTGCCTGTTAGGGTTTTCACCATGTAGGCCTTACTTATTCTCTCTCCCACCTTTGGTCCTGGCATCCTGGGGTAATTAAGCCAATTTGGCTTCTTTGCTGTGATTCTGCCATGCTATTTCCAACTCCTGACTCGTGGCACTGGACAGAATGTTGCATCTTTTCTAACTTCGTTGGGTGCCTCCACCAAATAGATTAGGTAGGTTGGGTACTTTGTCAACCACCCTTTCCTCCATCTGGGCTCGAAGTCTATCTTCTTTGATTCCTCCTCTTTTGTGATGTCGCCTTTGTATAGCACGACATACTGCTCTTCTTCTATCCTTTTCTTTGTTTTCAGCACTTCAAACTTTAGTAGAGGAAGGGGCAATGTAGGTTGCATCCACTGTTCTTGTAGCACCTTAGTATCCAACCCTTGAAGTCCGATGGAGAATAGGAGTCTTCTTTCCCACTCCATGGCCGCCTTTGCACTCTCCTCTGTTGCCTGCTCTATCTGCTCGTGCAATCTTTTTTCCTCCTCCTCGGTAAGTCTTCATGTTGTGGCCTCTTCTTGTGCTGGGGCTGTATCTTCAATAGTTGTGGCTTTCCCAGTCTCTTGTAGCTCCACTGTTGCCCCGCTGGTTTCTTCTTGCTGAACCTCTGTATCTTTTATCATGTATTGCAGATCTTGGAGCTGCTTTCGGAGGGCCTCATTCTTCGCTCTCAGTGCTTGGTTCTCTGATGTAAGTCATTCTTCTGCAGCCAATGAGCCCTCCGCAATGTGCAATCTCTACACTTGCTCTAGCCGCAATTCTCTTTGCAAGCTACAGACTTGATCTTCCAGACTGGGGACTCTTGCTCCCTTTGGCTCTACTCCTGCTCTGCTAGCTCTTGGTGTGGATCTAAGCCTTAGGATTGTTCTCTCCTGCAGATCCATCCTTTCTCGTAGCTTAATGAGATCGTCCTTTGTAGCTTCCAATTCATCTTCAATTCTTTCTTTGGCTTCTTGTGCACTGGCCACCTCTCATGAAGCATCAACAAGTTGGAGGATTAGTCCATCTCTTTCATTTTTTGCTTCTTCTTTGCTGTCCCTCATTGTCTTTGATCGGGCTTTGATCTGCTGCAATAGTTGATGCACTTTTTGGATATCTCTTTCATCCTCGTCTTCAAGCTCATCCTCATCTTCCAGCTAATCCTCTGCCTTCTCACGTACTAACCTCTTCTCTCTGTCGAATCTATTCTTGGTCCTCCTCTCCGTTCCTCTCCGTTCTTCCTGTGCTAAGGCAATGCCATACACAACCTTGAGGGCCTCTTCTTGAGTATATCCTGTGTCTATTAGAGCATCATATTTCTCTTTCTTCTCTTGAACTGGATCCGTTGCCTTCTCCTCTTGCTGTATTTCAGGCTTTTCTAGCACATCCACTGTTGAGATGTCGAGCTCTACACCTTGAGCTGGCATCCACTACGGGTCTTGGACGCTTACGGCATTTACTCACTGGCGCGTTAGGTGACCGACACGGAGGATCTCTGCCAGTGATTCTACAGCTGGACTACACTTATAGTGCCAGCCTAGTACGCTTCTAGCGAGTTCACACTTGGTGACCGCATGCACATATGTGCTACTTTTCAGCTTTAGCACTTAGTCATTTTGTACTCTCTTTTCTGTGAAGAAGAAGAAGAAGCTTTCCGTCTCTGTGTGCTTTGTGCTTGTCTTGTGTAGCTCTCTGTGTGCTTTGTGTGAATGCATGGTATACGCAGGCAGTTTACATGTAGATATACTCCACAACAGAATGGGGTCGCAGAAAGGAAAAACAGGCACATTGCAGAGGTTGCACGTGCATTGATGAATGAGAAGAACATGCCTCATCATTTCTGGGCTGAAGCCGTAAATACAGCTGTGTACATTATGAACAGGACACCTACAGCTGCGGTGCATGATGTAACACCTGAGGAAAAGTTTACAGGTACAAAGCCTGATTTGGCACACTTGAAAGTGTTTGGCTGCATAGCTTACATGCATGTACCAGATGAGTTTCATAGGAAATTGGATCCTAAAGCAGAGAAATGTATTCTTGTGGGATATTCCCTTGAACAAAAGGGGTACAGGTGCTACAATCCTACTACACGAGAATTACGAGTGAGCAGAGATGTAAAAGATGAGCAGCTGGTACAGTAATGCACATGGCACTATTGGGGATGATGTAAAAGATGATGTGGTTGTACAAAATGTGAGGCCACAGTCACAGGTTTTGAGTGGACCACAAGAGTCCTCTTCTCATGGCTCTATTGAGAAACCATGGAATGGTAGACTACGTACGCAGGTTACTCCACCAACAGGTACAAGGAATGTATCACGAAAAGGAAAGGAAAAGGTTGATGAACCTCCCTTTATGGCTGATGCATCATCAGGTTTTTCACATGTAGACATGGATTCAGATGGTTCTGAACAAAGTATTGATGAGGAATTTGGAATTCCGGCTGTCAGGACACCTGGTGTAAGGAAAGTACAAGAAGATGCTAGAGGGCAAAGGAGTGACCCAGGATCGCGCAGATCTAATAGAGTCAGAAATCCAGTTCAGAAATTGACTTATGATGGGTATCTAGCGCATCACCAAGCCTACATGGCTAAGGTGATACAGGATGTGGAGCCCACATGTTTTGAGGATGCAGTTGGAAATGTGCATTGGGATGATGCAATGAATGAAGAGATGGCTGCATTGGAAGCAAACGACACATGGGAGTTGGTGCCATTGCCAAGTGGCAAGAAAGCTATTGGCTGTAAATGGGTGTATAAAACCAAGCATAAGGCTGATGGTAACATTGAGCATCACAAGGAAAGGCTGGTCGCAAAGGGTTATGCACAGGCGTATGGCATAGACTATGAGGAGACCTTTGCTCCAGTGGCAAAGATGACGACTGTGAGAGCTGTCATAGCAGTGGCTGCATCTAGAGGATGGATTATGCATCAAATGGATGTAAAGAATGCCTTCTTGAATGGTGAGTTGCAAGAGGAAGTGTATATGGATCAGCCACATGGTTATGTCGATCCAGGTTACGCAGATTATGTATGAAGACTTCTCAAAGCTTTGTATGGTTTGAAGCAGGGCTCTAGAGCATGGTATGACAGGATTGCCAAGTATCTTGTCAGTATTGGTTTTAGGAGAGCTCATGCTGATCATTCACTCCATGTACGTGAGAGTGATGTGGGGATTGTGGTCATTACCATATATGTAGATGACCTTATTATTGTTGGTGACAATGCTATGGAGATTGACCATGTGAAGGGTCTTCTCAAACAGGAGTTTGAAATGAAAGATTTAGGCGAGTTGCGCTACTTTCTTGGCATTGAGGTGATCAGGACTCCAGAGGGTGTATGGCTATCACAGAGACAATATGCTTTGGACATGTTGTCAAAGTATGGTATGGCTGATTGTAAGCCAATTTCTATTCCCTTGGATGTGAATGCAAAGCTGAGTGCAGAGAAGGGTGATGTTGTTGAGGATGTGAACATGTACAGGAAGATTGTGGGTAGTCTAATCTACTTGACTATCACGAGGCCAGACTTGAGCTACACAGTAGGCTTGGAGAGTCAGTTCATGCAGCTTCTGAAGAAGCCACATTTGGATGGAGTACGACGCACACTTAGGTATGTGCAAGGTACTCTTGACTACGCATTGTTCTATGCAGCAGATGCACCATTAGCATTGTATGGGTATACAGATGCAGATTGGGCAGGTAGCATTGTTGATAGGAGATCTACGAGTGGCTTCATGTTCTCTTTTGGGAGTGCTGATGTTACTTGGAGCAGCAAAAGCAGCCTACGGTTGCTTTATCGAGCACAGAGGCCGAGTACAGAGGTGCAGCAGTTGCGGTGTGCGAGGTAGCTTGGCTACGCACATTACTTGAGGACTTGGGAGTGCAGGTGGACCAGCAGAATTTCATCCATTGTGACAACCTCAGCATCATGCAGTTGGCTAGGAACCCAGTGTTCCATGCCAGGACGAAACACATAGAGGTTCATTACCACTACGTTCGAGAGCGAGTGTTGGCGGGCGACATCGACTTGGTCTACGTCAACACAGAGGAGCAGATAGCGGATATCTTTACGAAGGCCCTCAGAGCTGAGAAGCTTCTACATTTCCGGACTATGCTTGGACTCTGCGACATGCAGAGCTCGAGGGGGAGTGTTGAGATGTCGAGCTCTACACCTTGAGCTGGAATCCACTACGGGTCTTGGCCGCTTACGGCATTTACTCACTGGCGCGTTAGGTGACTGACACGGAGGATCGCTGCCAGTGATTCTACAGCTGGACTACACTTATAGTGCCAGCCTAGTACGCTTCTAGCGAGTTCACACTTAGTGACCGCATGTACATATGTGCTACTTTTCAGCTTTAGCACTTAGTCATTTTGTACTCTCTTTTCTATGAAGAAGAAGAAGAAGCTTTCCATCTCTGTGTGCTTTGTGCTTGTCTTGTGTAGCTCTCTTGCATCCTCATTCTTTACATCCACCTCAACTTGAGTAGTCGTCTCATCTACTATCTTTTCCTTTCCTTCAGGACTTGGCTCCTCTACCTTTCCCTTTCCCTTGTCATCTCTTTTTAATTCAGCTTAAAGGTGCTGAACTTCTACTTCAGTGTATGGCTCTATCAGTTGCTGCTCCAAGATAGCTTCTGATTCTTCATAAGCCTTGATATATTGATCGTACTGATCAATATTTGGTCTTGTTGAGCTGGCTCCGACTTTTGTTGGGTGTGGTACCCACTTTTCCTCAAAATCTCCTTTTAAATCTCGCTCGGCTCTAAACTGTTCAATCAGCCTCTCCATTCTTCATAAGCCTTGATATATTGATCGTACTGATTAATATTTGGTCTTGTTGAGCTGGCTCCGACTTTTGTTAAGTTTGGTACCCACTTTTCCTCAAAATCTCCTTTTAAATCTCGCTCGGCTCTAAACTATTGAATCAGCCTCTCCATTCTGGCGGCTTTCTGGCTCTTAGTATGCTTTGGAGCGGGTTTCTTCTTGGTCTTCTTCTTGAGGGGCTCATCTTCTTCTTCTTCTGGCTCGAAAACGATTTCTAGTTTTCACCTTGCCCTTGTTGACACTCTCTTTGTGACCTCTGGCTGGTCTTCATCTTCATCTATCTCTTTTAGCCATTGGTTTTGCGAGGGAGCCATTGGCCACTAGTCCCTTGCTTCGATAGCTTCATAAGCTATCTTAGTCAACGCTTTGACTCCTCCAATGTACTTTGGCTTCTCGTTCTGCAAAGCAATTACTTGCTCATGGATGTGCTGAGCATAATTGACTTCCTTCGGGATGTTGGTCTTTATTGCCCAAGTGATTGTTGTGGCAACAGCATGTGGTGGTGGGGTATACTTCTGTGGCCTTTTGCTGCATATGTGTAAAAATTGGTTGTAGAGCCGGCAAAACTTTGCCTCTCTCGGATCTGCCATGTCTTCATAGGTGGCATTTTGCTTCTTTGGCCCATACACTTCTATGTCTTCCCGTCTTTCTATAATTGAGCATCCTTTGTTGTGCAACTTCAGAGCATTTGCAATGAGCTAAGGAGTGATAACCACTTCAACCTTTTACCCGTCCAAGGCTGTGAGTGTAGCCTTTCCGTCTTTCTGTATGGTGGTTGCCAACTCATACACTCTTTGAGTGTCTACTCTTGATGGTCTGGAAGTGAAAACACTGTGGAGATCTGTCCTTTCCAGGTATGTGCTTATCTCCTCTGTTCTGTTGTACTCCACCAGTTCTTGGGGAATCATTGGGATATCCACTGTTTGTCCCCGTGGGTCTTTGAAAGTACCTTGGTATATCTTTATCCCCTATTCTTCTAACACTGCTTCTTCTACCCAAGTATTTGTGGGCTTGAGATTCTCTGGGGGAATAGAAAATGGCTCGGCGTCTGCTATGGCTTCTTTGAGAGTCCATGGATCCTGTAACTCCAATTTCAGAAGTTAGCGTCTTTTTCAGTACTGAAAGCCGAAATTAAGCTTTTAACTATCCAAATGACTTAAAAATTGAAACATAATCTATTAAGGGCCTAAGGATGCAATGCATGTGGAAAAATGTGCAATTTGGGTGCAAAATCATGCTGGAGACATCATACGCGTATGATGTCTTTTGTGTCAAAATGGCTTGATATTGGTTGTGCTTGTAGCAAATAGTGCATACATCCATTCTATATGCGTGGATTTGAATTTGGGTCCCATTTGGTCAAGTTATGTCCATTTTAGTCCTGGTCAGGCTCTTTGCAAGATATTGAGAGGGAATTGGATTTTGTGATCCAAATTGGATGAAACTTTGTGGTTTGCTCTCAAATGGCATGTAGATCACTTCTGTGTGGTGATTGCAACTCTGAAATGCAAAAATCAAGTAGGGAGACATCATACTTGTATGATGTCTTTTTGGGTAAAATTGAACCATTTTGCATTGTAAGCTTGGATTTGGCTTTATATAGGCTTAGACAATGATTTTATGAAATTTGGGTATAGTTTGGACCAAAATTGGCTATGGAGACATCATACGCGTATGATGTCTTTTGTGTCATTTTTGCATGAGATTGATTCTGTGGGCCCCTCATATGATAGTAAAGGACTGTGTGTACTTAAATCTTGACTTGAAGTTGAGTATGATGAATTTTGGCAAAATTAGGCTTTAAATAGAGGATTTTCCGCTAATTGGGCTAATGGAGTGATCCCCTTGACCAAATGGTACCAAACTTCATATGTGGCATGTATTTGATATATATAATGGATATATGATGAGAAATGATCAATTTTGGCTCTGTATGTGCAAAGTGACATCATACGCGTATGATGTCTTTTTGGCCAAAATGGTACTTTTTGGTTCCAGATAGCTTGTGCAGGTGTTGAACAACAATCCTACAAAGTTTCATTGAGTTTCGAGCTATTTTAGCAAATTTAGGGCCATAAGTCGGTTTTATGCCCTACTTTGTGTCTTTTTAGTTTCCAAGTGGTTTTTCAACTCCAAATCCCATGATACTTTGTACATTTGATGTTGTTAGCATATAGAAAGAGGCTATGCATTCATGTGTTCAAGATGATGTGAAAATCATGCAGTGAGACATCATACGCGTATGATGTCTATTCTTGATAAAAAGTTTTTTTTGTGCAAAGCATGGTTTATGCTAGTGCCCTAAGCCTTGCTAACTAGTTTTCAACCTTAAAAATCATCAGTTTAGTTAAAAGCCCCCTTTGTAGGCATTTCAGTCTCCGAAGTCGTCTTTTGGTGTTGGAGTTGATTTTCCTCGATCTTTCTCCTTGAGAGTTGCATCCAGAGCTTATTTGAGGTGTTGGGAAGCCGTCAATGTGGTTGAACTCGACTTTGGTTCCTTCTTTTCCACCTTTAGCCATTTGGTTGCCCGAAAGCGTCTTTTTCACCATTGGTAAGTGAAATGGCTTTCTCTTGGGTTTTGCTTGTATACATGTGTCATTGATGGCTATTTGAAGCTGCTTGTGAAGTTTCATGGCCATTGGTCGTCAATTTTGGCCGTTATGCCAAAATGACGCTTTGTGTGTTTGCCATCGAATCGGTTGTTTTGACCCACTTTTGGTGGTCCAAACCTGGAGATACTCCATGGTTGCATTGTCCTCGATGTTGTTAAGCTTCCTGAGAAGTTTTGTGTCGCTTTGACAACTTTTTCCTGTTTGCCGCTTGTAGGCTCTATTGACCTAGGGTTTTTCTAGTTGGTCTTTCTTGAGCTTTGAGAGTTAGGAACTCATCTTCTACACTAGGGTAAGCCACCTATTGGTTCTTGCATGGTTTGGTTAGGCGGTTGTGCCTCTACCTAGCATTCTACCCATTTCCCCGTCTGCTCTTGTTTCTTTGTTTTGGTTAGTTTTCGTGACAAAAGTTAGTGGTAAGCATCAAAAGCTTATGGAAACGAGTCTACCTCTCATATCTAGAGTCCTCTGAGCTCTCGTAGCAGTCGTAGAAGGCTGTAGAAGGTCGGATGCTCCTGTGTGCTCTTTGCTCTCTCCAAGTGGGTAGTAGTGCAAATGAGCTTGTAAGTGAAATAAAAAATACTTAACTCTGGACTTCGCGGCTCACTTGTTACCAAATTTGACGTGTCCTCCTATCTTGTCGTGAAATGCACTTTAATATTTGAAATTTCTCAATTTGGACTCCGTTTGACCTGTTTCTGAGAAATCTGTCCACTTTGCCAAAATTCTGCCATTTCGGGCTTTCCGCAACTTTTCCCGAATTGTACCCAATTTTTACCATGGGTTGCCCTTGTCATTAGGATCATCACCATCTATTCTTTTCTTTTTTTTGATCTCGTTTCACCTGCTTTTTTATTTTTCTTTTACTTTATTAAGAAAATCCTAAAAATAAAGCAAAATAGCAAATTGAAGCCAAAAAATTCCAAAAATACACAATGATTAGCTGGTAACCTTGTGTATATGTATATACACTTATTTGTGGTTTCTCGGCTTGGATTACCACTTTTTTCCACTTTTTGGCTCCAAAAACATACATATTTAGTCGTATTTACAAACTTAGAGACTCAAATTCATCACTTGATCTCTTATTATTGCAAAACAAAGTATATAAGGGCATAAATATTATCAATATCCACAAACATAAAAATTCGAAATCATGTAAGACACTGCCCTTGTAATATCATTTTCTTTTTCTTTTTGTCCTTATTGCTTGTAGTTCCTGTATACCTGTATACCTCCCCCCCTCCTAGTCTGAGTCCTCTTGGACGACTATGAAGTGTCTGAGGGTGAAGCATTGTATTTTTTGTGGTCATGCTTGATCAAGTCAATTGTAGAGCGATGAAATAGCAATAATTCCAAGAATGTCACTCTTTGTTTGATTGTCAGGTTTTTAGGCAATATTTGGGTTGTCTGTAGAACTTTTGTAGTAGAATTAGTATCGGGATTCTGCTTTACATTGTTATCCTTTTTGATAATCCAAATCTGCTTCCGATTTGCTTGTGCTTGCCACAAACTCTTTGCTACCCAAATCTGCTTGACTTTAGGTTGTGATGTCTCTGTCCTTGAGTACTTAGGATTCTCTGGTGATTATACTGAAGGGAGTTTCTGCTTTTTGATCTTTGGAATCCAAATTTCCTTGCGATGGCTTTGTGCTGTCATCAACTTCTTTGGAATCCAAATTTGTTTCGCTACATTTGACTGTCTGAAATCACTCTGTTGTCTGGTGTTGAAGACTTTGTTTTCCACCTTTGTTCTCTCTGGCACAACCTTCTTTGGCCTCCATACCAACTTTGAGTCTATCTTTATCCAAGGTTGAGCTGTGATTTTATTTTCTGTCTTCTTTACCCATTTCTAAGAGTTCTTCGTTGAGGAGCATTCCGGTTGTGTAGAAGTGGCTTTTGGTTGCCATTGCTCCTTCTTTACCTCTTGAGGTCGTTTACCCTTGTCATTGGATTCTTCATCTTGCACCTATTCGGTTGCTTTGGAGAACGGAATTGATTGACTTTCCTACTCATATTTGATGTTAACTGAATTAGAGCTCCAATTAATCATCTCATTGTACTGCTTTTGCCACGGTTGTCCTAGCAACAACGGATGTTGCGTAGCTTTGTCTTCAACCACATAAAACATATGTGAATACACATATTGATTTATCTGTACGTGCAGTACTGTGCATCCGATTGCTTTAATTGAGTGTTTTGAATAACTCTTCAACTCCTGTTTGGTAGTTTGCAGCTTAGTGTCATGTTTCAATTGCTTGTACAAACTGACTGAAAGCAGGTTATCTTGTGCTCCTAAATCCAATAGTGCTCTGACTTTCACTTGGTTTGTGCCCACTTTGACCTCGATGATAGGTTCTACTTTGTCTTCACCCATTTCAGAAACATTGACTATGTTTATTCGTAAGGCTCCTTCATTGCGCTGTCTCTGACGCAGTAGTCTTCTTTTCTCCATTCTTTCTTTTGCTTCCGCTTGCGCTTCCTCAAAAATATTTTTCTTTTTTTGAGGTCGCAGCTTATCTTGATGTATTTTGAGAAGCATCTCTTGGGTTAGTGGAAAATGATACTTCTTCAATCTACATCCACTAATCCAGTTTGGCATTTCTTCTCCGTCTAATGTAGCAAGCTTGACGGCCCCACTTGGTGATAGATATTTAATCACAAGAGGTCCCATCCCTCGCTTTTTAAGTTTTTTTGCATGCTGTTTTAGAGTGTATACTAGGACAAAGTCCCCAATATTAAACTCTTTAGTTCGCACATGCTTATCAAAGAACTCTTTTTGTCGCCTTTTCTGAGCGTAGATTGAAGCCACGGCTTTTAAGCGAAGCTTATCTAGCTTTTCAAGGTCGTCTATTCTATCTGAAAGCTCATGTCCTGTCCACTCTAATTCCTTAGCTACACTTAGTGTTGGAATTCAAAATTCTATTAGTAAAATAGCATTCAAACCAAAAACCATGTTGTATGGGGTCGTTCCTATGGATGCTTTATATGCTACCCTATACGCCCATAATGTCGAATGCAATTTCTGGTCCCAATCAGTTCTCGACTCAGATACAATCTTTGTAAGGACCGTGCATATGGTTTTGTTCCTCGCTTCAACTTGTCCAGTGGCTTGGGGATGATACGGAGCTGATTTTCTATGTATTACCATGAATTTATCTAGAAGGATCTCTATCACTTCATTTATGAAGTGTGTGCCTCGATCACTCACAATTTCTATTGGTAATCCATATCATACAAAGACGTATTCATATAGAAATTGTGCCGTGGTCCTGGCATCTGCTTTTTGAGTTGCTTTTGCCTCAACCCACTTTGTTAGATAGTCCGTTGTCACAATGATGTATTGTGGATGAGTCCTGTATGCAGGAGGTGAGATAGGTCCAACATAATCAATCCCCCATTTTGCAAAGGCTCTTGCTCCCATCATTGGTCTAAGTGGCATATCATCTCTTTTCAGTGGTACTTTTGTCCGCCGCTGACAATTTCCATCGTTTTACGTATTCCTCAGCGTCCATGTGTAATGTCGGCCACCATATTCTTGCAGCTAAGACAATTTTTGCTGTCTTATCACCTGAGAAATGGCCTCCACCTACTCCTCCATGAGCTTGCTCTAGGATTATCACACACTCTGACTCTAATGCGCATATCCTAAGCTGGTTGTCCTTTCCTCTCTTATAGAGTTGATTTCCTATTAAAGCGTAATCTTGTGCTTCTGTCTGTACAGCTCTCTGACGCGCTTTTAAGGTTCCCTTTGGAAAAGTTCTATTTGTGAGATATTCAACAATATATTGACTCCATTGAGGAGCGATAATTATCTGATACAATGTTGAATACTCAGCGGGCGGTTTTGACAAACATGTAATACATACTGTGACATATTCATGTACACTCTCTTTCATTCTTGGCCAGTAGACTCCTAGTTGTAACAGATTCTTGTACGTGTTCCTTCTTGAACAATGAAATGCACATTCCATAACGTGTGCTTCTCGCAGATATATGTTATATTCTTCAGAATTGATGCATTGTTGGAATAAGGGTTGCAGAGAAACACACACAGCTTGGAGAAGACAAAGGAAGCTCAAGGCACACAATAGAGAGTGTGTTACTTAGTGTGCAATGAAAAGATAGATAGCCCTAGAGTGATGGGCGTATATACAATGCACGGGGGAAAAAACCTCCTAAAGAGGGAAAAAATGCCCCGGCGGTCCTAGTGTGTTCACACACATCACTACCGCATGTATATGGTAATAAATCCCCCCTGGAGTGATGCGGTGAACGAGAGCTGGCACATGAGTAAAGGGAAGTGCCATGCACTGAGGACAAGATCAGTCCACAAAGGGGAGTAAGCCCAAAGCTTTGCGGAAAGCTTCAAGCTTCTCACGAGGCAATGCCTTTGTGAAAAGATCTGCAAGGTTGTCCTGTGTTGGCACATAAGCCAAGCTGATCTCTCCTGCTAAGAGCCTCTCCTTGACATAGTGGTAATGCACCTCAATGTGCTTTGTGCGAGCATGAAAAACTGGGTTCCTCGCAATTGCCAATGCACTCTGACTGTCAGTGTAGATATTGTTGGCAGTGTCCTGTCCAACACCCAAATCAGCCATAAGGCGTCTGAGCCATACACACTCAACCGTAGCTGTGAAGACTGCCCTATACTCAGCCTCACAACTCAAAGTGGCCACAGTAGGTTTCTTCTTGCTCAACCATGATATACATGAACTGCCAAGCATGAAACAAAAACCACTTGTGGACACTCGCGTGTCAAAACAACCAGCCCAATCTGAGTCCGAAAAAGCATGTAAGTCTGGCGGCAATGATCCCCCCTTGGGATAAAACAAGCCAAGATGTAAAGTGCCACTAAGGTAGCGGGAAATCCTCTTGACAGCCTGCCAATTCTTAGACCCTGGGCTATGCATGAATCTGCTGACCTGTGAGACTGCAAACTGAATATTCGGCCTCGTGTTGCATACATAAATGAGGCAGCCAACAGCAGTTTGGGAAAGAGTGACATCAGCAGGATCACCAGCATCATGTAGAATCAACTTCAAACCTGTTTCCATGGGGTGGCAATAGGTTTACAATCCTCAAGTCCAAACTTACATAGCAATGTCTCTATGTAACTTTTCTGACACAAGGCAATACCACCATCACACTGCTTAAACTGTATACCCAAATAATGATGCAACAGTCCCAAATATTTCATCTTGAAAGTAGCATTCAAATCAGACTTAAATTCAGCAATATGTTTCTCATTTGGTCCAGTGATCAGCAAATCATCAACATAAAGAACCACAATGAGAAGTACATCACCCTCACGCTTTACATACAATGTGCTTTCTGTTGGACTGTTACGAAAGCCTTGTTTGACCAAATGAGTGTCAGCTTTCTCATACCAAGCACGAGGAGATTGCTTCAACCCATACAAAGCCTTCTTACATCTGCACACTTTGTCCTCTTGTCCTTTTATGACAAAACCGCGAGGCTGCGTTACATAAACTTCCTCAAATATGTCACCATTCAAGAAAGCAGTAACAATGTCTGATTGATGTACATCCCAACCAAAATGAGCTGCCAATGCACATAGAAAACGCACAGTAGTCATACGACAAGTGGGAGCAAAAGTCTCTTCATAATCTATGCCTTTTTTCTGTGCATAACCCTTTGCAACAAGTCGAGCCTTATGGCGATCGATCTCACCATCCGGCTTGCGTTTCAACTTGTAAACCCACTTCGTACCAATGGCCTTTTTGCCAGGAGGCAAATCACATAAAGTCCATGTGTCATTTTCTATAAGTGCATCATATTCTGATTGCATGGCAGCCATCCAATTTTCTGAATTTTGTGCTTCATCAAAAGATAGAGGCTCATCAACATCATGTAAACTAGACACAGCCAAAGCATAACAATCTGATGCATAAGATACATGGCAAGAGCCTGAACGAGTACGACTAGACAAAGGTTCATCCAATTTACTGTCACGCAAAGTGTGCACCAGCCATTTTGGCATACCTCTAGCCTGCTCATTTTCAGCCCTTTCCTCATCAAGTACATCATGTACATCTGCATCAGTAATAGGCTGATCTAAAACATTTTCAGAAACCCCCATACGCTGTACATTTGCCTCATTGGAACTTACATTCGTATTTCCACCACTGAAAAGAGGCAACAAAGTGTCATAAATGTCTTGTGAGCTTACATTACTGTCTCTAGTACATGACAGCAAGGGTTTAACAGAATCTTCCACAAACACTACATCCCGAGAAACCAGAATACGTTTTGTTTGCAGATGATACAACCTGTAACCTTTTCTTTCAGCACTATAGCCAACAAAAATACATTTGACAGCCTTATCATCCAATTTTCTGCGCTGCACTTGTGGCACCAAAGCATATGCCAAACAGCATGTGCTCAATAGAAGGCTTTCTATCATGCCATGCTTCATATGGAGTAATAGACTGCAAAGCTTTCGTAGGACACCTGTTAAGTACATAAGTGGCACACATGATGGCCTCAAGCCAAAAAGAATGCGGTAAAGCTTGACTTTTGACCATACATCGTGCCATTTCCGTTAGTGACCTGTTTTTCCTCTCAGCAACACCATTTTGCTGAGGTGTATAAGGCACTGTACATTGGTGTTTTATCCCACGACTAGCCAAAAATGCATTAAATTCATGAGACATATACTCCCCCCCTCAATCAGAATGGAGGGTGCCCATAGTACATTTCGAGACATTTTCAGCCATAGCCAAAATTTTTTTGAAGCACATAAAAACTTCGGACTTCGCTTTAAGCGGAAATACCCATGCATGCGTGGAGTAATCATCAATGAAAGTCACGAAGTACAGGTAACTGCCCAAGGACGGAGTTTACATGGGCCCACAAACATCACTATGCACAAGCTGCAACCTGCATGTGGCCCGAACTGAACCATCCTTTGGAAATTTAGAATGCTGCATCTTACCCAAAATAAAGGCTTCACAAACATGTTTGATAGGTGCTTCAAGAGGTGGCAAAGAAGCAACCTTATTAGATTTCTGCAAACGCAGCAAACTGACAAAATTCAGATGACCAAAACGTGCATGCCAAAGTTTTGCATCTGAAATAGACCTTGAATCTGCAACAACATTTGTAAAATTTTGTCCACACTTGTCATATAAAGTGAGCTTATACAGCCCACGGCACAAAAGCCCAGATGCAACAATTTCATCACCAAAACTGAGATTATGAACTGTACATCTGTCATCCACAAATTTGACTACAAGTCCAAGTCTAGCAAGTGAGGATACAGACAAGAGATTCTTCTTGATCCCAGGTACATAAAGTGCATCAACAAGTGTGAAGGAATTGCCATTAGCAGCAATGAGCACAATCTTTCCAACTCCCTGAACTGGATAAGAGGCGTTGTTGGCACAAGTGACTGAATTCCCATGAGGGACAGAATCGAGAGAGGTAAACAATTCACGATGTGAGGTAATGTGCTTTGTAGAACCACTGTCAAAATACCACAGATGTGAATCCGCAGCAATTGACAAGCATGCATCATGGACAGCAGGATTGTAAGTGCACTCTGCGCTAAAAGCCCATTCTGCATCAACATCAGCATTATAGTCTCCTTTCACAGAAGACTCAACAATGGCTGCATTTGTAGTGGAACCAACATTTGTAGTGGAACCACCCTCTTTCTTCTTAGCCTCTTTGGCCTTCAACTTAGGACACGACTTGATCAAGTGATCATTGGCTTTACAATAATGGCAACGCATCTTCTTTTTGCCCTTATCACCATAATTGCCAGATGAAGTACTGCCAGCAGAAGCATTAGGAACATAATTTTTGCCACTCGCAGCAGAACCATAAGAAGTGGCTGCATTACTGTTACCACCCTTTATTTGAGAAGCAATAAAAGCCTGTTCAGCTGCACGCTTCCTAGTCCTGTTTTTTCTGAAAAGTGACTCTTGCAACAAAAATGTGCATAATGCATCAAACTTGACAACTTCAGGATTTCCTTGGGTCATAAGTCTCCAAGTACTAGCAAAAGTCTGGTAGGAATCTGGTAAGGCATCAAGAACAGTCTGCACAAGGGAACTGTCTGAAATGACTTCACCTACAGAAATAAGCTGCTCATTGATATTCTTGACACTAGCAAGGAAAGTGTCCATATCATCTTCCTCATGTATAATCTTTGACTCCATCTCTTTACACAACAAAGCAATTTTAGCCTCATTGCGGCTTGCATAAAGACCTGCTAAAATATCCCAAGCCTGTTTTGTTGACTTTGCTGAACGGATGTGAGGAACAATGGTGCGCTTCACAGACAACACAATCAATGCATGAGCCTGCGCATCCTTAACATCCCAACGAGCTTGTTCTGCAGTAGACAAAACAACTCTTACAGCTGCAATCCTTGTAGCAAGACTTGTAACATCCTCAACATCGCCTACATCCTCAGAACCAGGAAGTACATCAATGCCCTGCACAATGTTCCAGACACCCTTTGACACAAGAACATGTTGCATCATATAACCCCACATAGGGTAGTTATCCCCATCCAACCTGTCCTCAACAACAAACATCTTGAACACATCTGTGTTGTTGTTGTCAGCCATGGTAAATGCTGCACCTGATGTGAAAACTGCTCGAAAATAGGAGAAACAAAGAGGGAACAACCTGTGCTATATAGTACAAACCGTAAAAGACTATAAGGCACCTGTAATGCAGAAAACGGCAGTGACAGAAATTTTGCACAAAATGACGAAATAGCCTATGCAGTACTGCCTGTAGTGGAAACGGAGGCCGTAATGAGCTCATTGAGCAGGCGTGTGCTAGAGCAACTGGCGACTAAGCCCGGGAGGACGTGACCTGCTCTGATACCAATTGTTGGAATTAGGGTTGCAGAGAAACACACACAGCTTGGAGAAGACAAAGGAAGCTCAAGGCACACAATAGAGAGTGTGTTACTTAGTGTGCAATGAAAAGATAGATAGCCCTAGAGTGATGGGCGTATATACAATGCACGGGGAAAAAAACCTCCTAAAGAGGGAAAAAATGCCCCGGCGGTCCTAGTGTGTTCACACACATCACTACCACATGTATATGGTAACATGCATAACCTTAAAATGTTATCGGTTACTAAGTGATACAACCTTCCTGCAATCAACTGAAGATTTTTGGATTACTGAATAGTAACTTCTTTCTGGTTGTATTCTTTTCTATCAAACTCTCCTCCATAGGTTAATAGACTAACAACATCCTGAGACCACTTTGGTATCATTTCTATGTTGAATAAGTACGCATCTGGCATGTCGTCATCTACACCTATAGGGTCTTCTCCATTCGTCAACCTTGAAAGGTGATCCGCTCTAAGATGTGTCTTTCCTTTTTTTACTACTACCGTGAAGTCGAATTCTAATAAGATGATGAACCATCTCACTATTCATCCCGTATTGCATGGTTTGTTCACTAGGTAGAGCAAGGCTTGATGATCTGTGAAAAACACAAACTTATTGGCTAGAAGATAATGCCAAAATTTCTTCACAACATAAATCATTCCTAATCCCTCTCGCTCTGTTGTTGTGTAATTCCTTTCAGCATTGTTGAGCTGTCCACTAGCATAGCAGATTGGAAAATCCATGTTTCCTTCTTCTGGTTGAGTCACGATGCATCCTATTGTATATGCCGAAGCATCTATATGTACATGGAATATCTTCTCCCAATCTCCTATTAGCATGTAAAGTGGTTGGCCTATTATAGCGTACATGTAAATGAATCGTCTATAATATCCACAATTTTCCATAAAGCTCTGCACTTGTTTCATGTTGGTTGGTCTAGGCATATCCACTATTACTTTTATCTTTTCCATATCCGTGGATATTCCGTTATGTGAGACAATATGTCCTAGAGTTCTTCCTTGTCGGACCATAAACACACATTTCTCAGGATTGAGACAAATGCGATATGTCCTACATTTCTCGAATACCTTTCTTAGGTGTTCTAGATGCTCATCTCTCAGAAGAGAGTGTACACACAAATCAACCATGTATATTTCTAGAAACAACCTCAAGTACTCTTTGAAAGCATGCGTCATCAGCCTTTGGAATGTTACGGGAGCATTAGTTAAATCAAACGGCATAACTTGATACGCATAATTTCCCACTCCATTGCAAAAGATGTTTTGTGTTGATCTTTTGGCACAATGGCAAGCTAATTATATCCTAAAAATCCATCTAGAAAGGGAAATGCTCTTTTCCTCGATACACGTTCTAGAACATGATCAGTTATCGACAAGGGATAATTGTCCCTGATTGTCGCAGCATTTGCTTTCTTCAAATTGACACACACTCGGACTTTTCCATTTTTCTTAGGCACTACCACAATCGGAGATACCCATTTCGTGTGCTCAATCTCATATATGAATTCAGCTTCCATTAGCTTGTCTATTTCTTCTTTGATTCGCTTAGCAAACGTGTCATTATACGTGTATGGTCTTTGTCTGCTAGACTTAGCGTCTTGTTTCAAAGGAATTGTGTGTTGGCATATTGATGGATCGACTCCTTTCATGTCCTTGTACAACCATGCAAACACATCCCTGTATTCTCTAAGAAGACTCAAAAGTCTCTCTTCTTCTTCCGGAGACAAGTCTGTAGCTATGTATACCGGTCTCGGTTCCTCTCGTGGAGCTGCTAAATCAATCTTTTTGGTGTCCTCTGGTCCATCATAGGATTCGTTCTCCTTTGTTTCTCTGATAGGCTGGGTTAATATGACCTTCTTATCCTCTATCGTAAATTTCTTGTAGTGAGAGGGAACATCCATGTTTCCCTTGATATTGGCGTTTTCGTCCTCACCACTCTCGATTTCAGTCGTCCAAACTTCTTTCAGAGTTTTCTTTAACGCTCTTTACTTGTTTCAGCGTTCTAATTTGGACTCTTTGTTTTCCTTGTTTCTCATGTTGTTTTCCGCTTTATCTGTTTTGATGTTCGTTTCACTGGGTTGAACTCGATTTCTTGAGCTTTGTTTGTCTTTCTGTGAGCTCGTTTCCACATTTCCTCTCATTTTTTCAAAAATCTTGTCCTTGACACAATCTTCCGCCTTTACTAGCATTAAGAATTGGTTTTTCCCTCTTATCCTAGGCATCGGATTGTTTCTAACCCCTTTTGTTTTTCTCTTTTCTCTGTAGCGTTTCTGACATTTTTCAGTCTGATTTGGGAAGTCATAGAATCTGACATCCTTTATGGTTTCCTCGTTCTCGCTTGAGTTGTCTGTGGACTCATTGTCAGCTTCATTTCCCCATTCTGGATGATTGGAAATGTCCTGAAACATCTCCTCTTTATCTTCCTTGTCTGGTGTATCAACCTTCTTAGTCTCCTTTTCGAGTATAGCTCTCATCATGAAGTATGGAACCACATCATATCCATCTTTATCACAGAACTTTGTTGTGGGAACATCTTGAACTGCACAAACATCTAGGGTTGCGCGAATGTGTGTCCATGCTAATGGTTCAAGTGCGTCCTCTGGAAAGGGTTCACCTATATAAGTTTCATCTTCAATTGCCCTTTCTAAAACACATTCTTCGTGCTTCAGACTTCCACAGTTCGAAGCTCCACACATCCATAACTCTTTGGGTTTGCCTAACCAAGCTAGAAACTCTGATCCTGCCAAAGTAGCTGAATCAAACTCTTCAACTGGTGTTCAATTCACATCCTTGTAGCTATGGTCTTTTAGGTTCACACGAGTAGTGGTTTCCATATGTCTCAGGTATATGTGGTTGTAACCCCAATCTTGGACCATTTTCAACTGTCTCATGAACGGTCTTCCAAGTATAATATCATAGTTATTCTCCTTCCCAAAGTCAACAATAGCAAAGGTATGCTCGTACTCAATTCCGCAAGAAGTCACTACGACTTTCTCTAATAGTCCCAAAGGTCTCTCCATATGTTGTCCGCTAGTTGGAGTTTCAACCTCGTTTTTCTTCGCCGATTTTCCCCATTTTTTCCAGATTTCTTTCGTAGCAATGGCTACCCCAACCCCGCTGCCAAGTATTGCCATCCTGTTAGCTCCTTGGAATTCAACTGGTAAGGTTGTATTCCCCTCTTCGCCTTCGGAATACTCTCCGACCTTCTTCAAAGGTACAGGCTTAGCATTTTTTTGTGGCTTACTTAGCTCTCGTATGCCCTCTTGCAGTTTTGTAGTTGGGTCTTTTATCCCAAATTTCTCGAAGCATTTTCCTACAGTTGCCCACATGTTTGGTCGTAGTCTCAAAAGCTCAGCTAGGGTGATAGTGCATGTCACTAGTGTTGACAAAATCTCTATCAATCCTTGCGAGTCCATAAATTTTTCTGAAGAGATTCCTCGTGAGGGAAGTGCTCTAATCTGAGATTTTGCTTCATATTCTCCTAAGTATGAAGGTAAGGTATTCAGCGAATGAGGTTTACTCTCTACTGTTCTAACAGAGCCTCCATCTCCCCAGTAAGAATGCAGATCTAAGTCCACTTGAGATCCTGCCTCAAATTCCTCTATGGGAGGATTCCTGATGTCCTTTTCCCCATTAGTCTGATTAGCTTGACAACTCAGCTCGTTTGCAAAGTTTGCCTCTCTCACTTGTTTCCAAAACTCATTGTAATCCTCATCTCTTCCGTAAGACCTCTGTATCATAGGATGAAAACTCTCTATTTCTTGATATGTTGTGTTCATCACTATACGTTCATCCCCGCGCATTTTTTCAGGCTTTTGTGCACTGTTAGGCTTTTCAACTACCCATGAGAGGATGGTCTCTTGACGAATTGGGTTTTCCGCTCCACAATTCATTGGTTCTCTAGGTGGTTCTAACAAGGCTTGTGCAGTCTCGATCATTGTTTGACACATTTCGAGTCTGTGCTTTTCCAATTCCGCATTTGGATAAGTCAACCACCGTTGTTCTTGTGTTTGGTTGCTCTTTAATCTCGCTTCGTAAGCTCTCATCAGTGCATCCAATGGTTCGTGTACTTTGTCGACTGACATTGATCCCCCTGAGCTCACGCTCGTTGTCTCTTTGACGCTCTTCAGTTTCGACTTTTCAGAGTCCATTTCCCGTATTCCGTTTTGACTCTCAAGTTTCTCTAATCTGTCTTTTGTTTGTTTTAATTCCTCAGCTAGAATCACGTCTTGCTGTTCTTTTTTCAGTTTCATGCGTGCTTTCCTAGCTTTCCATGTGTTTCTATGGCTTCGTCGTCCTTGACTAGCCAATTCAGTCTCTGACTTTCCCTTCTCTGGTTCTCTAGTGGTTTTCTTCGCTTGAGCTCTAGTAATAACTTGCGTTGGTATCAGAGTCATTTTCAGAACCACTGCTAGTAGGAATCGACTCTAGCATGTTCAATGTCGTCTTTTGCACTTTGTTGGGATTCTTTGAACAATCCTCAATGAAGTGAGTGACACCACACTCTGTGCAATATGCATTTATTCTAATGATCCCTGTGTGTGGACAAACATTCATCAAATGGTCACCTCCACACTTATAACAGGGCCCTAATGCAGGTCTTTGTGTCCCTTGATTTTCCCTTTGTGGATAAGCTGGTCTTTGGCCTGACAACCCTCCATGAGCTATGAACATAAGTGTTCTTGCGTCCAAGCTATACCTCTCTTCAACTGAGGCGTGTGCGGCTGTTGGTGGTCCAACATTTCCCATCATGCTCCAAGGTTCTGGTTGTTTTGGTTCTTCAGGCCATGAGTGCACCGGAATCTTCGTAATAAGTCTTAACATGCACTAAAGCTTGTTCTTCCTGATTCTCTAGGGTGGGTGCATATCTAATGCCCAATGGTCTTGCTCCTGGTAAAGGTGGTTGTTGCCCCAATATCGGCTGTGGTCTTTCTATCCCCATAGGTCCTGGTACGTTTTCCGTTGGGTATCGAGGTATTGGATGTACCTGAGGTGGTGCTATTTGAGCCGGAGGCGCATACTGACGCTCCTTCACATAACCCTTGTTGTAATAGCACTCCTCTGTTGAGTGATTTGTCCATTTTTGTTCAATCGCAAACCATTTTGTTAGTTTTGTCATTGGTTTAGGGTATGGTGCTAATCTCTTTATAGCATCCTCTATCATTTGTTCCATGTTCGGCATTGTGGTTGTTTGGACATTCTTCTTAGTGGTAATCTTGCTAGCTACGGATGATGAGCTACTAGATGCGACATCCGTATCCATTGTCACCTCTCCATAAACCGCGCAGTTATCCACTAATTACAATGCTTCTCTGGTCACTTGCTCAAAACTTGTACAAGCTTTCAAGTGCAAATCTTTCTTGAGAGTGTCATTTCTCAGCCCTTCTATAAAGAGGACAGATAGTCTATCATCTGGCGGTTGTTCCCGTATTGGACATCTCTCTATGTATTGTTTGAAGCGAAGCGAAGATTCCTTCACCTTTTCTTGCTCCTTCTATTTGAAAGCATATATTTGGGATACCATGTTGTGTTTGATCCCACTTTTCGAAAATTCCTCGGCAAACTCTCGCAGCAAGTGTTCAATGTCATGGAAACCTCCGCCATTCAGTGGTTGAAACCACGTCAATGCCGTCCTTTCTAAGGTAAGACCAAATCCTTTGTATTGTGTGTTGAAATCTATTATCTGCTCAGCTCTTAAGACTTGCTTAAAGAGTGAGACATGAGCATACGGATCTCCTGAGCTGCTGTACTTCTTCAGCATACACTTGGCCACTTGAGATGGTCTCATGCGTCTATTTTCTGCCACCAATCTCATTGCTCATATATCTCGACTAAAACTTTCTCTTGCATCATGGATTTCATGGGCTACTCTAGTTGGCTCCCTTGCCATGAATCTACTACTAGGAGGAAAATGTGATGGTGCTGCTACAAACATCGGACCTACCATGGTATGTGTAGGGAATGGAACTGCACTACCTCGATTCGTAGCCATTGACTCTCTAGAATGTAGTGTTCCCATTGGGTTTGGCATAGAATACTGAGGTTGACTGAAAGAATCAGCCACATGAGTTCTTCCTCCTCCACTTGTTGCTATAGGGTCTGGCACTACATTTGTAGGTGCTGGTCTTTGTGAGCTAGGAGTGACATATTATTGATGGAATGGTCCCCCAAAGTATGTGTATCCTTCCAACTCCTTTTTATCCATTGTCGAGTATTGCCTTCCATACTTGTCGTATGCGACAATCTTCGTTTCTGATCCCTCTGTGTAGGTAAAGACATAAAGTATTTTTTGCTCTGTCAACTCTCCGGCGTAGGGTTCCTCGCATCTATAATAGAGATATTGCTCTCCATTATTATATTTGTATAGCCCCACATAGATGTTATCAGTGTTGACTTGCAAAGTTTTGTTTTCACGCCTTAACCTCGCATCAGGGAAGCTCATTGTTGGTGCTTTCTCTTCTTGTTCTTCATCTACTTTAGATTTTTTGCCCATCAATCCCCACTTGTCCACAATGTTAGGATTCAGGACTACCAAGTATATGATACCTTCGTCATCTAGGTACCTATCTCCGCTATAGCTCACAGACACTAAGTCCTTGAACTCACTCGGTCTATCTTCTATCTTTACACAATAGCGGTCCATACCATCGATATGTGTGAGCTAATTATTGTATGCATAAATAGAGTAAGTGGACCAAATATTTATATTTGGTTGAATTTTTGTATAACTCTTCATTACAACGTACAATTGGGATGTCTCCTTTTCAAGAACTATATAGACAAGAGTGTTTTACTCCATTAAAGTGAAAAAGTCCACTTATAAGATTTCAAGCATTCAAAGATATGTTGTATGAGATGAAATTGCAGACAGACATCATACGACAAGATATAAAGATTGCTCAAGATGGACAAAAGAGTCATGTTGATCCTAAATGATCTATGTGACTATTTGAAGAAGGGGATATGATACTTTTAAGAGTGAAACCCAAACACATCTCTTTATTAATGGGTAACTTCAAGAAACTTAGTGCAACATGTTGTGGATCTTTTTTCATCATAGAAAGAATCAATGACCAAGCTTACAAAATTTTCTTAGCATTGAATATTAAGGTACATGATGTTTTTCACATCAGCTTGCTTAAAAGATATGTACCTCATCGAGATCACATTCTTGATGACTGTTATCTACTTCCACCAATAAATTTTTTGAAGAACATCCTAAATGTATTCTTCAAAGCAGGAATAAAGGTCTTTGTAACTGGACGATCATTGACACCTTGTCAAATGGTCAACTTATTTTGAGGAGGATGCTACTTGGAAACATGATGATGTATTAAGACTTGATATCCAAATTTCATGTTGAGATGAGAATACCTTAAAATTTTTAGGATGTAAGATACCCGCTTTTTTTTGTCTCTTTTTTTATAAAAGATTCCAATGTTCACTTCTTAAATTTTTGGTTTAGAAAGCTTGTTTGGAAATGTTGTAAGGTTTTAAAATAAAAAGCAAAGTCATTTTCACATTCCAATAGGTTAAACTGATGTTTTGGAAAAAAAAACTTTTTCTTTCTTTTTTTGTCTTTTGGTGCTTTTTTGTGAAAAGCAGGGCCCGATCCTTAATCTATCCGTCTCGAAGATGGTATGGTCCAATTCTGTAAAAATCTATTTTTTCATGCTATTTTTAGCTTTTCATGCTTATCGATGCTTTTCGACGAAAAGCGAGTTCGTTTTTTTCTTTAGATGGACACGAAAAAGGTGTAGTTCAATTTAGATGGACACGAAAACGCTGTAGTTCAATTTAAAAAGAATATTTTTTTCACTTTTTTTATAGCTTTGTGTGCTTTTCGATGTTTTTGGAAAGCATTGTGCTTTTTAAAATGACCTAAATCTATAAATTATACTTTTATTCATTGTTTGGATATAAAATGGCCATATAGAGAAGAAACAATATTTTTATGGGAATTATTTTTATGGTGGCACCATAAATAGACAACGCCAATATGGGAAAGTCGTAATTACACGAGAGAATCACGGTGCAACATAGTTCAATTATGGTCCCATTAGTTGTCGAGATACCATTAATTACACTAGAGCATCACGATGCAACATAGCTCAATCATGGTCCCATTAGTTGTCGAGATACCATTTCAATTAATTGATTTTCTGGAAAAAAATTGCAGGGAAAGGAGTCACAATTGACCACGAAAATCAAAGGCTTATTTTTTAGCAAAGTTTCAAAAATCTAGGAGCTATTCCAGGCTAAGAGGGGATGCTAGTAGCTGGCTTGGCAATACTCTAGCTTGGTAGAGATCCTATAAAAGTATCACTAGTGCTCAATTTTCAGTACCAACAATTGGATCTACTATCGCAAGGTTATACATGTGTATTATTCCTTGTCCTTTGTCTAAATCTAGTTGTCTTTTGAATTGTTATGTTCTTTTGTGTATAAGTATAAGTTTAACAGCAACATGCATTCACATGTGGTATACACACAAAGACACAACCATACATTTTGATAAATATTAAATTTGTTGAAGCTTTTATTGTTCAAGAAGGATGTGTTTTTGCAATCTAGTCTATAATGAATATGTTACAAATGGAGCACACTTAATTATTTATTCTTATATCACGTTTTCAATTTTTGTAATAAATATAATGTGAATGAATTGAAGCAACAAAGAGCCATAAGCTTCGCATATACTACTTTCTAATATGGGAGGTTGAGTCCCCTACCATGATCATAGTTATGAACTTTTAAAAAAATAAGAGAGAGAAAATATTGGTGAAATAGATACTTCTATGATTGTAAAGCACAAGGGATGAGTTTGCCAAACCAAATTGGAGGAGAAGCGTGAGCCTTTGGACATGAAATTGCACCCAAAACTACCAATTCATTGATGTTGGGGTAGATACAACAATGGTAGAAAGATATCTTCTACTCGCACTCACTCAACTAGCTCAAGCTTTTCTATGCACCAAAGTGATGGTGTATAGAAAGCTTTCTCTCCCTTACAACCAAGATAGAACTGGCGTTGCTACGCTCAATATAGTGTGCAATGGTGTAGAGATGCCTTTTACAAGGAGAGATGGGTTCTATTTATAGGTTTCTGGAAGCTTTGATTATGATTAGTTCTAATCAATTTTATTGACAAAACAAGAGATTAGGAAATATTTTGATTTTTAAATGGGAGTGGGTATTCCTTATCCCTTAAGCCACATGGATGTGGGCTCAAGGGGAAGAATTATTGAGAGTGAAAGGAGAGAGAGGTGAGTAACTTAGAGGTGCCTACTCTTGTAGATAGTAGAGGGTGCAATTTACAAGAAGGGTTAGTTGTTAGTGATCACTAGAAAATGTTAGTGGCATATTTACAAAGGTGATGATTGTTGAGATGTCGAGCTCTACACCTTGAGCTGGCATCCACTACGGGTCTTGGCCGCTTACGGCATTTACTCACTGGCGCGTTAGGTGACCGACACAGAGGATCTCTGCCAGTGATTCTACAGCTGGACTACACTTATAGTGCCAGCCTAGTACGCTTCTAGCGAGTTCACACTTAGTGACCGCATGTACATATGTGCTACTTTTCAGCTTAAGCACTTAGTCATTTTGTACTCTCTTTTCTGTAAAGAAGAAGAAGAAGCTTTCCATCTCTGTGTGCTTTGTTCTTGTCTTGTGTAGCTCTCTTGCATCCTCATTCTTTACATGGTATCAGAGCCTGGTGCAGGCAAGAGAGGCTAAGAGAGCAAGAGCATCACAATCCCTTTGTTCGCAATCCACGACCAAGTTTCTGAACAGGTCTCCAAAGTGCAGTATACAGAGATTTACTGTACAAGTACAGTGGTTGTGAAACGCTTGATTGTGGACACTCGTTGAGTGTAGAAAGCGTTACAGGAACCACGATAGCAGGTTCAGCAGATTTGCAGGTTTTTCCAGATTGCAGCTATTTTGTCTTAGTGCTTCAAGATGTCTGACGGTTTCAGTCAGATTGTTACTGAGAAGCTTGAGAAAAATAACTACCCTGCATGGAAGTTCAGAATAACAAATTTCCTAAAAGGAAAAGGTTATTGGGACTATGTAGAAGGAAACAATGAAAAGGAACCAGAGATTCCCGAGGCAAATGCTACAGCAGAACAAAGGAAAGCTTTGAGGGACTGGCAACAAGGCCAGAGCAAAGTGATGTATTGGCTGTCTATGAGCATCACAGATGGCATGATGGGCTATCTACAGGATGCTGAAACCCCCGCCATTGCATGGAGAAACTTAGGCAGAGTGTTCGAGGTGAACACCAAGGCCAGGAAGCTTCAACTAAAGTCAGAGCTAAATCAGGTTAAGAGGAACAACCTCTCAATCAATGATTATGCCTTGAAGATCAAGAGTATCATTGAGGCTCTTGGATCTATTAAAGTCTCAGTGGAAGACGATGACATTGTCCGTGCATGCTTGGATGGTCTAGGAGATGAGTATGTACATTTTAGGTCTTCCATG
The DNA here is from genome assembly GCF_014529385.1 of Adiantum capillus-veneris. Lineage (NCBI taxonomy): Eukaryota > Viridiplantae > Streptophyta > Polypodiopsida > Polypodiales > Pteridaceae > Adiantum > Adiantum capillus-veneris. The sequence continues at coordinate 20,416,120 of NC_140937.1, read as the reverse complement.
AATACAAGAGACGACATCCCCGTGTTCCAAGATTTGATTTCTATGCTTATTCTTGAGGAGAAGAGCCTTGACACATCTTCTTCTCATGGTAGAAATAATTCTGAACAGGCCTTCTATTCTAACTCCAACAGAGGTAGAGGTAGAGCTCGTGGTCGAGGCCCAAGGGGTTGCAGGGGCCAATTTCTGGAAGGTCAATCAAATCAAAACAATACAGGTGGCAGGGGAAACCAGTCTCAAGGCAGGGGGAGTCAAAGAGGTCGTGGTGCAGGATCAAGCAGGCAGCAACATACTCCAGAGAGTAGAGAATGTTGGACTTGTGGTGAAAGAGGTCACATGTCACGTGACTGTCCAAAGGGAAAAGCAAGTAGAAAGAGAGAACAGGGCAACTATGCATCTACTAGCAGAGATGCAGATGACAGCAAAAACGAGCGCATGTTTGTTATGTAGCATGTAATGAATACAATGACTGCAGAGAATTCCACCCAAGATGATGTTTGGTATGTGGATTCAGGTGCCTCTAATCACATGACGTCTCGTGGAGAGTGGTTTAGAGATATGCGCAAACCAGATGTGTCAGGCTATGTGCAGACAGGAGATGACACAGCTCACCCCATTGCTCATGTAGGGGACATACCTCTAAATACGAAGAGTGGGAAATCAAAGTACTTAGCAGATGTACTTCATGTCCCAAACATTACAAAGAATCTTGTTTCTGTTGGACAAATGGTTGAGCAGGGTTTGCAGGTTCGCTTCAATCCAAATGGCTGTTATGTAGAAGATTTCCAGAATGGCTGTAAGCTGATCACAGAGGGCAAATGTGTGGGCAGAATGTTTACGCTGAATGTAGACATGCCTGAGGTAAAAGCTGCATTATTTGCACAGGGCACAGGTGTTGTGGCTAATGTTGACATTTGGCACAAACGCATTGGCCATGTCAATGAGCAGAGATTGCGCAACATGCAATCAAAACAGATTGTAAAAGGTTTGCCCAAATTCAAGGTGGATGGTATGCATAAAGTGTGTGCAGCATGCCAGTTTGGAAAACAGTCAAAGGGCTCATTTCCACATGAGCGCAATGTATGTAAAAGGCCACTTGAGGTGGTGCACACAGATGTTTGGGGTCCAACCGATACTGCAAGTATACATGGTTGCAGGTATTATGTCTCTTTCATTGATGACCATACAAGGAAAGTATGGGTCTACTTCATGCGTAACAAAAGTGAAGTGTTTGGTCACTTTCAAGACTTCAAAGTCATGATTGAGAAGGAGACAGATATGCAAATCAAGACATTGAGGTCAGATGGAGGGGGAGAGTACTTCTCCAATGATTTTTCAGATTTTCTACGAATGCATGGTATACACAGGCAGTTTACATGCAGATATACTCCACAGCAGAATGGGGTCGCAGAAAGGAAAAATAGGCACATTGCAGAGGTTGCACGTGCATTGATGAATGAGAAGAACATGCCTCATCATTTCTGGGCTGAAGCTGTAAATACAGCTGTGTACATTATGAACAGGACACCTACAGCTGCAGTGCATGATGTAACACCTGAGGAAAAGTTTACAGGTACAAAGCCTGATTTGGCACACTTGAAAGTGTTTGGCTGCATAGCTTACGTGCATGTACCAGATGAGTTGCCTAGGAAATTGGATCCTAAAGCAGAGAAATGTATTCTTGTGGGATATTCCCTTGAACAAAAGGGGTACAGGTGCTACAATCCTACTACACGAGAATTACGAGTGAGCAGAGATGTAGTCTTTGATGAGATGAGCAGCTGGTACAGTAATGCACATGGCACTATTGGGGCTGATGTAAAAGATGATGTGGTTGTACAAAATGTGAGGCCACAGTCACAGGTTTTGAGTGGACCACAAGAGTCCTCTTCTCGTGGCTCTGTTGAGAAACCATGGAATGGTAGACTACGTACGCAGGTTACTCCACCAACAGGTACAGGGAATGTATCACGAAAAGGAAAGGAAAAGGTTGATGAACCTCCCTTTATGGATGATGCATCATCAGGTTTTTCACATGTAGACATGGATTCAGATGGTTCTGAACAAAGTCTTGATGAGGAATTTGGAATTCCGGCTGTCAGGACACCTGGTGTAAGGAAAGTACAAGAAGATGCTAGAGGGCAAAGGAGTGACCAAGGACCGCGCAGATCTAATAGAGTCAGAAATCCAGTTCAGAAATTGACTTATGATGGGTATCTAGCGCATCACCAAGCCTACATGGCTAAGGTGATACAGGATGTGGAGCCCACATGTTTTGAGGATGCAGTTGGAAATGTGCATTGGGATGATGCAATGAATGAAGAGATGGCTGCATTGGAAGCAAATGACACATGGGAGTTGGTGCCATTGCCAAGTGGCAAGAAAGCTATTGGCTGTAAATGGGTGTATAAAACCAAGCATAAGGCTGATGGTAACATTGAGCGTCACAAGGCAAGGCTGGTCGCAAAGGGTTATGCACAGACGTATGGCATAGACTATGAGGAGACCTTTGCTCCAGTGGCAAAGATGACGACTGTGAGAGCTGTCATAGCAGTGGCTGCATCTAGAGGATGGATTATGCATCAAATGGATGTAAAGAATGCCTTCTTGAATGGTGAGTTGCAAGAGGAAGTGTATATGGATCAGCCACCTGGTTATGTCGATCCAGGTTACCCAGATTATGTATGCAGACTTCTCAAAGCTTTGTATGGTTTGAAGCAGGGCTCTAGAGCATGGTATGACAGGATTGCCAAGTATCTTGTCAGTATTGGTTTTAGGAGAGCTCATACTGATCATTCACTCTATGTACGTGAGAGTGATGTGGGGATTGTGATCATTACCATATATGTAGATGACCTTATTATTGTTGGTGACAATGCTATGGAGATTGACCATGTGAAGGGTCTTCTCAAACAGGAGTTTGAAATGAAAGATTTGGGCGAGTTGCGCTACTTTCTTGGCATTGAGGTGATCAGGACTCCAGAGGGTGTATGGCTGTCACAGAGACAATATGATTTGGACATGTTGTCAAAGTATGGTATGGCTGATTGTAAGCCGATTTCCATTCCCTTGGATGTGAATGCAAAGCTGAGTGCAGAGAAGGGTGATGTTGTTGAGGATGTCAATATGTACAGGAAGATGGTGGGTAGTCTAATCTACTTGACTATCACAAGGCCAGACTTGAGCTACACAGTAGGCTTGGAGAGTCAGTTCATGCAGCTTCCGAGGAAGCCACATTTGGATGGAGTACGATGCACACTTAGGTATGTGCAAGGGACTCTTGACTACGCATTGTTCTATGCAGCAGATGCACCATTAGCATTGTATGGGTATACAGATGCAGATTGGGCAGGTAGCATTGTTGATAGGAGATCTACGAGTGGCTTCATGTTCTCTTTTGGGAGTGCTGCTGTTACTTGGAGCAGCAAAAAGCAGCCTACGGTTGCTTTATCGAGCACAGAGGCCGAGTACAGAGGTGCAACAGTTGCGGCGTGCGAGGTAGCTTGGCTACGCACATTACTTGAGGACTTGGGAGTGCAGGTGGACCAGCAGATTGTCATTCATTGTGACAACCTCAGCAGCATGCAGTTGGCTAGGAACCCAGTGTTCCATGCTAGGACCAAACACATAGAGGTCCATTACCACTACGTTCGAGAGCGAGTGTTGGCGGGCGACATCGACTTGGTCTACGTCAGCACAGAGGAGCAGATAGCGGATATCTTTACCAAGGCCCTCGGAGCTGAGAAGCTTCGACGTTTCCGGACTATGCTTGGACTCTGCGACATGCAGAGCTCGAGGGGGAGTGTTGAGATGTCGAGCTCTACACCTTGAGCTGGCATCCACTACGGGTCTTGGCCGCTTACGGCATTTACTCACTGGCGCGTTAGGTGACCGACACGGAGGATCTCTGCCAGTGATTCTACAGCTGGACTACACTTATAGTGCCAGCCTAGTATGCTTCTAGCGAGTTCACACTTAGTGACCGCATGTACATATGTGCTACTTTTTAGCTTAAGCACTTAGTCATTTTGTACTCTCTTTTCTGTAAAGAAGAAGAAGAAGCTTTCCATCTCTGTGTGCTTTGTTCTTGTCTTGTGTAGCTCTCTTGCATCCTCATTCTTTACAATGATGACTTGATTGTTGAGGAACAAAGGGTGATAAGCTCTTGAGATTGATGAAACCTCCAAGAATTTTGGACTCACCCTTTATGAAAATGATCGCCAGTTCTTCTTCTTCTACTTCTACTTCTTGCGCCGCCTTCATGGTTGATCTCCACGATGAAGATGAGGATTATTGATGAAAAACCTCTGATTTGCAGAGGTTATGCAAGGATAAAGTGCTAAAAATTTATGCCTTTTAGAGGAGTTAACGTGAAACTGTAATTTGGGGGTAGTAGAGAGCGGTATGAGAGCATATGTGTATGCGAAGGCTATGGTGGTAAGAGGGGAAGGAGAGATGGTGAAGAAGGTGAGAGGGGCATGGAAATCTATACATTTGAAAGGATGATGGAGAGGGATGAGTGTGTATGTGGGTGGGAGTGTGAAAATGTGAGAGAAGAGTGAGAGGATCCTTGTGTGCATAGAATGGGCAGACTGGGTCGCACCAAACAATTCACCAGAATTCGTGCTTTTCTTCAAAAATGCTAAAATCATTATGTAAAATAATTCAGCTCACGAGCTACATTTTGTATGTTGACAACTTTTGCTGATTTGGATGATAGAAGGGTGCCAAAATTCTCCCAAAAAGCTGTGTATTGTGGGACTGCAAAGGTGCTTATGTGGGATCCTTTTTGGTTGAATTCTCCTTATACATCCAAAGGTGAGACCCCCATAAGCCATGCCATGACCTAAGGAATACAAGTGGCCCTTGCCACATGCATGGATTATGAAATTTGAAGAATAAAGAACAATTGCACATGATAGACCTAGTGCTTGGATTTTTCCTAGCCCTTGTCTTTATGAGCACACGGTGTATGGAAAAAAATATGTGCATGACCCATGAAGGAATATCATGATAGGAGTATTTTATTTTGTATTTGGGTGAAAGAGGAAAATATGCAAGCGAGAAAATATCTAGTGAAAGTGAGTGACAGTGTAGAAACAAATTTCGACTTCCTCAAGGGTGCGGGATGACATGCATGGGTTTGTTTTGTAAAAATAAATATTATGGGGTATGTACACACTAACATAGAAACATTTCATGCTATGAAAGGATGCAAAGAGATTTAGAAAAAATGCATTAGGAAAATTTTGAACTCATTTTTGGGCCTTTTAAGAGTGCCACATCATCAAAGTTGTACAAAAGAAAGCAACCCGGTAGACCCCTCTAAATATTTCGTAGAACCCCATGATATGACCTATCATTGGAAAGTTCTTGAAAAATGGATTCTAAAGAGCCAAGGTCCGAAAAGTTTGGATGACTTCTATGAAAGTTATGCCATTTTTTTTCAATCAGCCAGGTTTTGTTACCGTTACGGTAATCTAAAATCACCTTTTTCTAGATCTACATAAAGGCAATGTCCGATACATGCATGCTATATATCAATAGATAGCATTTGAAGAGTAGATTCTAAATATCCAACCTCCGACAAGTTTGGATCTTATTTGCAAAAAATTTACCGATCCCCACTTTTTGAAAGCTGTGCCACATCAACAATTCTTACAAGGCCCATTTTTGAGTCCAAACTTTTCCTAATGCACACTTAGGTCTACATATTTACACAATTACCGAATAAATTGAGAAAATGATGCTATGCTTAGGTCCTTTATAGGAAATATATTATACACAAATAGGACCATAATATATATATATATATATATTTATTTATTTTTATTTTTAAAACCTAACCTGATGACTAGCTCCATGAAGATTTTTTAGAAAATATGGAAAAGAGTCCTAACACACACACGTCCATATACAATGCAAGAGCAAGCTTAGCCATCGTGTTTAGGTGTTTTTATTGTGTGAAGTGGCTCATTAAACAAAATTTTTGAGATCCCAAAAATGGCTATCAGTAGCTTCCTTACCTCGGCTAGGAGTGCCTTTTCTTGTATGACCCCCAGCCGTTGTAGCTTTTGCACAACTAGTTTTACCCCTTCCTTCAGCTTAATATGATGTTCCACTACTGTAATACCTGTGATTCTTTCATAGTTGTCAATGAAAAGGTCAGGAAATCCCATCAAAATTTGCAAAAAATTATCTTTTTTCTCAATTGTTAATTCCATAGAAAACATACCATTCAACATACTTTCTCCTAGGCCAGTTGATTTACTTTCCTCTTTGTTGCTTTTCTCTTCTGGTGATGGACCGCCAGTTGTGCTTACCCTTTGTAGATCCTTCATGATGATACCCATCACATCGATGGAACTGTCGCTTTTGTCGGTGGATGTGGTCTCCCCCTTAGAAGTGGAAGACTCACTAGTGGTTTCATCTGCTGAGGTCTCTAGGTCCATTCGCTTCTGATTCGGGGTTAACTCAAAAATTTCGTCAAGACAAAACCTTAAAAGTCCAAGAGATTCGTTGATTTCTAAGGTCTTGTTTTGAGTAGAAAGTTAAAAGGAAGTAGGAATTAAGGGATTATAACTCAAGGAGATTAATCTAAATTTAAACTAGGATTAAAAAAACTTTACCCAGAAGATTGATGGGGATAGCCCTAGCATAACATAGAGATTTAAGTGTGAACTTGTCTTCATGTTTGGAAAGAGGCCGTCGCAGGTGTTTACCTGTGGGATACAACGGGAGATGGTCCTTTTCAGCTAGGAGTGATAACCGTTGGTCTATACTTTGAGCTCGAGTTCATTCATTGCCCTAGAAATGGGATTGAATGGGAGTGTGTCCCGGTCGGGTGGATGTGACCTGTCGGATGCGTCTGGAAATCGGCCTAGTCGGGGTAGGCCTGATGCCGATGGGGAAAAGGAGGAAGGAAAAAGGATCCATGGAGGGATCATGATAAGGGAGGAGGATGTGATTTAATTAAGGAACTCTTCAATTTGTTTGGTAAAAAGGAACCTTGGAAAGGCTAGGAACCTAAATGGGCTATTCCGCAATTGTCCTCATCAGCCGGACTTTTGCTCTTCTTCTCGGGATTATTGATTTAAAAGGAACCTAAAGTAGATTATCTTTGAAGCCTTTACAAGGTAAAGAAAAAATAAGAATTGGAATTTGTGTACGGGCGTCGCCTCCACACGTGGCGGAGGAGACAGGATACCCGAGTACTGGGATGAGGATAGGGATATGCCTGGAGAAGTATATGTGATTGCTTGAAAGATAACTAGATATTTTACTAATATTAAAGGAAAAAGAAAGTAAAAATATTCCATAAAGGAAAAAAAGGTGGGAATGACCTGATAAATGCACATTTGCAAGGGTATGCAAGAGTTTGCACGCTGCTTTCAAATGTTTGAAATGTATTCTTGGTTGACATGATTGGAATATTGTTTTCTAGTATCATAGTATTACCTTGTGAAGGTGCATTTATCAAACGGTTCGGTGGGTGGGCGGATTCCGGTGGGTTAATTGCTAGCCGAAAACTTGAACCCAATTTTATATTGTCCTAGGAGTAAAGTCAATAGCTGGGGAAAGGGATTCCGATCTACGAAGCAGGAGAAAAACTTGGGTTCAAGGGATTCGTGCAGATTATAATACACTTACCTTAGGGGAACGCATTGATGGCTGTGCTCGGTCATAACCCCAAAAAAAGCGTCAATGACCTTCAACCAAGGGTGAATTAGAGAACTCCCACCAGTTGACCCTGAAAGGTTGAGTTCCAGTTTGTGTGATGACTTTGATTGGTAAGTTTGATCGGTAACCAAAGGTTCTTCAGGGCTAAGGGATCCATATGAGAGAAATTGAATGTTATCACCCCCTTGAGTTGGCATTGAAGAGCAAGAGGAGTCCTGTCTAGGTGTCGGTCTCAAGCAGGAGGGATGTCGGAGATCACGGTGTATCCATGTGGAGATGGTACAGCCGGTGGTCCTCGGGCATGTCCCTCACAAGTGGTATCAGAGCGTGGTTTCTATCCTTGGATAGATAAAGGTCCTAATTGACTCTTGTAGAAAGGAGTGAGATAATGAAAAATAACAAAGAGTTTACCTTTTTGAAAGGTCGATCTTTGGAAATAATTTGACTAGTCTTGTATATCTGAAAGAATCCTAAAGATGGGCCAATTTGAAGGAATCTTAGGGATGGATTGGTTGAGCAAAAATAAAGCCAACATCCATTGCAGTGAAGGAAGCATCTCTCTTTCAAACTGAAAGGGTGAACAAGTCTTAGTGCAAGGCAGAACAGGGAAAGCTCCCCTGAAGGTGGTCAAAGCCAGTCGTTTGTTTAAGGGGTTAAAGAAAGGACTGTCAATTTATGTTATAAGACTCAATAAACCAGAGACCGAATCAAAAGAATCAGAGCCTGAATGGCTAAATGAATATCAATATATTTTTTTAGAGGAATTGACAACTCTTCCACCTAGGAAATTAGCGCACGAGACCGAGCTCATTCCTGGTGCCGAGCCAATAGCAAGGACTTCCTACAAGATGTCACCTTCTGAATCCATAGAGTTGAAGAATTAGTTGAATCAGTCTTTGGAACAAGGTTTCATTAAACCCCTTGTCTCTCCCTAGGGTGCTCCTGTACTCTTCCAAAAGAAGAAAGATGGAACATTCAGACTTTGCATAGATTTTTGAGGCCTAAATCAGTGCAGAGTCAAGAACAAGTATCCCTTGCCTCGCATAGATGAGCTGCTTAATTGACTCGGTGGTTCCAAATTTTTCACCAAGATTGATCTCAGGTCAGGCTATTACCAAGTTGGAATAAAAAGAGAGGATATTCCAAAAACAGCTCTCAACACAAGGTTTGGGCATTATGAGTTCACTGTCATGCCTTTTGGCCTAACTAATGCCCCTGCCACATTTAACCGTCTCATGACTGACCTCTTCAGGACAGAGTTAGATGATTTTTTTCTAGTATTCTTTGATGACATCCTTATATATTCAAAAACTAGAGAAGATCACGAACGACATGTATGCCATGTCTTGGAGATTCTCAAAAAGGCCCAACTGTACGCCAAGAAGAGAAAATGCTCTTTCTTTGTAGAGAAGGTTGCCTACTTGGGATACATAGTTTCAAAGGATGGTCTTTCTCTTGACCTAGCTAAGGTGGAAGCTGTAGTTCAATGGCCCCATTCCCAAGATTGTTTCAAAAGTACGGGGATTCCTTGGCCTAACAGGATGGTGTAGAGTATTTATCAAAAACTATGCACTCATCACAGGCCCTCTCAATGAACTCACTAAGAAAGATGAACCCTTTATCTGGTTTGACAAGAGAGATAGAGCCTTCAACAAATTAAAGGAGATCTTGGCCAGTGAACCTGTTCACAAACGTCCAAATTTTCAAAAAACCTTTGAAGTGATAGTGGATGCTTGCATACAAGGTATAGGTGGAATCCTATAGCAAGAAGGCCATCCCATAGCCTATGAATCACGACAGCTCAGGATTCACGAGAAGAATCATTCCACCCATGACCTCAAACTACTAGCTATGGTTCATGCCCTCAAAAAGTGGATACACTATCTTTGTCGATACATCTTCAACTCAAAAGACCTCCTTCTCAAGAGAGAATTGAAATAACTTATATATTCTTCTCTCTTAGTTTGTGTGTGTGTGTGTGTGTGTGTGTGTGTGTGTGTGTGTGTGTGTGTGTGTGTGCGCGCATTTGAGAACATGTGTAATGTGGGAAACATCAAGTGGTGGGTTCTCAAGAAGTATCTTTTTGATGCATTGGTGACACCTGTTCTTCTTTCTGGAGTTGGTGTGGGGTGGGAGCATCTCAAAGTCTACTTGGAAAGAGTTTGAGAATGTCCAAAAGCGTTTTCTTACAAACTTTCTCCAAATTAAGACACAAACACCATATATGCTCCTACTTCTTGAGTCAGGATCTCTTCCAATTGAGGTTATGGCCATGGAAAGGGTTGTGGAGTACATGATAAAGATGCATCAAAACCCCCCACATCGACTTCCTACAATTGTATGGGAAGAAAGCAAAAAAGTGCAAAAGATGTATAAAAGCAAGATCTTGAGCACGGGATGGATGCAAGACATAAAGAAGTGGTTTGGGAGATGGGATGCATTACACTTGCTACATGATGCTTCAATTGACTCCCAAGTAAATGAAGATTTTCTACAACGCCAACGTAGTACGGCTTGGGAGAAATCTGGTGGGTCACGCTTCATACATTACACCACCCATATTACCCCCAACTACAAAACCATGTTCTTTGTTGAAAGAGGAAACCGTACTCACACTTACATGCTTGAGCATATCCCCTTGTTGGCAATACGCACTATCACAGCCATTCGGCTTAGCTCCCATTTCCTTCGATGCGAGACAGGGCATTGGGGCAATGGACAAGAGTCAACTCAATTGTGCACATTATGATTACTGCAAATTCAAGAGTCTAATTACCACACACTACTAGACTTTGGTCCCATAGGTCATGTTTGACCTTCAAGGACGATAATAAAATCTATCTATCTATCTATTTCTCTCTCTCTCTCTCTCTCTCTCTCTCTCTCTCTCTCTCTCTCTCTCTCTCTCTCTCTCTCTCTCCCCTGTGAACAAATTAGTTTCTTCGCACACACACATGAGAAGTTTTAAGATCATACAAGACCTTGTAGATCTATCTAACAAGCTTGGATCTCAAGACGTGCTACTAGACATGGAGAGTCTTTTGTTGGCACTACCCTTTGATAGAAAGGGAGGGTGTATGCCAAGGGAGTTTCAGCTTGTGTACAAGGGAGTACGCTTCAAATATTAGAACATATGTTTTATTTTTTCTTCTCTTGAATTCATAGTCTCCCTTCTTCTTCTTCTCTCTCTCTCTCTCTCTCTCTCTCTCTCTCTCTCTCTCTCTCTCTCTCTCTCTCTCTCTCTCTCTCTCTCGGGAAACATCAAGTGTTGGGTTCTCAAGAAGTATCTTTTTGATGCATTGGTGACACCGGTTCTTCTTTATGGAGTTGAAGTGTGGGGCGGGAGCATCTCAAAGTCTACTTGGAAAGAGTTTGAGAATGTCCAAAAGCGTTTTCTTACAAACTTTCTCCAAGTTAAGACACAAACACCATATATGCTCTTACTTCTTGAGTCGGGATCTCTTCCAATTGAGGTTATGGGCATGGAAAGGGTTGTGGAGTACATGATAAAGATGCGCCAAAACCCCTCACATCAACTTCCTACAATTGCATGGGAAGCAAGCAAAAAAGTTCAAAAGACGCATAAAAGCAAGATCTTGAGCACGGGATGGATGCAAGACATAAAGAAGTGGTTTGGGAGATGGGATGCATTACACTTGCTACATGATGCTTCAATTGACTCTCAAGTGAATGAAGCTTTTCTACAACGCCAATGTATTACGGCTTGGGAGAAATCCGGTGGGTCACGCTTCATACATTACACCACCTATATTGCCCCCAACTACAAAACCATGTTCTTCGCTGAGAGAGGAAACCGTACTCACACTTACATGCTTGAGCCTATTCCCTTGTCCGCGATACGCACTATCGCAGCAATTCGGCTTAGCTCCCATTTCCTTCGATGCGAGATAGGGCGTTGGGGCAATGGAGAAGAGTCAAATCGATTGTGCACATTATGCTCACTGCAAGTTCGAGAGTCTGAGTACCACATACTACTAGAGTGCTCAGCTTTTGATCACATCCGAACTTGCTTCTCTCACATTTTCAGCCATAACTTAGACCTACACACTTTCCTCTCCCAGCCAAAGTGTGGGCTCTCCATTGCGACTCTCATCACTACAATTTTGGAGCATCGAGAGTCACTCATCAGCCATACACATACTACATCACATGTAACTTTGGTCCCATAGGTCATATTTGACCTCCGAGGACGATAATAAAATCTATCTATCTATCTATCTATCTCTCTCTCTCCCCCCTCCGCCTCCTTCCTAATCGGAGTGAAAGGTAGTGCTATCGTCTATCTCGAGACGCCTTGTTGTGGAGAGGGATAAAATGGGGACTCATTAGATGACATTGCATGCCTATAGAACGAACCACTTATTGCAATGAAATTGAACAAGTAGTAAAATCACGAGGCCTGCCTACAAGCATTAGTCATGAGAAAATTCAAAATGCTTCAAATTTTAAAAAGGAAACTCTAATAAGTGGGCGTGTGTTCATCAACCACTACATGTGTTCATGGTACCAATGGTTAACGACATTTGCAAGGAGCCGGCTAAGAGTGGGGTGTGACTCTTACATACTAGATGAAATATTTATATCATGATCTTATTCCATCTTGCCAACTTGTGCATCATGGCATGAGGAATGATATCACAATATTGTAAAAGGAAAAAAGGAAAAGAAAAGAGAGAAAGAGATATCCACTCTAGCTAGGCCCAACTCGCCATTATAGCTGGTTGGAATGCTTCAGTGACAGCTCTGTCTCTTTTTCTCTTTCTCTCTCTCAAAGTACACACGCTTGTACTCTGAAACAAAAAAGGAAAATAAAAGAGAGAGAGAGAGAGAGAGAGAGAGAGAGAGAGAGACCCACTCTAGCTAGGCCCAGCTTGCCATTATAGTTGGTTGGAGTGCTTTAGTGATAGCTCTCTCTCTCTCTCTCTCTCTCTCTCTCTCTCTCTCTCTCTCTCAAAGTACACACGCACATGCATTGGGAGGGGGGCCAAGGGGCGAGTTCACAACTTTACAGTTGTATTGTGTGTGTGTGTGCATGTGTGCACGCGTGCACACAAAAAGAGTATACAGTATACAACTATTTTGCACCACACCTAACAGCTTAGAGAGAGATAGCAAGAGGTGTGCAAGGAAACGCAACGGCTGTCCAGATCCTCCCTTTGAGATTCTCTTTCAACTTTGCCCTGCATCCCATTCTTCTATGATGCTCTTCCAAACCCTTTTAACTTTGCCTATTTTGCTCTCATTTGTAGCCTATGTTCCCACCTAATTGATTACAATCTAAGCACTTTAGCAACCCCCAACATTGTTTGGTAAAGGTTTGACTCAGCTTAGCCTAGAGCCAGTTGAGATTGGGGAAAATCCTTTTGCTGCACTAGTAAAGAGGAAATAAGTTCCTTTCAATTTTGTTGTAAAAAAGGAAAACAAAATTTTTATGTTTAAATTTTTGTATAATAGAAAATATTCTTTTAAATATCAATATAAAAAGAGATGATTAGGTCTTCCCAATCACAGAAAAATAGAAATTCATTCAAAACATATTAAGTGCATAAGTGAAGGGTAAGTTTAGGAAATGAAAAAAGAGATGAAAGTGGAAAGTCAAAAGCCATATGAAGGTGAAAAGTCAAAAGACTTTTTATGTCCATATAAAGAGGTTTTATTCTATTTTATTTTCCCTTTAGTGTTTTTTCTCTTCAAAGTGTCATTACTCTCTCTCTCTCTCTCTTTGTTGTATCCGTTCTTCCCAGCGAATATTGTTGCAAATCTACGTGCTTTGTCATTGCCGGCTCTGCTATGTGCTGATAGCCATTTTTTGGCTATCCAAAATTGCCCTAGTGAGCTACCTCACCCTACCAAAATCACCTAAACATTGTGGCTATCCCTACCTTTTCATTGTACATAGGCGCGTGTGAGTTGGGGGACTTTCCCCATATCTCCTAAAAAACCCTCACTTAGCTAGTCATTGGGCTAGTTGAGCCAAAACAATAAATAAATAAAAATAAAAGCCAAAATATATTATTCCCTTGTGTGTATAAGTATTTCATTGTATATAAGGCCTATATATAGGGATTTTTTATGATGATTTCATGCAATCTTCTCTTATTTTTGGTGTGGATCCACTCCAAGAAAAAACCACAAAAATACCTTTCACCATCAGTCATTGCCTTTCACTAAATTCTTATTTCCTATAGGTATTTTTCCTCATCTATTGTAAATAAATATACATCAATAAAAACAAATGAACACCCTCCTCATTTGATTCCCTATATTTTCATATATTTATTTTATATAAATAGCTCACACTATTCTAGATTCCATGAATTAATTATATACTAATCTATTTTTTTCCATCATATCCATATGTTATATTTGTGCATAATCCATAACCATCATTATTTTCAAACCTCTAGAGATCTAGTAGGTCATGCTCTCATGCAAGGAGGGGCTCAACTTTGGGGTTGTATGCAAATTCAAATAAACGGGAGCAACTGACTTTTTTGTGAAGAAAACTAGGCATTTTGGTGGGATTTTTTATATCCATCTCCACTCCAAATTTGAAGCGGTGGTTACAAGACAAAATGTGGACTAAGAGCTGAATAAGCACCTCAAAAACTTTAATAATTTTTGGACCTACCACCTGTGTGATAGAAGTTTTTGTGTGGACCCCAGTATACCCACTTTTCTCACAAAGTAACCCATAGTCTTCTCTCACCTCCTTTCCTACTTCCACACACACACATACTCATTCCTCTCCATCCCTCACTCAAACCTTCAAATTTCATGGCTTCTTTCATCTTCTTCACCATTCCCATCTCTCCCTTACTCCATAGCTCAATAATTATCATATCTACAGACATATAGCTCAATTTCTCTCTCTAGAATCAAACTCATATTACCATAACCTCTTCATCCTTTCACAAAAAGAAAAAAAAAAAAACAAGCTCAAGCTCTACAAAAGAAGGAGTTTGATCATGGAAAATTCAACTTTTCCATGGTCACAAAAACTACACCAACAGAGTTCTACAACCGCTTCATTCACTAGAAGAAATAGGTGGGAAAGTCCCTTTCCATTTTGTGGCATTATAAGAGGGTTTTATGGTGAGAGGGCTCTCATAGTCCTTAGATAATGTGTAGATTGCAAAATTATTAAACTTAATTGTGTCTCTTAACTCTCCTCCAAGATGTTTACACACTCACATCAATCAATAATATTGAAGCTAAATTCTTGCACAAAACTCTCTCTCTCTCTCTCTCTCTCTCTATCTGTTTGGTGTGTGAATTTGTAGCATTGATATTAGTAATAGTGATTCCTTCCTTCTTGCTTGTATTGCTTAGGGATTCTCCTTTGTTGCGCGTCCTAGTTCGCTCTATAACGAGGTGGTGCCCCTTCACTCGTTTGGCTGTGGATTTGTTGTTGTTGTTTCTTGCTTGTGGTTGCCCCATCCCCAATTGAGCAGCGTGGGAGCCTTGAGGGGTGTTTAGAGGTTGCCTCTCTTGTTGCCCATCTTGGACAGCCTCAATTTTGGTGCCCCCACATTCTTGCATCACCAAACCCTGTCATCCTGCCTCTTGTTGACTATCATAGGTCATTTGATGTGCATATTTTATGTTGGTGTAGAATAGATTACAATTTAGAAAACATATATGTCTAAATATTTTTAAGAAAGAAAAACAAAAACATGTTGTCACTTTGGAATTGATTCAATGAAAGTCTTAATGCCAAATGTCAGGATATCCTCTCGTTTTTGGAGAGCCTGGCGAGGATGCCAAGCTATTTCTAGCAAATTTCAAAATGGATTTCCACATAAAAAGAGCCATAGGAGATGAGGAACGCTTAGAAATGTTTGAGGTAGTTCTGAGGAAGGATGCTAGCACTTGGTTTGACTCCTACTTTAGGAGGTTAAGGGAAACTATAACAAAGTCATTGATCATTTCAAGACATACTTATTTGACCCCCAAAATACTCAAAATCTATGGCAAGATATCATTTCTCACAAACAAAAAGACTTAGATGACTACTGCATGTGTAAACAAGAGTTTCTACGTATTTGGGCTATATGAGTGAGAAATGTTGCTAACCCTAGTGATGGTGCATAGTTCTTAAAGAAGGAAAAGGTTCATAGCCTGTCTCTTTCCCAAACTCAAGATAAAAGTCGATGTGGGTCCACCTGCTACCTTTGATGCAGCTGAAACTAGGGCTATTGAAAAGTATAGAAAACTCAAGTACCTAAGGGGAGAGGTTCCAATAGAGGGTCCTAGACCTAAGGGAAAATTGCAAGCATCAATATCTAGAGATATTCCTGAGGTAACAACGGAGGTAATTGAAAATTTAAATGAATCCCTAGCAACTTGTCAATCCACCTTGCACAAGTTGTAGGTCCCAAGCAACAAACAAAGAAAGCAGAGGAGCGATAGCCACAACCTAGACGACTTTTGCAGTGTTGGAATTGCAGAGAGTCTGGACATGGGATGTATAATTTTCCTTGGCCTCATGGGGAGCCAGGTAGACCTAACTTTAATTACCCAGTGATGAATGCAGGTGAAGGAACTAGTCAACAACCACGGCTTTTGCAAAGACCAAATGGGTCAAGACCACCTTCACAAGGAGTGGAAGGAGTTCCACCTTTGCCATACCCAAATGTACAAGTGGTAGAGGTGACAAATGCAAAAGAGGTTGACATGGAATCAAATGGCATTAAGCGTGGCCGTGGAAAAGGTAAGGAAAAGGAAGGATTCACGTCACAAAGTGACCATGGACGAGAAAAGAAGGCAAAGGAGACCAAGGAAGCCAAGCGAACTCGACGTCGCATCAACCTCCAATTCTTCCCCCTTGGACATGGTATGGCTTCAGCAACTGGTTGGAAGACATGAGAGATAAGTGTCCTGATATCTCATGGCCTTAATTTCTTGCATTATGACCACAATTAAGGAGGTATTTAACAAAGGTAGTTAGAAGGTAAAAGAGAGTGTGCCTGTTGTAAAAATTGCACAAGTTGAAATGAATGAGGATATTACACTTGTGCTAGATTGTTACATCAAAGGAAATTTGGTTAGGAAAAGTCTAGTGGATAGGGGTGCAGAAATTTGCATCATGATAGAAGGACTTATGCAAAGACTAGACACATCCATGAGACACCTAAAATCAAAGTGAAAATGGCAAACAATAGCAAGGCGACATACATAGGCATTTGTAAAAATGTCTTTGTGGAGGCCTTTGGCATCAAGAAGGTGGTGGATTTTTATGTTATGTCGACCAAGGAAAGTGGCTATCCATTTATCCTAGGAAGACCATGACTAATGAAAATGCGAGTTTTGCAAGATTGGGAAAGTGGAAAGTTGATCTGTAGGAATGACAATCATAAGAGGTTGTCTTTGACATGAAGGAGCAACGTCAAGAGGAGCTCCATGAAGAATCATCTCAAAGTGAGATGGAGGAAGAGTGAACTGATAGCACTTCAGAAGAAGAAGGTAGCGGGAGCACTATGAAAGAGAAGTCTTCCATTGAAGTCATGGGGGTGAGGTTTAATCCAAACAACACAGAGACCTCTTGTCAAGGTTTGGAGGAGGTAGGTTCCCAAGGGAACCAAAATGTGGAAGATGAAGGAATGTTAGAAGGTATGTTTTTTACAACACTTACAAAGGATGAAAGAGAGGAGTTCAAAGGTGTGTTAAGAAAATTTCCTAGACTTTTTGCTAAAGACTACACTGACGTGCGTGGAGTAGATGATGTTCAACACAAGATCGAGTTAAATCCAGAGCCACACCTAAGGCTCAAAAGCTACAAGCTAGGAGTCATCAAGGAGCAGTCTTTGCTCAAAGAGGTAAAAAATATTCTAGCAGCAAGTTTCTTTTATCCAGTGGAGAATTCAGAGCGGGTCTCTCCTGTTGTTGTCATTCCAAAGGAAAATGGCAAGTGGAGGGTGTGTGTGGATTACTGTCCACTAAATGAGGCAACAAAAAGAGATCACTTTTCTCTCCCATTTTAGGATGAGATACTAAATGAGGTAGCTGGTCACAAAAAGTACACTGTGTGCGATGGCTATTCATATTACTTTCAAATAGGTATCACATTGGAGGATCACTTGAAAACAACCTTCATAACTCCTTAGGGTTGTTATTCTTTCAGAGTCATGCCATTTGGCCTGACAAATGCTCCTACAACTTTTGAACACTTCATGAACATGGTGTTTCAAGAATTATTTGGAAAGTGCATTAGGGTTTTTATTGATGATTTTTGCATTTATAGCTCAAAATCATTGCATCTACAAAGGTAGAAGAGGGTTTGAAGAAACTCTACGACATGGGAGGTCAACTCAACCCCGACAAGTGCCACATAGGTGAGGAGGATGAAGTGATCTTGCTTGGCCATAAAGTTTCTTACAAAGGCATCGAAGTGGATCCTTCAAAGGCAAAGTCTTCTATTGAGCTACCATCACCCAAGAGTCTTAAGGAGGTCATCTCATTCATTCAAAAGGTGAAGTATATGTCACACTTCATTCACTTAGTCTAAAAGTTACTTCACCCTTTTGTTTTTGCAAAAGTTGACACAACAAGTAGAATTTTCACGGTTTGATGAGCTTGAAGATTACTTTCGTAACATTAAAGTCATTTTGTCAGAGCTACCAACACTCATGCCTCCTTGTTGGGAGTATACATACTTTGTTAGCTCTAGTGCTGGGAGGGAAACAACTAGTGCAATTCTATTACAACAAGATTCCCACAGTACCAGGATGTGACCCATCTACTTTGCTAGTAGGGCCATGAATGCTTTGGAGAGAGGCTACACAGAGGCAAAACTCATGATGCTTTCTCTCATGTTTGCGGTGAGGAAGTTTAGATCCTACTTGCTACCAAAAACTTTTGTAATTCTCACTGCAGAAAATTTGTTCCCTTGGGTGCCATCTCAAATGAATCTTAGTACTAAGATCTCAAAGTGGATTATGGAGTTGCAAGAGTTCGAATACTCTTTCAAGGTAGAAGATAGTGTGCGTGTACAATTGACAAGGATTCTCACTTATAGGGTGCATGAAAAGGAGATTAAGGTTCCTGAAGTAAAGATCCTACCATTGCCACCAACTTAAAGTATTCCTAATGCTTTTACCTTGCTCTTTGATGGAGCTTTTCGATGAGCCACAAGAGGAGGGCTAGTGTTGCTCAACCCAAGTGGAGAGGTGGTCATGAAAGAGAAGGTCAATCTACTAGGTTCAACTAGCAACAATGAGAGTATGATGCACTACTTCATGGTTTGAAGATGTGCATCATCCAAGGTATACAACGTCTCATGGTAAAGGGAGATGCACTTCTCATTGTGAAGCAGATTTTAAGCATTTCTACATGCAAGAATGAAAGCTTAAGGACAAAGGTTCATGTCATCCATAGGTTGTTTAATCAATTTGAAGAAGTGCAATTGTATCATATCCTAGGACAAAAAAATTGAAGATGATAATTTACTTGCACAACAAGCAGTTACATGTGTTGAGAAAGAAGTGCAGGTCATCATGGTGGCAGCAACAGCTGTCAAACAACCAAGATACCAGGGGATGGAGTTATTGGCTCCAATTATGGTCTACATTTTGGAGGGAAAGCTTCCACAAGACTTCACAAAAGCTCAGAAGAAGAGGAGACTCATGAAGAAGGCAAGTTTCTATCTCTTCCTAGAAGGATCCCTCTATCAAAGAGGCAAGGATCAAGTGTGCAGAAGAGTACCAACTATCGAGGAAATTCCAGCCATTCTAAAAGGTTTGCATGAAGAGGCATGTGGTGGTCATTTTACCGAAAAATTAACCGTGAAGAAGATTTTTCTTGCGGGGTATGTTTGGCCAAGCTTGCATGTGGATGTTCAACATTGGTGTAAAAGCTGTCACAATTGTCAAGTAAATGCAAATAGAAGGTTGGTGCATGAACCAAGGCAAATAGTGCTTGCAAGTGGACCCTTTGAAAAATGGGGCATTGATGTTATGGGTCCTCTTCCTAGAACAAAAAATGGTAAGATCTACATTCTAGTGGTTGTAGATTACATGACTAGGTGGGTAGAGGCTCAAAGTGTGGCAAGGGTAAATGGGAAAATAGTGAGCAGGCTTGTCTACACTAATATTTGTTGTAGATTTGACACACCTCTGGAGATTGTTTCTGATAATGGTCAGGACTCAAGAAGGGTTTACTCACAGAAGTTTGTGAAGAGCTTCACATTCTACATCCTCATAGCACACCCTACTACCCACAGTCAAATGGTTTGGTGGAGAAGGCTAATGGTATCATTGTAGGCATCATCAGAAAGATGGTGGAAAACAAGACAAAGTTATGGGATGAATTCTTGGATGGAGCATTGTGGGCATATCGAACCACATACAGGGAGTGTTGGAATTAGGGTTGCAGAGAAATGCACACAGCTTGGAGAAGACGAAGGAAGCTCAAGGCACACAATAGAGAGTGTGTTACTTAGTATGCAATGGAAAGATTGATAGCCCTAGAGTGATGGGAGTATATATGGTGCTCGGGGGAAAAAACCTCCTAAAGAGGGAAAAAATGCCCCGATGGTCCTAGTGTGTTCACACTAGGACCACATGTGTTCACTACCACATGTATGTGTGTTCACACACATACATGTGGTAGTGATGTGTTCACACACATCACTACCACATGTATATGGTAACATATCCCCCCTGGAGTGATGCGGTGAACGAGAGCTGGCACATGAGTAAAGGGAAGTGCCATGCCCTGAGGACATAATCAGTCCACAAAGGGGAGTAAGCCCAAAGCTTTGTAGAAAGATTCAAGCTTCTCACGAGACAATGCCTTTGTGAAAAGATCTGCAAGGTTGTCCTGCGTTGGTTCATATGCCAAGCTGATTTCTCCTGTTGAGAGCCTCTCCCTGACATAGTGGTAATGCACCTCAATGTGCTTTGTGCGAGCATGAAAAACTAGGTTCCTTGCAACTGCCAATGCGCTCTGACTGTCAGTGTAGATAGTGTTGGCAGTGTCCTGTCCAACACCCAAATCAGCCATAAGGCGTCTGAGCCATACACACTCAACCGTAGACGTGAAGATTGCCCTCTACTCAGTCTCACAACTCGAAGTGGCCACAATAGGTTTCTTCTTGCTCAACCATGATATACATGAGCTGCCAAGCATGAAACAAAAACCACTTGTGGACACTCGCGTGTCAAAACAAGCAGCCCAATTTCAGTTGAAAAAAGCATGTAAGTCTGGCGGCAATGATCCCCCCTTGGGATAAAACAAGCCAAGATCTAAAGTGCCACTAAGGTAGCGAAAAATCCTCTTGACAACTTGCCAATGCTTAGACCCTGGGCTATGCATAAATCTGCTGATCTATGAGACTGCAAACTGAATATCTGGCCTCGTGTTGCATACATAAATGAGGCAGCCAACAGTAGTTTGGTAAAGAGTGACATTAGTAGGATTGCCAGCATCATGTAGAGTCAACTTCAAACCTGTTTCCATGGGAGTGGCAATAGATTTGCAATCCTCAAGTCCAAACTTACATAGCAATGTCTCTATGTAACCTTTTTGACACAACACCATCACACTGCTTAAACTGTATACCCAAGTAATGATGCAACAGCCCCAAATCTTTCATCTTGAAAGTAGCATTCAAATCAGCCTTAAATTCAGCAATATGTCTCTCATTTGATCCATTGATTAGCAAATCATCGACATAAAGAACCACAATGAGAAGTACATCACCCTCACACTTTACATACAATGTGCTTTCTGTTGGATTGTTAAGAAAGCCTCGTTTAATAAAATTAGTGTTAGCTTTCTCTTACCAAGCACGAGGAGATTGCTTTAACCCATACAAATCCTTCTTACATCTGCACACTTTGTCCTCTTGTCCTTTTATGACAAAACCGCGAGGCTGCGTTACATAAACTTCCTCAAATAAGTCACCATTCAAGAAAGCAGTAACAATGTTTGATTGATGTACATCCCACCCAAAATGAGCTGCCAGTGCACATAGAAAACGCACAGTAGTCATACGACAAGTGGGAGCAAAAGTCTTTTCATAATCTATGCCTTTTTGTTGTGCATAACCCTTTGTAAGAAGTCGAGCCTTATGGCGATCGATTTCACCGTCCGGCTTGCATTTCAACTTGTAAACCCACTTCATACCAATGGCCTTTTTGCCAGGAGGCAAATCACATAAAGTCCATGTGTCATTTTCTATAAGTACATCATATTCTGATTACATGGCAACCATCCAATTTTCTATATTCTGTGCTTCTTCAAAAGACAGAGGCTCCTTAACATCATGTAAACTAGACACAACTGAAGCATAATAATCTGGTGCATAAGACGCATGGTGAGAGCCTAAACGAGTACTACTAGACAAAGGTGCATCCAATTTACTATTATGCAAAGTGTGCACCGGCCATTTTGGCATACCTCTAGCCTACTCATTTTCAACCCTTTCCTCATCAAGTACATCATGTACATCTGCATCAGTAATAGGCTGATCTGTAACATTTTGAGAAACCCCCATAGGCTGTACATTTGCCTCATTGGAAATTACATTCGTACTTCCACCACTGAAAAAGAGGCAACAAAGTGCCATAAATGTCATGTGAGCTTACATTACTGTCTCTAGTACATGACAGCAAGGGCTGAACAGGATCTTCCACAAACACTACATCCCATGAAACCAGAATACGCTTTGTTTGCGAATGATATAACCTGTAACCTTTTCTTTCAGCACTATAACCAACAAAAATACATTTGACAGCCTTATCATCCAATTTTTTGCGCTGTGTTTGTGGCACCAAAGCATATGCCGAACAGCCAAAAACACGCATGTGCTCAATAGAAGGCTTTCTATGATGCCATGCTTCATATGGAGCAATAGACTGCAAAGCTTTTGTAGGACACCTGTTTAGTACATAAGTGGCACACATGATGGCCTCAAGCCAAAAAGAATGCGGCAAAGCTTGACTTTTGAGCATACATCATGCCATTTCCGTAATTGACATGCTTTTCTTCTCAGCAACACCATTTTGCTGAGAAGTATGAGGCACTATACATTGGTGTTTTATCCCACGACTAGCCAGAAATGCATTGAATTCATCAGACATATACTCCCCCCCTCGATCGGAACGGAGGATGCCCATAGTACATTTCGAGACATTTTCAGCCATAGCCAGAAATTGTTTGAAGCACATAAAAACTTCGGACTTTACTTTAAGAGGAAATACCCATGCATGCCTAGAGTAATCATCAATGAAAGTCATGAAGTACAGGTAATTGCCCAAGGACGGAGTTTGCATGGGCCCACAAACATCACTATGCACAAGATGCAACCTGCATGTGGCCCAAAATAAACCATCCTTTGGAAACTTAGAACACTGCATCTTACCCAAAATACAGCCTTCACAAACATGTTTGACAGGTGCTTCAAGAGGCAGCAAAGAAGCAACCATATCGGATTTCTGCAAACGCAGCAAACTGGCAAAATTAAGATGACCAACACGTGCATGCCAAAGTTTTGCATCTGAAATAGCCCTTGAATCTGTAACAGCATTTGCAAAATTTTTCCCACACTTGTCATACAAAGTGAGCTTATATAACCCACAACACAAAAGTCCAGATGCAACAATTTCATCACCAAAACTAAGATCATGAACTGTACATCTGTCATCCACAAGTTTGACTACAAGTCCAAGTCTAGCAAGTGCGGATACAGACAAAACATTCTTCTTGATCCCAGGTACATAAAGTGCATCAACAAGTGTGAAGGAACTGGCATTTGCAACAGTAAGCACAATCTTTCCAACTCCCTGAACCGGATAAGAGGCATTGTTGGCACAAGTGACTGAATTCCCGTGAGGGACAAACTCGAGAGAGGTAAACAATTCACGATGTGAGGTAATGTGCTTTGTAGCACCACTGTCAAAATACCACACATTTGAATCTGGAGCAATTGACAAACATGCATCATGGACAGCAGGATTGTAAGTGCACTCTGCGCTAAAAGCCCATTCTGCATCAATATCAGCAACACAGTCTCCTTTCACAGAAGACTCAACAATGGTTGCATTTGTAGTGGAACCAGCATTTGCAGTGGAACCACCCTCTTTCTCTTAGCCTCTTTGGCCTTCAACTTAGGACATGACTTCATCAAGTGATCATTAGCTTTACAATAATGGAAACGCATCTTCTTTTTGCCCTTATCACCAGAATTTCCAGATGAAGTGCTGCCAGCAGAAGCATTGGGAACATAAGTTTTACCACTCGCAGCAGAACCATAAGAAGCGGCTGCATTGCTGTTACCACCCTTTCTTTGAGAAGCAATAAAAGTCTGTTCAACTGCACACTGTCTAGTCCTGCTTTTTCTGGAAAGTGACTCTTGCAACAGCAATGTGCATAATGCATCAAACTTGACAGCTTCAAGATTTCCTTGGGTCATCAGTCTCCAAGTACTAGTAAAATTTTGGTAAGGATTTCCTTGGGTCATCAGTCTCCAAGTACTAGCAAAAGTCTGGTAAGAATCTGATAAGGCATTAAGAACATTCTGCACAAGGAGACTATCTGAAATGACTTCACCTATAGAAATAAGTTGCTCATTGATATCCTTGACACTAGCAAGGAAAGTGTCCATATCATCTTCCTCATGCATAATATTCGACTCCAGCTCTTTAGGCTGAAAAGCAATTTTGGCCTCATTGTGGCTTGCATAAAGACCAGCCAGAATATCCCAAGCCTATTTTGCAGATTTTGCTAAATGGATGTGAAGAATAATGGTGCGCTTCATAGACAACGCAATCAATGCATGAGCCTGCGCATCCTTTACATCCCAACGAGCTTGTTCTACCCTAGGCAAAACAACTCTAATAGCAACAATCCTTGCAGCAAGACCTGCAACATCCTCAACATTGCCTACATCCTCAAAACCAGGACGTAGATCAATGCCCTACACAATGTTCCAGACGCCCTTTGACACAAGAACATGTTGCATAAGCCCACATAGGGTAGTTGTCCCCATCCAACCTGTCCTCAGCAGCGAACATCTTGATCACATCTGTGTTGCTGTTAGTCATGGTAAATGCTGCACCTGATGTGAAAACTGCCCGAAAATAGGAGAAACGGAGCAGGACAACACGTGCTATATAGCACAAACCATAGAAGACTATGAGGCACCTGTTATGCACAAAACGGCACTGACAGAAATTCTGCACAAAATGACAAAATAGCATGTGCAGTACTGCCTATAGTGGAAACAGAGGATGAAATGAGCCTAAAATTTTTGTCGACTTGCGAACGCTTGCCAAAGCTCACTGAAATTGGAGAAAGTGAGCACGCGTGTGTTGGAGCAGCTGGCAAGTAAGCTAAGGAGAACACAACCTGCTCTGATACCAATTGTTGGAATTAGGGTTGCAGAGAAACGCACACAGCTTGGAGAAGACGAAGAAAGCTCAAGGCACATAATAGAGAGTGTGTTACTTAGTATGCAATGTAAAGATTGATAGCCCTAGAGTGATGGGCGTATATATGGTGCTCGGGGAAAAAAACCTCCTAAAGAGGGAAAAAATGCCCTGGTGGTCCTAGTGTGTTCACACACATCACTACCACGTGTATATGGTAACATGGAGGCCAAAAAATTCACAGCATTTCACTTGGTGTATGGTCAAGAGGCTTTGTAGCCTATCGAGCTCAACATCCCAACGATACGGCTTCATGGAAGACTAATGATCAAGAGGTATGTATGGATAGACTTCTTACATTAGTGGAGCTTGAGTGAAAAAGAGAAGTAGCTTATGAGTGCTAAAAGAGGAAAGCTATACAAGCAAAAGAAAAGCTCAACAAGAAACTGAGGACAAAGGCATCAAAGAAGGAGATCTTGTGCTAAGGTATGACAATTGACTTGATAATTGTTTTGATTCCAAGTTTGAAACTAGATGGTAGGTGCCATACATAGTCAAGAAGGCATTCGATTCAAGTTACTATCAGATTATGGACTTGAATGGTAAAGAGCACTCCAGGAAAGTAAACGGGTATCGCCTAAAGCCCTATTTGAGTCCCCTTCTACCAAAGGATCTACCACAGATATGCCAAAAGGCAGCTTTTGCATGTAAGTTTTGTTGCATGAAGCATGAGTGTAACTCGAGCCAAAATGCCAAGGGGCCAAACAATGAAAATTTATCAAGGAATCAAAAGCACTCTCTTTGGAAAAGATGCTTTATGATGGTACATGAATATACCATCATCCTGGGGGAGGGCTAATGATAGCTGTTTTTTGGCTATCCAAAATTTCCATAGTGAGCTACCTCACCCTACCAAAATCATCTACACAGTGTGGCTATCCCTACCTTTTCATTGTACATAGGCGTGTGCGAGTTGGGGGACTTTTCCCATATCTTCTTAAATACCCTCACTTAGCTAGTCACTGGGCTAGTTGAGCCAAAAAAAATAAAAAAAAAATAAAAGCCAAAACATATTATGGCCCTTGTGTGTATAAGTATTTCATTGTATATAGAGCCTAGATATAGGGATTTTTAATGATAATTCCATGCAAGATTCTCTTATTTCCAACCTATTAGGTCATGATCTCATGCAAGGAGGGGCTCACCTTTGAGGCCTTATGCAAATTCAACAAAAGGGGGGCCACTGAAGACTACTTTGTGAAGAAAACTAGGCATTTTGGTGCGAGTTTTTATATCCATCTCCACTCCGAATTTGAAGTGATAGTTACATGAAAAAATGTGGACCAAGAGATAAATAATCACCTCAAAAAGTTTGATAATTTTTGGAGCTACCACCAGTGAGATAAGATTTTTTGTGTGGACCCACTCTGCCCACTTTTCTCACAAAGTAACCCATGATCTTCTCTCACCTCCTTTCCTACTTCCACACACACACGCACTCATTTCTCTCCATCCCTCACTCACACCTGCAAATTTCATGGATTCTTTCATCTTCTTCACCATTCCCATCTCTTCCTTACTCCATAGGTCAGAAATTATCATCTCTACACACATATAGCTCAATTTTTCTCTCTAGAATCAAACTTATATTACCATAACCTCTTCATCCTTTCACAAAAAGAGAAAAAATCATCAAATAAACAAGCTCAAGCTCTGCACAAGGAGGAGTTTGATCGTAGAAAATTCAACTTTTCCATGGTCACAAAATCTACACCGACAGAGTTCTACAACCGCTTCATTCACTAGAGGAGATAAGTGCGAAATTCCCTTTTCATATTGTGGTTTCCATCAAATTGTGTATATTCTCATCCTTCTCTTACTTTTTATCATCGTATAAATCATGTAATGGACCTTGAGTGTATATGCCATGTAAGTTTACCCCATCCTACTAATTACAAACTACTAACACTAACTGCTAACCCTTTCTTGTAAATTGCACCCACTCTACTCTACCTTGGAGTAGACAACCTCACACAAAAAAAACACTCATTTCTCTAGAATCTTCTCTATTTCACCTCAATAATTCTCTCCTCTTGAGCCCACATCCATGTGACTCAAGAGACAAGAGAGCCCCACTCTAAGAACATATAAAAAATTTAATAAACATGGTTTTCTATGTAAATATTGATTAGGTTTAATCCTAATCAAGGATCTTAAAAACCTATAAATAGAGACATTTTTTCTTTGTAAATAACATGATTTCTACACTATTGCTCACTACTTTGAGCGTGCCATTCACCTTCTTAGTTGTAGGGAGAGAGTGAGCTCTCTATACACCATTACTTGTGGTGTATAGGAAAGCTTCTTTGAGCTAGTTGTAGCATTGAAAGGGAGCGAGTGATTCATAACTTTCAATCAAAGTTGCACCTACTCTTGCACATCAATCGAATCAATATGTTGGGTGCTACTGTAGTTCAAAACTCTCTCGAGTCTCTCCAATTCACGCTTGGCAACCTTATCTCGTTTGGTTAAGGTGATGCGTTTTCATTTTGAGATTATTTTGTAGTATTTGCTTGTATGTGACGCAAGAGATTTTGTGTTTGATTTGTTGCTCGTGAAAACATTATAAGAGGATTGTATGGTGAGAGGGCTCTCATAACCCTAAGATAATGTGTAGATTGCAACATTATCAAACTTAATTGTGTCTCTTGACACTCCTCCAAGATGTTTACACACCCGCATCAATCATTAACATTGAAGTTAAATTATTGCACAAAACTCTCTCTCTCTCTCTATGTGTTTGGTGCATGTATTTGTAGCATTGATATTATTGATAGTGTACCCTTCCTTCTTGCTTGTATTGCTTAGGGATTTTCTTTTGTTGCACGTCTTAGTTCGTTCTATAACCAAGTGTTGCCCCTTCGTGCGTTTTGTCGTGGATTTGTTGTTGTTGTTTCTTGCTTGTGGTTGCCCTTGCCCCAATTGACCAGCACGGGAGCCTTGAGGTGTGTTTAGAGGTCGCCTCTCTTGTTGCCCGTCCCGGACCGCCTTAGTGCTATATATATATATATATATATATATATATATATATATATATATATATATATATATATATATATATATCTATATATATATATATACATATATATATATATATATATATGTATATATATATATATCTGTATCTGTCTATATATATATATTTGTATATATATCTATCTATTTATATATGTGTGTGTGTATATATATATATATATATACATACATACATATATATATGTGTGTATATATAGATATGTATATATATCGATATATATATATATATATATGTGTGTGTGTGTGTGTGTGTGTCTGTGTGTGTGTGTGTGTGTGTGTGTGTGTATTTAGATATATATATATACACACACATATATATATATATATATGGATGGATGGAGAGAGAGAGAGAGAGAGAGAGAGAGAGCAACGCTGGTCGCTACTACACTAGCCTACATGCCACCTTGGGCAGTAGGATTTATGACTTGAAATTTGAAGTGTTTTGATCCTTGAATCTCTTGGAGAAGCCTAGTATGCAAGCGTGAGTCGGACTTGGGACACTGGAGAGAGAGAGAGAGAGAGAGAGAGAGAGAGAGAGAGAGAGAGAGAGAGAGAGAGAGAGAGGCCCAAGGATGGCCACTCAAACGAAATCAACAAGCTACAGTAGTTCGTAGCTCCATAGTCCACACCACAAGGCATAGAATGAGGCATTCCTCGCTAGGCGCCACTGTCATCCACCAACTTCAGTCTAATTCAAGCTCCAGACTCTAGACTTCGGTCCCAGACTTCGGTCCCGCTACAAGCCAATCTCTAGTTATCGACACATGCACAATTGCATGAAGCTCCTGACTCCTGAGGACCTGAAGCAGTGGTGAAATTAGACAAAAACGACAAGTACTCATTGGTAAAAGTTGCTAAAAAGTAAATGTCCACAAGGAGAATTTCAAGTTTGCCCATTTTTCATTGGTTAAGGGAAAATGTATTCTTCTAGCCCTGCACGAGAGAGAGAGAGAGAGAGAGAGAGAGAGAGAGAGAGAGAGAGAGAGAGAGAGAGAGAGAGAGAGAGAGAGAGAGAGAGAGAGAGAGAGAGAGAGAGAGAGAGATTGTTCTATTATCGTCCTCGGAGGTAAAATATGACCCATGGGACCAAATGAACATGTCGCGTGGTGTGAGTGGAGGTCATAAGTGACTCTTGATGCTCAAAAATGATTGAAATGAGCATCACAATAGAGAGAGTCCACATCGTGGTTGGGAGAGGAAGGTATGTTGGGAGAGCTCATGATATGGGGAAAAGAGGACCTAATGTGGTCAAATGATGAGCACTCAAGTAGTGTGTGGTACTCACTCTCTCGCACTTGACGAGGGCATAAGGTGCAAAGTGGATGAGACTCCTCGTTAGTGCCCCAACATCCTGTCTCGCAACGTAGAGAGTGGGAGCTAAGATGAATGGAGGCAATGATGCGGATTGCACTCAATGGAATGGGCTCAAGGATGTAGGGATGGGTTTGGTTACCTCGTTCTAAGAAGAAGAGAGATTTGTAGTTTGGGGCAATGTGTGTGGTGTAATGGCTGAAGCGAGAACCTCCGGATTTCTCCCAAGGCGTGATACATTGGCGTTGTAAGAAGGCCTCATTAAATTGGGAGTCGATCGACGCATCCTTGACCAAGTGACATGCATCCCATCTTTCAAACCATTTCTTGATGTCAAGCATCCACTCCGAACTTAGTATTTTTCTCTTGCATGTCTTTTGGACCTTTTGACTTGTTTCATATGCGATTCTAGGAAGTCGATACAAAGGGCTACGTTGTGTCTTAAGCATGTACTCCACAACCCTTTGCAAGCCCAAGAGCTCAATAGGAAGCGATCCGGACTCAAGAAGTAAGAGCATGTAGGGTGTTTGTGTCTTGACTTGGAGAAATTTGGTGAGAGAACGCTTTTGGACATTCTCAAACTCTTTCCAAGTATACTTCTCGATGCTTCCACCCCACACCTCCACTCCATAAAGAAGCACGTGTGTCACCAATGTGTCAAAGAGGTACTTTTTGAGAGCCCAACACTTGATCTCTCCAGCATTGCACATGTTCTCAAATGCATAATAAGCCCTCTTTCCGGCTTCCAAGCAACACATTGTGAAATCCTTCCATTTATGATTGGATGGAACCTCAAGGCCAAGGTACTTGAAGTGATCTACCACTTCAAGCTGCTCATTGTTGTATACAATGCATGGATTTTTGTCATTGAGGGTCTTTACAAGCATAACCTTGGTTTTGGATCCATTCGTGATCAGCCCGCTATGTAGGCAAAAGCGTTCCAAGACACTCATAAGATTTTGTGCATCTTCTAAGGTATGTGCCAAGAGTACTACATCATCGGCATAAAGCAAAATCATGATCACCACATTCTCGATCTTAACCTCTTTTATGCCTTGCATAGAATCAAGAACCATGCATTTCAATTCATCAATGAGTAACCCAAAGAGGGTTGTGGAAAGTGGGCATCCTTGTTTGACACCAATGGTGCTTGCAAAAAATTGTGAAATTCCATCTCCCATACGTAGTCGACATATCACTTTTTGGTAGATGCGAAAGACTGCATGCATAAATTCTCTTGGCACTTGAAGGCTTTGCATATGTCTCTAAAGATTTCCTCACGGGACAAATGTCAAAAGATTTCTTGAAATCCACAAAGCAACAATACAACTTTTTTTCTTTCAATCGAGACACTTCCATAAGAACTCAAAGAGTGACAAGGTGATCAATAGTGCTATGATGCTTTCAAAAACCTGCTTGGCCAAGTGCACTTTTGCCATTCTTTTCAGCCCATTCACTTATCTTCATCTCCATGATACATCCAAATAACTCTCCCATCAAAGAACCAACCATTATAGTGTGATAGTTGTTCACATTGTTTACATCTCCTCCTTTGTGCAAAGGTTTGATCCAATTTTCACTCCAATCATGAGGCATGCCATGCTGAAGTGCAAGGTTAAAGATATTGCATATCCAATATCGTGTTTTCTTGCTTGTTCATTTAATCATTTCAGCCTTGACACCTTGAAGGTCCCCGCCTTGCGAGTAGCAAGTTTCTCAAGTGGGCGGCATACATCTTCAATGGTAAAGAAGGGAGGCATAAACAGAAGGGAGCTACAGCACTCCTTCTTATTAACATTGGGTTAATCATAGAGGTTCTTGCAATTCATGTACATATCCTCAAGAGTCAAGTCACCAAAGCTCTCAATGTGCTTGCCTTTTAGATTTTGCCAAAACTTGCCACATGCACGTGCTTTCTCTTGCGCTAAAAGAAGTTGTTTTTTGACTTCCCATCTTCTCTTCTTCTTTTGAACAAGTGCTTTGTATGTGTGTGAATGTTCCAAGTAAACTTTCTTGTCTTTGCTTGCATCCAACCTTAGCAAGTGTTTTCGGGCTTGACTATATTCCATGTCAAAACATTCCTTCTTGGTGCTACCCTTCTTAGACCTTTTGCAAGACATGTGTTTCACCGAAAAACATTCCTTCACACAAGAGAAAATTACTTCTTTGAAAACTTTCCACTTGCATTCTAATGTTGGGCTCTCTTGATGCTCTATCATGCTTAACATTTGGTCCACCATATTAGCATATATAAGTGCTTGTTTGAAGTCTAGACATAGGTAAAAATGATTCACAACATGATTGGAGGCTACATGCTCGAGCCTTTTACCACACTTGAGGTCAATACATAACATCCTATGATCCGATTTTGAATTCCATTCACCAAGTGTAAAGCTTTATATGCATTCTAGAGTGGCTTCCAAAAACAACATATAGCCAATCACGCTATCATCATTGTGCTTTCTGCATGTAAAGTCATTGGTGCCTTGCCATAGAGATACACCATTTTCAATGAGCATTCCGGTACTATTGCACATATATAGAAGTGACTTTCCATAGTGATCCAGTTCTTTTGCATTATTAGAACTTCGATTATACATGTATGAGTCATCCATTCTTCTTGAGACATGCGGCATGTCGACTTGTTGTGTGTCATGTTGTAACGTATTTGTGCGAGAATTCATGTCTCCAAAGACAATGACTTCACCCTATTCCTTGTAATGAGAAATCTTCCTCTAGTTCAACAAAGGGCTGATATCTATCCATATCCAAGCGAGCATAAAATTTGGCGTCATAGTGAGGAATGTAGCAACCAGCCATAAACATGACTTGACCATTTGGTGGACTGCTTTTCAGTGATAAGTAGAATTTATACTTATCTTCTTTGACAATGGAAACATCTTTCAAACCCTTTTTGGTCGTACATGCTACGCCTCCTTGGCCTCTACGTTGCTTTGCATTTTTGGTCCACATCAAAGAATGCACATTGTATTTGTCAAATCCAAGAATTCGTTGCGCATCATGCTCACATGTTTCGACAAGAAGTATCACATCGGAGTCATTGATAAGCTCATCAATGTCAATTCCCGCATTCCATGGATAGCCGTTACAATTCCAAAAGCTTATTCGCAAGCGTTAGTTGGTCTCATAGATCATGGTGTCCCTATTTGTTGGGTGGACTTGCATCCTCCTCAAGTGACTTTTCTTCTTGAGATGGCACCTTAACCTTCTTGCTTCTTTCCTCATATGCTTTGCGATGTACATTTTGTTGCATAAGAGTCCAATCCTCATATACATTACAACCCGTTCCTTTGAGGTAGATCCAACTATTCTCAAGGATGATCTTTCTCTTTACCTCATCAGTCATGGTACATACAATGGGTCTTTCTCCCGAGAGAGGGACTCCTTGTTTTCCAACTGGATGTGTGTGTGTGTGTGTGTGTGTGTGTGAGAGAGAGAGAGAGAGAGAGAGAGAGAACCAGATGTTAGTTGCTTCACCTCTTTTACATGTGTAGTTGCCCCACGACATGCATCCTCAACCTACGTCCTAATTATATTTGTACTTCTAGTTGATAATCCCACACCGTGTGTGCATCTATCCTTTCCATCGATACCCTAGCTAGCCCGATTACCATATACATGTGGTAGTGATGTGTGTGAACACTAGGACCGCCGGGGCACTTTTTCCCTCTTTAGGAGGTTTTTTCTCCCGAGCATTGTATATATGCCCATCACTCTAGGGCTATCTATCTTTCCAGTGCACACGAAGTAACACACTCTCTATTGTGTGCCTTGAGCTTCCTTCATCTTCTCCAAGCTGTGCGGGTTTCTCTGCAACCCTAATTCCAACAATTGGTATCAGAGCAGGTTGCATCCTCCCGGGCTTAGTCGCAAACTACTCCAGCATAGGCCTGCTCACTTTCTCTGATTACAGTGAGGTTTGGCCCTGGTTTGGCAAGCGTTTTCATGTCGATAAATATTTCGGGCTCATTTCGGCCTCCGTTTCCACTATAGGCAGGTTTGCACAGGCAATTTTTTCATTTTGTGCAAAAATTCTTTCAGTGCCTTCTTTTGCATAACAGGTGCCTTACAATCTTCTACGGTTTGTGCTATATAGCAAGTGTTGTTCCACTCTATTTCTCCTATTTTTGGGTAGTTTTCACATCAGGTGCAGCACTTACCATGGCTGACAACAACACAGATGTCTTCAAGATGTTTGCTGCTGAGGACAGGTTGGTTGGGGACAATTACCCTATGTGGGCTTATATGATGCAACACGTTCTTGTGTCAAAGGGTGTCTGGAATATTGTGCAAGGCATTGATGTATGTCCTGGTTCTGAGGATGTAGGCGATGTTGAGGATGTTGTAGGTCTTGCTGCAAGGATTGCTGCTATTAGAGTTGTTTTGCCTACAACAGAACGAGCTCGTTGGGATGTAAAGGATGCGCAGGCTCATGTATTCATTGCATTGTCTGTGAAGCACACCATTGTTCCTCACATCCGTTCAACAAAATCTGCAAAATAGGCTTGGGATATTCTAGCAGGTCTTTATGCAAGCCGCAATGAGGCTAAAATTGCTTTGCTACGTAAAGAGCTGGAGTCAAATATTATGCATGAGGAAGATGATATGGACACTTTTCTTGCTGGTGTTAAGGATATCAATGAGCAAATTATTTTTGTAGGTGAATTCATTTCAAATAGTTTCCTTGTGCAGACTGTTCTTGATGCCTTACCAGATTCTTACCAAACTTTTGCTAGTACTTGGAGACTTATGACCCAAGGAAATCTAGAAGTTGTCAAGTTTGATGCATTATGCACATTGTTGTTGAAAGAGTCACTTTCCAGAAAAGACAGGACTAGATAGCGTGCAGTTGAACAGGCTTTTATTGCTTCTCAAAGAAAGGGTGGTAACAGCAATGCAGCCACTTCTTATGGTTCTACTGCGAGTGGCAAAACCCCTGTTCCTAATGCTTCTACTGGCAGCACTTCGTCTAGCAATTCTGGTGATAAGGGAAAAAAGAAAATGCGTTCCCATTATTGTGAAGCTAATGATCACTTGATCAAGTTGTGTCCTAAGTTGAAGGCCAAAGAGGCTAAGAAGAAAGAGGGTGGTTCCACTGCAAATGCTGGTTCCACTACAAATGTAGTCATTTTTGAGTCTTCTATGAAAGGAGACTATGTTGCTGATGTTGATGCAGAATGGGCTTGTAGCGCAGAGTGCACTTACAATCCTGTTGTCCATGTTGCATGCTTGTTAGTTGCTCCAGATTCGTATTTCAACAATGGTGCTACGAAAAGCACATTACCTCACATCGTGAATTGATCACCTCTCTCGAGTCTGTCCCTCATGGGAATTCAGTCACTTGTGCCAACAATGCCTCTTATCCGGTTCAGGGAGTTGGAAAGATTGTGCTTACTTCTGCAAATGGAAGTTCCTTCACACTTGTTGATGCACTTTATGTACCTAGGATCAAGAAGAATCTCTTGTCTGTATCCGCACTTGCTAGACTTGGACTTGTAGTCAAATTTGTGGATGATAGATGTACAGTTCATGATCTCAGTTTTGGTGATGAAATTGTTGCATCTGGCCTTTTGTGCCGTGGACTGTATAAGCTCACTTTGTATGACAAGTGTGGAAAAAACTTTGCAAATGCTGTTGCAGATTCAAGGGCTATTTCAGATGCAAAACTTTGGCATGCACGTTTTGGTCATCTGAATTTTGCCAGTTTGCTGCGTTTGCAGAAATCTGATATGGTTGCTTCTTTGCCGCCTCTTGAAGCACCTATCAAACATGTTTGTGAAGGCTGTATTTTGGGTAAGACGCAGTGTTCTAAGTTTTCAAAGGATGGTTCAGTTTGGGCCACATGCAGGTTGCAACTTGTGCATAGTGATGTTTGTGGGCCCATGCAAACTCCATCCTTGGGCAATTACCTTTACTTCGTGACTTTCATTGATGATTACTCCGGGCATGCATGGATATTACGAAGCGAAGAAGTTTTTATGTGCTTCAAACAATTTCTGGCTATGGTTGAAAATGTCTTGAAATGTACTATGGGCACCCCCCGTTCCGATTGAGGGGGGGAGTATATGTCTCCAGAATTTAATGCATTTCTGGCTAGACGTGGGATAAAACACCAATGTACAGTGCCTTATACACCTCAGCAAAATGGTGTTGCTGAGAGGAAAAACAGTTCACTTACGAAGATGGCACGATGTATGGTCAAAAGTCATGCTTTGCCGCATTCTTTTTGGCTTGAGGCCATCATGTGTGCCACTTATGTACTAAACAGGTGTCCTACGAAATCTTTGGAGTCTATTACTACATATGAAGCATGGCATGATAGAAAGCCTTCTATTGAGCACATGCGTGTTTTTGGCTGTTCGACATATGCTTTGGTGCCACAAACACAGCGTAGAAAATTGGATGATAAGGCTGTCAAATGTATTTTTGTTGGTTATAATGCTGAAAGCAAAGGTTACAGGTTGTATCATCCAGAAAAAAAACATATTTTGGTTTCATGGGATGTAGTGTTTGTGGAAGATTCTGTTCGGCCCTTGCTGTCATGTACTAGAGATAGTAATGTAAGCTCACAGGACATTTATGACACTTTGTTGCCTCTTTTCGGTGGTGGAAATACAAATGTAAGTTCCAATGAGGCAAATGTACAGCCTATGGGGGTTTCTAAAAATGTTACAGATCAGCCTATTTACTGATGTAGATGTACAAGATGTACTTGATGAGGAAAGGGCTGAAAATGAGCAGTCTAGAGGTATGCCAAAATGGCTGGCGCACACTTTGCGTGACAATAAATTGGATGCACCTTTGTCTAGTCATACTCCTTCAGGCTCTGGCCATGCATCTTATGCATCAGATTGTTATGCTTTGGCTGTGTCTAGCTTACATGATGTTGAGGAGCCTCTGTCTCTTGATGAAGCACAAAATTCAGAAAATTGGATGGCTGCCATGCAATCAGAATATGATGCACTTATAGAGAATGACACATGGACTTTATGTGATTTTCCTCCTGGCAAAAAGGCCATTGGTACAAAGTGGGTTTACAAGTTGAAACGCAAGCTGGATGGTGAGATCGATCGCCATAAGGCTTGACTTGTTGCAAAGGGTTATGCACAACAAAAAGGCATAGATTATGAAGAGACTTTTACTCCCACTTGTAGTATGACTACTGTGCATTTTCTATGTGCATTGGAAGCTCATTTTGGTTGGGATGTACATCAATCAGACATTGTTACTACTTTCTTGAATGGTGACATATTTGAGGAAGTTTATGTAACGCAGCCTCGCGATTTTGTCATAAAAGGACAAGAGGACAAAGTGTGCAGATGTAAGAAGGCTTTGTATGGGTTGAAGCAATCTCCTCGTGCTTGGTATGAGAAACCTGACACTCATTTCGTCAAATGAGGCTTTCGTCACAGTCCAACAGAAAGCACATTGTATGTAAAGCATGAGGGTGATGTACTTCTCATTGTGGTTCTTTATGTAGATGATTTGCTGATCACTGGACCAAATGAGAAACATATTTTTGAATTAAGGCTGATTTGAATGCTACTTTCAAGATGAAACATTTGGGGCTGTTGCATCATTACTTGGGTATACAGTTTAAGCAGTGTGATAGTGGTATTGCCTTGTGTCAAAAAAGTTACATAGAGACATTGCTATGTAAGTTTGGACTTGAGGATTGCAAACCTATTGCCACTCCCATGGAAACAGGTTTGAAGTTGAGTCTACATGATGCTAGTGATCCTGCTGATGTCAGTATTTATCAAACTGCTGTTGGCTGCCTCATTTAAGTATGCATGCAACACGAGGCCAGATATTCAGTTTGCAGTCTCACAGGTTTGCAGATTTATGCATAGCCCAGGGTCTAGGCATTGGCAAGCTGTCAAGAGGATTTTCCGCTACCTTAGTGGCACTTTACATCTTCGCTTGTTTTATCCCAAGGGGGGATCATTGACGCCAGAATTTCATTCTTTTTTGGACTCAGATTGGGCTGGTTGTTTTGACACGCGAGTGTCCACAAGTGGTTTTTGTTTCATGCTTGGCAGTTCATGTATATCATGGTTGAGCAAGAAGCAACCTATTGTGACCAATTCGAGTTGTGAGGCTGAGTACAAGGAAGTCTTCACAGCTACGGTTGGGTGTGTATGGCTCAGACGCTACGACTGATTTGGGTGTTGGCCAGGACACTGACAACACTATCTACACTGACAGTCAGAGTAAGTTGCAAGGAACCCAGTTTTTCATGCTCGCACAAAGCACATTGAGATGCATTACCACTATGTCAGGGAGAGGCTCTCAGCTGGAGAGCTCAGCTTGGCTTATGTGCCAACACAGGACAACCTTGCAGATATTTTCACAACGGCATTGTTTCATGAGAAGCTTGAAGCTTTCCGCAAAGCTTTGGGCTTACTCCCCTTTGTGGATTGATCATGTCCTCAGGGCATGGCACTTCCCTTTACTCATGTGCCAGCTCTCGTTCACCGCATCACTCTAGGGGGGATTTGTTACCATATACATGTGGCAGTGATGTGTGTGAAACACTAGGACCGCTGGGGCATTTTTTCCCTCTTTAGGAGGTTTTTTCCCCCGAGCATTGTATTACGCCCATCACTCTAGGGCTATCTATCTTTCCATTGCACACTAAGTAACACACACTCTATTGTGTGCCTTGAGCTTCCTTCGTCTTCTCCAAGCTGTGTGCGTTTCTCTGCAACCCTAATTCCAACAGGCCTGCTCTCTCTCTCTCTCTCTCTCTCTCTCTCTCTCTCTCTCTCTCTCTCTCTCTCTCTCTCTCTCTCTCTCTCTCTCTCTCTCTCTCTCTCTCTCTCTCTCTCTCTCTCTCTCTCTCACGATCTGATGCATCTTGCACCTTAAACAACAATTTTTTGTTATTCTGCAGTGGGAGTGTTATATTAAAATTGTCGAAAAGTATTCCAGTGGCCTCCCTTGGTCATGCAATAATCTCTGAGCTTGTTTGAATAGGTTTAGCTTCGTGGATAATATATATTGAGCTGTACAACGTGTGAATCTCCTCAATCTTCTCTGATTTCGTGGAGATGTGAATGTCTGTTTAATGAGTGTCTTTTGTGTTTTGCGTGTACCACGCAATAAAAAGTTTATGCATTTTTACTTCATTAGCGTAGTGTCCATTTTCCTCTCCTTGGCCCCTCAACAGCCCACGTGGCTCCAACTAATCTCGCTAAAAACGTGGGCCTGTAAAGCTCTTAAAAAAACGACCTCCTGCCAAACAGTTCGCAGGTTCAGGGTCTCTCTCTCTCTCTCTCTCTCTCTCTCTCTCTCTCTCTCTCTCTCTCTCTCTCTCTCTCTCCTCTCCCTTATCCACAATTGTTTCGCAGGTTCAGGTTCTCCCTTTACCTTCAAGTTTCGCAGGTTCAGGTTCTCCCTTTACGGTTTCGCAGGTTCAGGTTCTCCCTTTAGTGTAATGAGGTCAAGTACAACTATCTTGACAGTGTTGGAAGAACTGTTGTCGTTTTGACAAAAAAGAACGTAATGCAGGAGCATAATGTTTTCTTCGAGATATACTTTAAGTTCAACCCAATGGCAATGCTGGTTGAACCACTGATGCTCGTTACTGGATTTTTTCTTTTTTTCATTGCCTACGTTGCGTATGCTCGGCTAGAATTTTCTATATCAAAATCCTCAGATTCATACCAGGCTCGCATTCAGCGTGCAGAGCTTATTGATGTCGTCGGTCGGACTGCACTTATTGCAGGATATGCCCGACATGGGTAGGTTTACGAAGCTCTGGGCTGTTTTCATCGCTTGCGAAGCGAGGGCCTCTCTCCGGATGCGGTCACCTATGCTTGTGCCTTGAAGGCATGCGGTATTATTCAAGACATTGATCTGGGTAAACAAATTCATGACAAGATTGCTAGTCAGAGGTTGTTGGAGAAGAATGTCGTGCTTGGCAATGCGTTGGTATACATGTATGCTAATTGTGGTGTATTTTGGAAAGCACAACAAGTTCTGGAGGAGCTTCCCAACTGAGATGTCATCTCTTGGACTGCATTACTTGTAGTATATGCCCAACAAGGCCAGGGGCCAGGAAGCTTTGAATTGTTTCCATTGTATGCGAATTGAGGGTTTCTTTCTAGATGCAGTCACCTATGCTTGCATTTTGAAGGCATGTGGCATTATGTGAGACATTGTATGGGCAAACAAATTCACGATGAGATTGTCAATCAGGGGCTGTTGTAAAGAACTGTCATGCTTGGCAATGATTTGGTTGAAATGTATGCCAATTATGGTGTACTTTTGAAATCTCAACAAGTCCTTGACGAGCTTTCTAATCGAGATGCGGTCTCTTGGAATGCATTGATTGTAGGTTATGCCCAACAGGGGCAAGGGCAAGAAGCATTGGGATGTTTCCAGCGGATGCGAAGCGAGGGCTTCTCTCTAGATGCAGTCACCTATGCTTGCATTTTGAAGGCATGTGGCACTTTGAAAGACGTCCACACAGGAAAAAAAATTCATGATGAGCTTGTTAGTCGGGGATTGTTCAACAAAAATATCGTGCTTGGTAATGCTTTGGTTGACATGTATGCCAAGTGTAGTACTTTCCGAAGCACAACAAGTTCTTGACGAGCAAGTTCTTCCTAAAGTTCCTCCACCCAAATAGTCACAAGCTTATCTCCTTCATCCTCCATTGTCCTCTCTTGCAGCGGGTTAAGAGCAGGAGATGCCCAGCATCATTGATGCAAGGTGCATCGAGGACAGACATTCAATAGTGCGGTGAGTAAGCATTATCATTCTGTGATGATTTTTGACATATTTGACACTGCGAACGCAGTTAATGAACACACTGAGAATTGCACGCTGTCGTGGGAATGGCACGTTCCCTCGTATTATAAAAATTGGGGAGGACTGTGCAAACTCCTTCGTACAAGGAAACTTGCATGTTTTGTTTTTTTTTTAAACATAAAAATTGGAACAACAAACAATTAATAACATTGACATCTTGTATGATTACGAACATTGAGCTTGACAAACCTCTAACCCTCCTCGTGGTTTTCTGCAAGGTACCCCTCTGAAGCACTACGATCGGTATCTCATTCTTTGGAGGTATACCTTTGAACCACTGCAATCGTTGGCCTGTGTGTGTGTGTGTGTGTGTGTGTGTGTGTGTGTGTGTGTGTGTCATCCTTTCATAAATTTTTTTACTTGAGAAATTTTGAAATGGCATATATAGTTTTCGATATTTTGCTCGAGAAAGATTTAGAAGAGTTACGGCAACAAGGAGAGGATGCCTCACTGGTATCTAGAGGGGGACGTATGCATGTAACTATGGATCACTATGAGGTACCTTGTGATTACCAAATATCGACAGCTGCCTTTTGGTTTGAAAGAGCTTGCTAAGATTTCAATATGGGTCTTAATGCATCCGTGCAAACACCTTAAGAGCCAAGATAGGATCAATAGGAATTGTCGTTGTTGATTGTTTCACTTTGATTTGGGTCTGCAATTCAGTCTTGAAGAGTTAGTTTTGTTGGGACATTGTGAAATAGAATGCCTGGAATGTTGTAAAAAGAGGCTGGGATGCACACGTTTTGGGAGAAGCTCCTAACAAGTTCAAGAGTGGTATAGAATCTCTTATGCAATTGAAGGCAGATAATCCAAAATTCAATGAACAATACTGTCCTCCAAAATTGCAAACTTGATAATTTGTAGTATTTGGTAGACTTTTTATTGGACATCATGAACACATTCATATTTGTGATGAATTAGATTGGAAAGAATTCACCTTCGAATTTTGAAACTGCTTCTCAAATTTTCAGCCATGACCTATACCTACATACATTCCGCTCCAGCCATAGAGTGGGATCTCCACTGTCTCGTCACATAATCCTTGAGTATTGAGAGTCACTTATACATATAGTTCATCACATGTATCTTTTGGTCCCATACATCATATTTACCACCCAAAACGATAATAAAAAATCACGTGTACCGTTGGTCCTACAAGTCATATTTGTCCATCCAAGACGATAATAAAAAATATACCTCTCTCTATCTTTCTCTCTCTGCCCCCCAAGTTTTTGTCTTCTAGAGGTTCTTATTTTCTCTTACCCTAGGACTCTGTGGCTAAAGAAGCACTCTAGTTAAAAAATAACCTTCCCTTTTTCATTAGCAAAAAGGAAAATCATCACTCTTGAGGCAGGCCAAAAAGATTCCTGGTAAAAGAAAACAATGGACCTATGGAAAGTGCTTGTCTGGCGTGCCATGCTATTGAGTGGAGAATGACATGGTCTTCCTCTCCAGGAAGCGCTCTCTCTCTCTCGGGATAGTTTCCTGCGACGTTAACGCATTCTTCTTCTTCTTCTTCTTTCTCTCTCTCTCTCTCTCTCTCTCTCTCTCTCTCTCACACACACACACACACACACACACAAACACACAGAGTAGATACGATGAGGCCAAGCCCTTCTGAAGCAGAAGAATCAGGTAATTGCTCGAGGACGATGGAGGTAAGCATGTTGGGTGTGCTGCCCATGGCGCTTAAGGCAGCGGTGGAGCTGAAGGTGATGGACATCCTGGCACAACATGCAGGCGCTGAGGCAGAAGGTGATGGCTACTTATCCGTAGCCCAAATAGCAGCACATCTGGAAGGGCGGACAGCGTCAGTGAAAGAGGCGGCATCGGCACTGGATCGAATCCTGCGAGAGTGCTGGCAAGCTAAGGCCTGCTGGAGGCCTCGGCCACGAAGGCGACAGGGCCAAAAAAAAGCTATGGCCTCCCGGCGGCCACCTCCCGTTACCTGCGGTCAACGACGTCGACCTCCACCGCCCCCTTCGTTCTCCTCTTGCAGCATCCCGTCTTCTGGCCGGCTTATAACCAATTCCACACCGCAGTCCTGCATGGTGGTGACCTCTTCGCCAGAGTTCATGGCCTCAAAGCTTTCTCTTCATCCAAACTGACGCCGCCTAGCTCTTCCATCACGCTATGCTTGCTCTCTCCCACTTGGTCATGAATGACCTACTGGCCATCTACTATGGCTTCCAGGCTTTCCGTAGCATCGTCGACGTTGGCGGCAGTCTTGGTGTTGGCTTGAGCCTCATCACCTCAAAATATCCTCACACCAACTTCGACCTTCCCCACGTCGTTGCAAGAGCCCCCACCTATCTAGGTGCATCTCTATAGCATCGTTCAAGTTTGTACATCAAGTCTAGTCTTAGAGGAGCTATAAAAGAAAAAGCAAAACACCATTTAAACTTTTCATACTAAGAAAGTATCACAAAAACAGATTGCGCACGGTTTACGTTAGTGCCATACGAAAGTATGATGAAGAGTCGATCGACACTATGCCCTCCAAATTTTATAAAAAACAAAAGTTGTGCCGTACCTCGTAGCTCATTTCCTACTACAAATTAAGTCATGATATTAAAAAACAGATTAAGGAAGCTGTGATTTCCTTTTTCAGTCAGAATGTGATGTCACATGCAGTCCTACACCATGAAGTCCATGAAGTCCATGAGCACGACATTGCTATTGTTTTTGGCATGGCTTATTTCCAAGGATGATTCAATTCCTTTGGGATGGTATCAAGTATTGTCCTTAATTGCTGTTCTTGTAGAGTTCTCCTCTTTAGCTAAATCAAATTGACTCTTTGAAACTATCCGTGTGGATTTTCTCACAATTTTCATGGGTGACATATCAATGGAATACCTTGTTTTTCCTGTAAAGAAGGCTATTTCATCCTCATTGAGCTCAATTTCAAGATCCTCTTTCGCGTCTTTGCCTTGATACAAGAGCCCAAATCTATATGCATCATAATTAGGGTAATCTCTCACATCCAAGACCCCTAAAACTATAAGATGCTTAGCTTTTGATCTCTAAGGTGAACTCATTCCTTTTAGTGGTCATTTAAAAGAGCCATTTTGATCGTCCTTTGTGATGATTAACCCGAAAGAGCCATTTTTGCGATCTGTTGAAGATGATTTGTACTAGAGAGATTAGATTCATCATCCAAAGATCATGTTCTTTTTATTGGTAGAAGATCTTACCATGTGTACATTGTAATTCCACATCCCTCATAAAAAGGATGTCTTTATTCCCCTATTAAAGAAACAACGAAGAGAAATCGAAGAGAAATCTCAAAGGAAAGAACGAAGACAATGTCGGTTTGAGTTCAAAGAATCGAAACTGAGATCAGGAGGATCATTGCTACTTTGGAAGCTTTTCAAGTGGATTAGACTATGGAAACAAGATGGAAGAACTATCCAACACCCAACATAGAAGCAACAAAGCTAGAACCCATCAATACAGGCTTGTAGGCTTTTCAAGTGAGTCAAACAATAGAAACAAGATGGAAAAACTATCCAACACCCGATACACTACAAGAGGTCACTTAAATTCCGGCGCCACATTACCGGCGTCACTGGCGGGCGTCGATATATGTGTACATATGTATGGAGCGAGCTAAAGTTTTAATAAAATTTGATTTTTAAATTTTCAAGGCATGTTCCGACGCCTATTCTGACGTCAACGCGCATGCACTTTCCGATGCCGTCTTTGGTGCGCTTTCCGACGCCTATACCGATTTCTATACCAACGGTACCTGCAAAAAAAGAAACCACGGGCTTTCTTTGCACATTTTACTTTTTCTTGTTCCTTTTCTCAAGATCTCTCCTTCCTCACCTCTATTAGATCTGGTGCGAAATAAGCATTTTGAAGTGCTAATCTTGCTTGTGGGTTAGTCCATAACACTGAGGTGAGATTGTTTTCATATTGACTTGTAGATTTAAGGTTTAGGGTTTAACTTTGTGTTTATGTGTGAGTTTTTGCAGGTTCTAAGACATTTACAACTTCTTTTACTGCTCAAATAGGACAAATGTGAGTGCTCGAACCTCTAAATGCATATTAAATTTATTTAAATTAATTTGCATATTAACAAAAGAGAATTTCATGCTTTAAACTTTGAATGCTTTAAAAGAAATTATGGTTTGTGATGTGAAATTTCATTTTGAATTATAA
The DNA here is from genome assembly GCF_014529385.1 of Adiantum capillus-veneris. Taxonomy (NCBI): domain Eukaryota; kingdom Viridiplantae; phylum Streptophyta; class Polypodiopsida; order Polypodiales; family Pteridaceae; genus Adiantum; species Adiantum capillus-veneris. Next base: position 20,371,640 of record NC_140937.1, on the reverse strand, counting down.
TTTTTTTTTGGTTTGGTTTATGAAAAAATCTTGTTTTGAAGAAATTTCGTTTATGTTTTACGTTAAGTTTAAGTTTAGGTTGGGTTAGGTTAGATTAAGTTATCTTATACGTTAGGTTAGGTTAAGTTAAGCTATGTTAGGTTAGGTTATACATTAAGTTAAATTAGGCTAGGTTATCTTATACGTTAGGTTAGGTTAGATTACATTAGGTTGAGCTACGTTAGGTTAAGTTAGGTTACGTTAGGTTAAGCTACATTAGGTTAAGTTAAACTACGTTAGGTTAGGTTAGGCTAAGCCACTTTAGGTTAGGTTAGTTTAGGTACGTTCGGCAATACGGCAAGCCATAGAGCTTACCCATAGCACATATTAAAAACAACACAATGGCAATCCGTTCGTCAATATGGCAAGACATAAAGCTTACCCACAACACATATGCATTGTGGGAAAGCTCTATGGCTTTCTGTATTGCCAACGGCTCGCCATTGTGTTGTATATATGTCTGCGAGCGGTTTTCAAGTCCTAAAATAGTTAAGAGGCCCTGAAAATAACACAATGGCAAGCCGTTTGGCAATACGGCAAGCCATACAGCTTGCCCACAATGCACATGCATTGTGGGAAAGCTCTATGGCTTGCCGTATTGCCAAACGGCTTGCCATTGTGCTTTCTATATGTTTGTATGCGCTTTTCAAATCCTAAAATAGCTAAGCAACCCTAAAAACAACACAATGGCAAGCCTTTTGGCAATACGGCAAGACATAGATCTTGATTACAATGCATATGCATTGTGGGCAAGCTTTATGGCTTTCCGTATTGCCAAACGTCTCTCCATTCTATTGTCTATATGTTTGCAAGCGATTTTCAAGCACTAAAATTGCCTCGTGTCCCTAAAAACAACACAATGGAGATCCATTTGGCAATACGACAAGCCATAAAGCTTGCCCACAATGCATATGCATTGAGGGCAATCTCTATGGCTTGCTGTATTGCCAACAAATTGTCATTGTGTTGTTTTTATGTCCGCAAGCGGTTTTCAATCCCTAAAGTAATAAAGCATCCCTAAAAACAATACAATGGCAAGCTGTTTGGCAATACGACAAGCCATAGAGTTTTTCCACAATGCATATGCATTGTGTGCAAGCTCTATAGTTTGCCCTATTGCCAAAAGGCTAGCCATTGTGTTGTCTATATGTCCACGCGCAATTTTCAAGCTTTAAAATTTCCTCGCGGCCCTAAAAACAACACAATGAAGATCCGTTTGGCAAAACGGAAAGCCATAGAACTTGTACATAATGCATATTTATTGTGGGTAAGCTCTATGGCTTTCCGTATTGCCAACACCTTGCCATTGTGTTGTCTATATGTTTGTGAGCAATTTTCAAATGCTAAAGTTGCCTCGTGTCCCTAAAAACAACACAATGGTGATTTGTTTGGCAATACACCAAGCCATAAAGCTTGCCCACAAGGCATATATATGTATTGTGGGAAAGGTCTATGGCTTGCCATATTGCCAAAGGCTTGCCATTATGTTGTCTATATGTCTGCGAGCGGTTTTCAAGCCCTAAAATCGCTTCGCAACCCTAATTGGCAAATTCGCAAGCCATAGAGCTTACTGACATCGCATATGCATTGTGGGCAAGCTGTATGGCTTGTCATTTTGCCAAACGCCTCACCATTGTGTTGTTTTTATGTTAGGTTAGGTTAGGTTAGGTTTAGGTTATAGGTTAGGTGAGATTATAGGTTAGGTTAGAGCTAGTGACAAATTAATACTAGAAAAACGCAAACAGACTTCGAAGATGACTCGTGTACTTCTAAAAATGCAAACGGACTTTGGTTAGGTTAGGTTATAGGTTAGATTTAGGTTATACGTTAAGTTATATAAAGTTAAATTAGGTTTAGGTTATAGGTTAGGTTAGATTATAGGTTAGGTTAGAGCTAGCGACAAATTAATAGTAAAGAAACGCAATCGGACTTCGGTTAGGTTAAGTTATAGGTTAGGTTTAGGTTATAAGTTAGTTTACATTAAGTTAGGTTAGGTTTAGGTTATAATTAGGTTAGATTATAGGTTAGGTTAGAGCTAGCGACAAATTAATAGTAGAAAAAATGCAATCGAAGTGCACACATACTTCAAGAACCTTAATATATAGTCATTGAACAATAAAGACGAGATTATTACCTTGTGGTCCTAATATCCATGCACCTCTAGACCGAGGTGTGCAGGGATCGGGCCTGGCTAGAGAATGTGAGGTTGTTAGAGCTAGCCGCAAATGGTAGAAAAAACGCAATTGGACTTCAAAATTTTACACAGACTTCTAGAACCTTAATGTATAGTCATTGACCAATAAAGACAAGATTATTACCCTGTGGTCCTAATGTCCTTGCACCTCTAGACCGACGTGTGGAGGGATCGGGCCTGGCTAGAGAATGTGAGGTTGTCAGGTACTTAGTAGTGTGTAGTTATAACAACTAGAGTATAATTTTAATTATTTTTTTCATCATTGATAGATAAAGTATGTACGATAGGATGTTGTGTCCTTGTGCACATTGCAAGCATCAGGTCTTTTGAAAACAAAAAATCTATGACCAATACATATGCAATCACGGTTTCTTTCTAATAGAGCAACTACAAAACCTGCGTTATCAATCTCATGGTCTAGAGATTGAAGGTCAAACTCCGCAAATAGACATTGCTCCAGCTTTATCCCAGAGAAGACGATTTTCAAACGAGCAGCCATTGACTGAGTCCTCCCAACTAATACCTGATGTGGCATTTCAAGAAGTAGAGATGGAGAAAATGTTGGATGCGTTCTTTGACATGGATTCCAACATAGAAGGAGACAACATTGAACGTAGTACTATGGACCAACCTCCATCCCGTTCATATTGACGGCACGATATCAACGATAAAGAGGGCGAGATGATGCAAAGTCTTGCATACATGCCACTCTACACTGGTGCAAAAATCTCTGTTCTCTGTACCACGTTGGCAATGCTTAATTTGTAGTCTGTCTACGATTGGTCTGACGCCTCAGTCTCACAGAGCCTTTCAGGTAAATACATTGTATCCTAAGCATGATAAAGTGCAATTTACAGTTCATATAAAGTGATCAAAGGGTTGTCTTGTTCATGTAATGACGGGTTGCTCAATGAGCAAATCTTGCCAGAAGGGAATCACATGCCAAGTGGTTCAAGGTTATTACCAGCAGCCTTAATGCAACTATGCATAAAGACAAGGGTGGATTGATTCAAGTGAACTCTAGGCGGGTGTGGACAGATGCGCGGGATACATTTGTACTTCCGCAGCATTGTGAACAATTTGTGTTCATATACGATCCACTATGGACTAGAAAATGATGATAATGATCTGTCTAAACCTTGCTAGCTCTATGTTGTTCAAGTTGCTCCACGTTGTAAGCAAATGTGTGAAGGATTGGACGTTGAGGCCGAAGAGGTGATTCATGAACAAAGTGCAGGACCGACGGAAACTTTAGATTTTGAGGTGGATGTCAGCAGTGACCAATTGTCTGAACCTAGAAATGAGGTGTTAACACTAGAATGGTAACATGACACTTTTATGTCCTTGGACACTTTCGTGTCCTGCTAAGTGACCATTTTGCTTGAATTATTTGAAGAGTATGAAAATGAATTTCTAGGTGCTATATATCCACAAAGTTGCCTTATAAGCTGAAAAAAACTTAGCATTTTGTTTTGAGTATCGATCTCACCATTAACCTTACTCTTGCACAACATTTTTGAACCTAAACTGTGTGAAAAAATGGGTCCTGTTTTTGGTTTTTTTACAATTTTTGGCAACTATACCACTCTAAACTTCATGTTTGTGAGGTTTAGATGGCTAGAGGTTAGGCCTTCATAGTTCTCAACATGTTTTGATGCTTGTAGGGAGAGCTAAGTATTAAAATTGAAAGTTATGACCAATTTACAAGAATTGCATAATCCTGTTTTTTTGGCCAAAATTAGCACTTTTATGATTTTTTTGGTGGCTTTCTTGATATTCAAATTCAATTTCGATTGTGTAAGTGTAATGCATAACATAAAGCTAATCTTCCTTGAGTTTTGGGGGACTTAATATGCTATATAGCATAGTATATGATGATGGTTGAGTTTTTTGATTGCTGAAGAATACGATACATTTTAGAGTAGCAAGTATAACTTTCTCAATATTGCTAGTTTCTTAGGCCAATTGTGTGTATTTTGTAGGTAGTAACCATATCTAATCATAGAATACAAACTTGGCTAGATATTGAGTAGTTTTTATGAGTTTCTAGAGGTCATAATGCTAAACCCAGTTTTTTCATGTTTGTTGTATTTAGCACTTTATCATTGCTCCTAAGGTTCCAATTGTAAGAGATCCATTATCCTTTTGACATGCTCCATGGCTCCTTTTGAATCCAAAGGCCCAAAGGGAACTAATAAAACATATATATAGTATCTGTATTGAGCGTGACTATAGAAACTTTGATGATAGGTCCGCAGAAAGGCAAAAATGCAACTTTTTTGTACCTTTTTTTTTGCCCAAAAAAAAATTAGTGAGGTAAAAGCAACCATATGTTTTGGTCACCAACCCATTGAAGTTAACGAGGTATTTTATCTCATGTCCTACAAAAATCCCCACTCTTATTTATATGCAATCAACCACATAAGAAATTGCTGTTTTGGGCAAAATGCACTAGTCCATCAATTTTGGAGGCTTGTAGTGACCAAGGAATGAGAACAATTACAAGTTTCTCATTTTTTCCATATGTAGTAGTTATTGAACTATAAGCTCATGAAAGGATTTTTCAAAATGAGTGGATCTACTATGGTTTTGGAAATTTTTCACAAAACCCTGAAAGGAAACTTTTATGTCCTGTTAGGTTACCATTCTAGTGTTAAACACTGAAGCTGATGCGGAGAGCGACGAAGAAATAGAGTTCGATGACAAAGATACAGAAGTACAGATTGAGATAGAAATCTTTGGTGCAGCAGATCTCATAGAGGATGAGAGATTAACTAATAATTTTTGCTAGGAACTCTTTTGTAAAACTCTTTTTATTAGTCTACAATACACTTTAGATTCATTCATTTATGTAGCAGCTTCGTGCATTTGTTACTTGTATTGATTAAGCATTTCTTCTGTAAACTAACGTATTTTGTGGGTGTTGTTTGTGTATGATTAGCCATGGCCGATGACGATGAGCCGTACTCTCCTAGTTTTAGTTTTCCTGTCCCTGCCGCCGGCATGTCACCCGAGCAGATGGGCTCGTTTTTGCCTCAGTTCACACCAGAGCAGATCGTGATGGCACAACACCTTTGGGAAGCAGGTCTCTCTAGACCTACTACGGCCAACCCTACACCCTGGACTAGTGTGGTACCTACACCGAACGGCCCCACACCTCAGTCTAGTGTGCACCCTACGCCTAGGACTCGTGTGCCCCCTACATCAATGGGTGGCTCATCCTCGAGATGAGGTAGGCGTCGTTCTGGAGGCGATGGTTGCTGTGGTAGCAGTTCTACCGATGCGTCCACACCACTAAGAGAGCTTCCACCACTCTCTTTAGTAGATAGTTTGCCGATTGGAAAACCACATACACATTGGGGATCACACGAGCATGATCCTAGAAAGGTGTACAAGAGCAGGGATGGGGCTGTTGTGGCGGATAGGGTCGGAAAGGCCATGTGACAGAGGATTTGACAGCTCTGTACGATTTAGTTTGTTCACTCTATGATGGAGGTTTGGGATAACCTCGATGTTGAAAGAAATAATTACATTGTCAAGGCCACTAACAAAGAGTACAGACCGACAGAGGGATACGATGATCGAGTCTCGAACCCCTGGATTTTGAGCGTGGCAAAGTCCACAATGTCACCCCGTTGGTCAGAGGCAAGAGATAGATACAATGAAGGCAGTGCCAAGCCAGCATGGTAGGACGCAAAGGAGTGGGCAGGGATTGCACGAGAGACACAAGACAATCTTGAGAGATTTCAGCAGCAGCAGAGAGATGCAGCTAGAGCACGTTTGGAGTCTGCTGGAGCATCACATCTTGGGAGTGCAGGCTACGATATGCTTCGACATGAGTTTGTAAGTATTATACGTATGCTTTAAATTATGGAAAAAATATATATTATTTGCAGATTTATCGAATGATTAAACCATAATTTTGTAGGAAGTTACCGTGAAGCGTCTTCCGACATGCCGGGAGGAGAAGTATGGGTACAAGCATGGACTTGAGGCCCATTTGACCTAGCTGAGCAAGAGAAGGGAGAGGACTCAACTGGGAGGCATTACCATGAGGTCCTGTCACTCAGTGTGTTTGCATATGTATAGTTTTGTAGTGCTTGTATTTATGGTTTATGGTTATGTTTATGGTATGGCACATATGTTATGGTTAAGATTTGGCAGTCAAGTTAAAGTTATGGTTTTGCTATGATGGTATGGCAATCATGTGATGGTGATGGTTATGACTGTGGTTATGGTGATGGTTATGGTTATGGTTGTGCAATGATGGTATGGTTGTTATGGTTATGGTATGACAAGCAAGTTATGGTAATGGTTATGGTATGGCAAACATGTTATGTTTATGGTTTTGCAGTTTTTGACTCATGTTTTAATTATGGTTATAAAATCTTTATGCCGTTATACCATGATCAAGCTTTTGATTTTGTGGTTATGTTTTTCTTACAATTTTGTTAATTGCCATACACTCGCTCTTTAGCGTCAGCTTGTAGGTGGAGTGCGGTTGCTTGTGCACTCTTCCTTTGGGCAGAGAGGGCTGTTTTCTTTTGTTGCAATACATGCAGCATCAATTCCCATCCCTCTTTGCCCAAAAAAATTTTGTAGGTTTGTTCGTCGATACAGAGTACGGTATAAGCATCGGTATAGCCCTTGGTAGCAACGTCGGAATATGCTATAGTATTACGGGAGATTATTTCATTGTGTATTTCAACGCTCATTTCATGGGGTATTCCGACGCTTAGTACACCGGTACTTATACCGATGTTATGATATCGACGTCTCTTTTGAGGCCTATTTCAACGTTTTTTAGTTTTAAAACTAACTTTTTTCACTGATATTTGCGCCGATTTTTGCGCGCCGTGTTGTAGTGATATAAAAGCAGCAAAGCTAGAAGCTTACCAGAACTTAGTGCAAATCATGCAAACGATGCTTGAAGAACAAAAACCAAAACTGAAAATCATTGAGAATCCCATACCTCTTGCCCTCTGTCATCAGGGATAGAAGGCCAAGGTTAGGTTGAATCAATGCTTACTTTTATGTTTCTCCTTGTTTACAATCTTACTTTTAGGGAGATTAGTAACATGAATGCTTGTTTGCAAACTTTAAACAAAGTACTCAGTAAGCTCACTGCCATTCTCTTTGAAGGTTTTTTGCAAAAAACAATTGCTTCTCACTTTTTTGAGCGAGATTGATGATGATGAAATATCTTAAAACTTTGTAAGAATAGCTGATGTTGGATTCTAGCTCTGTGCAAACCTTCAAAAGGAGGGGTGATATTTTAAAGCTTTCAATGCATCAAACCTTCTGATGCAAGGTGGATCGTGGTGTAGACGCAGATTGCTATCAGGGAGGATAGCTCAGTACCCTTGCTATATAAGTTGCACTGGTAGTAAGCTTAACATGGAGGTTTTTAAGAAGTCAATGTAGGCATAAATATAACTTTTTTATGTAGGTAATAATGTACATAAAAAATCTTGTACCATTGTCATTGTAGTAAGTGTAATAAAAAAGCAGGCATGGTTGTCTTTGATTCAATGCAGCAAGAGCTTTTCAAGGGAGTCCAATTGATCTACATGTAGTCGTATCGGCTCTAGTGATAGATGAGCGTGTGTATCCACCTAGAGCCTGCATATAAGTCCCACAGACTACTCTATATGGTCTGCAAAAATCCACCATGCATCATGCTAGTGTCACTCATCGTACAAGTGAAAATCCCTATTGCAAATGCTCCCACTGCAGTTGCTAGGTCGGGCCTTCACACTAGTAGGTCCTAAATGAGACACCCAAACGCTGACGAGATCTACACAAACCTCATTGTACTCGCATCTTATGTGCTATCTGCAATCACTGTATCATTAGGACTGCCCATCTCATATGGATGTGTCAATGCCGACACTGGGATGGCTACATCTCTCTCACCCATGTGCAAAAATGTGCATCCTGGCACAAATTCATCAGCCTCTACATTTTCTGCATAGGCTTTGACAATACTTGATGTGTCTCACTAGAGCACTGCCGCTCTACCTTTGTCTCTACAAAGTCTACTGGCACGTCCTGCATAATTAAATTCTTTGTCTTGTGAGAATGGTGGAGCTCACCCGTGAAAGAGACACGTCTTGCTCAAAGCATGCCTCCAAAAACACCGAGACTATGATGTCTCGAACCTCAGATACATGCATAGGATATACCAAGCCATTGTTGCGGGCTCCTCTGGCAATCACTACTGATCTGCAATGCATCTGGAAAGAGTGCTCTCTAAGAAATATTTGACACCCACAATCTACTAACTATTTCACTGAGATCAAGATTTGTCTTAGTTGAGGAACATAGAGCACATGTCGTAGTATATATGATACACCACTAGGTAGTGACAAGCAAACATCTCCTGCACCTGCAATGTCAAACGTAGAACCATCGCCGTTGGTAGATCCCCACGTAGTCGCAAAAGTGGAAGTGGCCATAGTCGTCAAAGATGTAGTGGCCCCCTTCAGGGAATGTTGTTGTTGTCCTTTTTGCTTCGGACTCGACATGTCGCATGCTCAGAGAGAAGTCCCAAAGGTAAATTGATAAGATCGCAAGTTGTCGATGAAGGTACCGTTCCCAAGGCTGTATAGCAGTCCAAGATAACCGCATGGACAACCACTGGATGGCGTCCTAACGAGCAAGGGATGGTTTAAGCGCACCAGAGGTAAAAATTCAGTGTGCTATCTGCCCAAAAAATGCTGCAAAGGGTGCTAAAAACGCTGCTATAATAGAGATTTTAGCGTGCCTCAATGCCATCGATCGGTGCGGTAGCGTCGCAGAGTGTCAGAAAAGAGGGTTCTCGCACTTTTCAGCCATCGAGGGACTGAAAACAAAGAAAAAAAAGCAAGTAATAAGTACCAAAAGTGGTGCCGATTGGGTGTAGATACCTGTCCGAGTTGTAGATCTGCAAGTTCCAAGCAGTGTAGAAGACTCCTGTGTGTTCCTTGGCCGCTTCCCTTAGATCAGCATTTTGTGGAAAATGCCTCAAGTCACCAAAAATGCCAGCAAAGCAGGGAAAAACGCAGTAGAATTTGCAAAATGCAGATCTATCAGAAAAAGCTAGTGTTGCAAAAATGCTAGCTGATGTTCGGTGCCGGTTTGGTGTGATCTGCTATGCAGGAGGGAAGTGCTAGGGAAATCGATAGCAGATTTAGGCTGCAAGTGTAAAAACGCCAGGCTGAACCAAAAACATTAGCAGGCTGAAGTTGCAGTTTTGCACGATGGAAGGGTCCAGAAATGCAAGCGCCAGCCTCAGGAGGAGGGATCAATGAAGATTCTCTGCATCTTGGCGACTGACACCATGTGAGAGTGAGTAGGGAAAGAGTGTGAGCCACGCACGTCGAAAATGATGGGGAGAGAGAGAGAGAGAGAGAGAGAGAGAGAGAGAGAGAGAGAGAGAGAGAGAGAGAGAGAGAGAGAGAGAGAGAACACAAGTTCTTTGCAAATGATGCTCTCAATACACAATCTCAATGACTAGAAGACCCTATGAATTTTATTTATGGAATCTTAGGTTGAGGTAGGCCAAAATGTGTAACTCGTGCAAAAAACATAAAAGCCCAAAAATGGCTAAAAATGTGTGCACTCAGCCGCGCTCCAAAAATGAGCGGCCGGACACGTGCTAAAAGTGTCCACCCATGCAATCTACCTGATGTGCAATGGGTGGCCAACCCAAGACAATCACTAGCCGTACAAAATGGCGAAGCAACGGTGGTGTAACTCTAACAAAGGGCCCCCTTGCTTTGTTATAGAGCAAGTACTTTCTTTATTCTTGCACAAAGTTGATAAAATATCTAAATACTGAGATGCTGATGCTAATGGGTACTGATGCTGGGTACTACTAATATTGACAGGTATTACGGGTACTGAGGTATTGATGGGTTGTATGTTGACTGATGATGACCGCAATGGGTACTGATGGGTCTATGTTGACGACGATGCGACGATGACGAGATACTGATGTAGTCTATGTCGACGATGATGACGGCGAGACGACAAGGTAATGATGGGTCTATGTCGATGACGATGACGGCGACAGCGACCACAAGGTACTGATGGAGTCTATGTTGACGATGAGGTTCTTGATGGGATCTATGTCAATGACAATGATGTCAATGATGAGATATTGATGGGTTTGTGTCAACGACGATGATGACGACGACGAGGCTCTTGATGGAGTCTATGTCGACGATGATGACGACGACGACGAGGTACTGATGGAGTCTATGTCGATGACGACGACGACGATGATGAGGTACTAATGGAGTCTACATCGACGACGATGATAATGATGACGGCGACAATGGCGGTCTATGGCTGAATGCTGAAAACTATTCCGTTGACTTGGCCGTGATGGAACAATTGAATGTGACGAGGAAAGGATTGATCTGCTAGGGGTGTTGCGGTGGGAAGGCTGGAAAGGCAAAAACGCTGGTTGTTTTGGGTGAGAACACTGAAATCAATGTTGAAAACTCTGAAGGAGAAGAAGGCTAAAAAACAATAGGTGTTGGCCTGCGATCCCCAAGTCTGCAGGTTCCTCTATTGCTGCTACCTCTCTGTCTTATACTAGTGCCCAAGGGGTTTCTTTTATAGGTTCTTTAGCCATTCTCCCTACCTACATTCCAACAAAGGTAAATGAAAAGTCACTTATTAATAAAATGGCTTAAGAGGCTATTCACACATGGTAAAATGCTTATATGTTGTAATGTTGTCTTGTGCAAGAGAGGGTATGCAACTATGATCGGCCTCGCCATGCACGTCTTGCTAGAGGCTCACGAAGGTTCCAGGCTCAGTCCTAAGCTAATGACTCATACTAGACTATAACAGAAACATGTCCAGTAGCGCAAGTGAAGTGCGCATGTGAAATTCCTGCTCTTAATCAAAATATCTATGGAATCTTCAGAATTCATTGATTTATCATCAGCTATTTCCTCATATTGTTTGTTTGGATAGTTAGCTAGAATGTGCCCAACCTCTCCACCACATCCATAGCATTTACCCTCTTTGACGTAGTCTACATGCTTCTCTACCGTCAATCTCGGTCCTGTAGATTTCTTCTTGTGTCACAAAGCGATGATGTGGCATGTTCAACTGGAAAGAAACTGGCTGAGAGGACAAGGAAAATTCAATCAAGAGGATGCCTTAGGGGTGAGGGATCAACATCCTAACCCCTACCAACTTATGGTGGAAGGGCCTAAAAATAAGTAGCCAAAGTGTCATCTTCCTGCATATTCAGATGATCCCATGCCATAATCATATCCTCTTCATACTGCTGTGTTAAGTTTTAACCATACCAAAGAAAACAATTTCTTGAATTTCACCCACTTGGTCGATGTTTTGCTATAGAGAAGAATAGTTGACCACCATGTCTGAGCATTCCCTTCTAGAAAAGATGCCGCCTTTCGTACTATAGAGGCTTCGAAGGAGTTGACTCTAGAGAAAGCGGTGTCAAACTTCTCTGTGATAGAAAGGACTCGATGGGAGCCCTCAAAGCTCGAAAAAGTGTGAAATCTTACTGCATCACTGAACTCCTTAGTCTTCTACTTCTTCTTTTCCGGGTTGCCATACTACTGAGTGGCTCAACGCTCGTAACAAGTGATTCTTCTTCTTATCATAAAATATATCAAAAGTGTGGGCATCACTGTCTTTACTGTCAAATGTGAAAGAGGTCTCCTGCTCTGAATTGCTAGATTGCTTTCGAGAATTTTTCGTTGATTTGCTTTTCTTGCTCGCTTTTTTCACTTCTTCTCATCCTTGCTCAAACCGGAGGAAAAGGAACTTTCGAAATTATCATAAGACAAAGAAGATCGTCCTCAAAGTGAATACGCTTCTTTGATCTGATAGCCTCCTCGAAAGTAGATTTTTGGTCCACTTTCTCCCCTTCCGAGAGTGCATTTTATCTTTCATCAACGAGTTGATTTTCTATTCAAGAGCTTCATCAAACTCTTCTTGCAAATATAGTTTCTTCTTCTTGCACCCGACTTTGCCTTGATCTTCATTGCCGACTTGATCAAAGAGTGGATGTCCTTTTGCAATTAGTTGTGGACCTCACAAAGTGGATAATTCTTGAAAATATTTCACATAGTTCGCGAAGACCCTTGGAGTACTTGATCAAGCGCTTTGCACACGTGTCAATCCGAAGCTGACACTCGTACTCTGCTTTGTCAAAATCCCTTGCCGACTCCTGTTGGAATCTTCGTTAATTCTCTTTGTTTCCCCATTAGGAGTGGAGTGCTCTTCTTCCTCCCGCATAGCTATAACAAGTGGGATGATTTCCTCTCTATCGGATTCACTGCTCAAACCCTCAAACCCATGTGTGTTGTGTGGATCCTTGAATCGTCTGAGCTCCGATACCAATGTAACAAGCTTGAACACCCAAGTGAGAAACCAATACAAACATTCGAATAAAAATTGCAACGACTGAACTGAATAGAGAGAGAGAGAGAGAGAGAGAGAGAGAGAGAGAGAGAGGATTCAACACAAAGGGGAGTTCTGCTTCCGAATGCACTGGCCCAAAGCATGGCGCCCCTTTCCATATTTCTTTCTTTATTGATGATTCGCAAAGTACTTAGTACAACACTTGAGGAGAACCTCCTATGCAATTTGCACGTTGTAGAGTTCCAGAGAGGGTCCCAAAGAGCCCAAGGCCAAGAAGCGTGAGATATGAAAAGTTGGCATCTGTAAGGTAATTTCCTAAAAATTTGGGATTTCTCGAAAAATCCAATGCGAATTCCAAGATGTCCATACAGGTGCCACATCATCGTATTTTAAGGTTACAAACTTGTCCAACTAGATCCGGCCCCTTTCGAAGACTTAAATAGGTCCTTGTTGAGTTGAAATGCCACGTCATCACATTTGTGACAATTCTAAAAGGATGAGATGAATAAATAGAATTTAATTGAGGAACTAAATTTTTGTGGTTAGTGGATACATGCTGGAGAAGGTATTGTCTAGCGAAAATGGTCATTAGCATGTATGCATGAGGTCAGTGCCTGCTCAAGAATCAGATTTCTATTTGCCAAGGATTGCATTCTACTTGGTTGGTGTCTAGTTGGTGTAAAGTTGCAAAACTATACTCTTTGGCTCAAAATTCAAAAGCCATTAGGTGTCAACCTAGAACTCAACCATCATATGAACAACAGAAGTACCAAGTATATCTCTAGATTGCTTGTTAGACCATCCAAAGCCAAGAATTGCAATCATCCATTCACTCGGCCTGCAATGTCCTCAACTCTTGTTGTGAGTTATACCCACTTGGGAGGCTTGAAAGCTTGCTTCGAGCTTTCAAAAGTCTTTCGAAGATTCCTCCTCCTCTCTTTACCCGCGCTTTCAGATTGGCACACCCTTGCCCAAAAACACTCCATTAAAAGGATGTCAAAGAGAAAACCGAGATGGTAAAAGAGGTCATGCTCGCACCTAACAAGTTGGGAACTAAGCCATCCCACAATGAAACCTGTCACTACTATTATAATTAGAAATACAAGCAATTTCCGTAGTTGTAACCACAAGCAATCCAAGAAGCATTGACAGACACAAGTTCGTGCATGGCACCGGAGCTAAATGTTCCAAAGTGAAAGAAGGCCTCACCTGTTCAATGTGTTGGTGATACAGATGAGTAGCCAGATAGCTTGCGCACATGCCCCGGTGCCGGTGGCAAGCCGATCGAGGGCGAACGCATTCTGGATGAAGCACACAGAGATCACATTACACATTATAATTCGGATTACACATTACCAGAAGAAAATGTCATAGCATGAGCAGCACGGAATTAGGTGGGCGGAGACGAGGCAAGGGATCACTAGCCGCCTGCATGAAGCACACAAAGAAATCTAAATGGCAATTAAGAGCCCCGTCCCACCTGGACAAACGGGGTTACGGGGGCTAGTTTGTGAGAGTAGCTTTTTCGATGGCAGCATCCAGTGGTTTACATTGAGCAGTAACATGCGCACACAAAGTTTTTTGAACTAAGGTTGGGTTCACAACAGGCGGCGGAAGGCAAAGCACGCACGCGAAGAACCAATAAACATGCGCCATGTCACCTGCCCTACTCACATAGCGCAGAGGAAGCGTTCAAAAAGACTGCCAGCTCGCGGAAGACTTTGCAAGGTTTTCTTCCGATCCTCACCCCTCGCCTCAAAACACTTCCACCCTCCACGTCTGCTGAAGAGTCTTCGCTGGCACCACTTTTTCTTTTTTTTTAATTTTTATAACCTGAAAACTTTTAAAAGAAGACCTTTTAAGTGTTACTTATGCCGGCCTCCAGTGTTCACAACGGGCGGTGGATGAAATTTATCGAACTTGGTACTTCCACTCCTGTGTGAACCGATGGGCGGTGGAAAAGTGCATTCCAAAGCTCTTCTGCCTGGAAATTCAGATTTTGGGGTGTGATTGCCGCCGCGTTAGTGTGAACCCAACCTAAATAAGGTTGGGTTCACAACAGCCTGCCGACCATGGCTATTGCAAGCGTTGCCACTTCGTTGCGCTTAGCCCACTATGCCTTCCTGGCAGGATGAGTCACACCCAAAAGCTCTAGTGAAGCTTCCGGTCTACGCACCCCGCCCATGCGATGGACATTCATGTACAACCAATCAACATGCATGTTTGCTTGTCTGATTGTGCAACGCGTGTAGTGGGCAATAGGGTGTGTGTGAATTTGAAGAGTGGACTGCTCTAAAGTCCACATGCATTTGATGGCGGAAAAGTGAAGGGAGAGTCTGAGGCAAGGATTGGCAGTCTAAATGCACCCTAAGTAGTCCTTAGTAAAGGCATCTCTAGCCCATTGAATAAAGCTTGAAAATTAGTACCACATAGCAAGCTAATGACTATATAATTGGATTACATAAGGAGTCCTTAGTAAAGCCTTGGATTTTTGGCGCAATTGTGGACCATTGGATAAAGCTTGCACATTAGTGCCACATGGAAAAAAAAAATTTAAAAATATTTCTTTTAGGTCTTTGTGAGAGGTGTTACATTTGTGTACCTCTCTCTTTAAAGAGAGCCATTGGATATTGGTATAGTCATTATTTTTTATGTTTTTGGAATAAACCGCAATCTAAATAAGTCATTGTTACACTTCAAAAAGTGTAAAACTCTATTGTGACAAAAAATAAAATAAATGCTAGTGTCACTTTCTCATTTTTCCTCTCTCACAAAGAACCCTCTTATTATTAAATTCCTCTCAATAGCATTATGTAGGTCACTTGAGTTGGTTGTCCACCTTAGGGGTCAACTTTTCCAAAAAGTGTGTCAGCCTCCCATGCCCACGCAACCTCAACCCAAGTGCTAAACTTGCAATTTCATTGGACGTGTAGTAGCTTTTCCACTTTCTCTTGCGTGCATCAATGTGACACCATTTCCAGTAGCCTCTACAATCCAACAAGCTCGCACACACAGGCATTGTGCTCATGGATGTCCAGGTTATGAAGGATATGCAGCCTAATGTGACAGGCATGTGGACTCAAAAACCAGCAAGCAGAAGCTCATTGGCCACACAAAACAAGTTGTGGATCACTTCGGGCAACGAAGACCCCCTGTCCAAGGTCGGGTGGAGATTGAGCTAGCACACCTAAATTAAGGGCTGAACCAGTAAGATACGAGCAATTGCTGATGGGGAAGATTTTCTAAATAAGTCAAGACTAGTGTGTAATACCTACCCGTCCATCCCCAAAGGTGATGGGCAAGTATCGATTGTTTGTGTATCCAACTTAATTTAGAAAACACAAAAAGTATATGTAAAATAAGAGTACGATTGCCTATCTTTTGAAAGAATAGGGAGCCCTTCAAATCCTAACGTCATGAATGATTCACTATGGTCTAATTCGTCATGATATTTCACATTCATGTATCATTGGGTAGGATCAATGGTCCCAAATGGCTTGGATTTAATTCAAAGCGAGCTCCAAGTGTTGCAATTCAAAGGGATTCCAAGTGAAGAGAATGAAGAGCACAAAGCAAATGCGATGTGAGCACAACTGTATTGCATGCCCAATGGGAACCCAAAGTTATCAGCATGTGAACTCCACCCCAATTCTAGCTTTATCTCATATGCACACGGAATATATGCAAACCCTTGCTCTCTCACAAGGTTTGGAATTGACCTCTGAGCCCCTCTCTGTGGCTATGTCTCTCGTCCTTAGCTGTATTAACAGCTTGGATACATCTCAAATAATATATGACTCGGCTCTTACCTTAGACAAGAAAATGTATATCTTACACATGTTATCTTTTAATGATTGGGTCAAATTTTGGCTACCTTAGACAAGGACTCCAAAGAAGGGCTTAATTTGATTTTATAGTATATAGCCCAACTTCCCATACTATCTATACAATACCAAGAAGAGCTTGTCCTATTCTCTTCTTTTGGGGTCGATTTGCCTAACTTTTTGAAGAAGCTATGTGGCCTCAATCCATCTTTTATTAGTACCACAGATACCCCTACAATCCCTTAAACTGGTGGTATCTTTTGTAGGGATAGTACGACTCTAGAAGCCGTCAAAGAATTTCAGAGTAATCTTTGCTCCCTCAATGACTCTAACCTCTTGAAAATGGTGCCAAAAATCTCTAAAGCTTTCTTAGCACCTATTTTAAGTGAAATCTGGCTTTACCTTGCCAACCTCCCTGCCTCTACTATTGAAGATTGCAGACTCAAGATCTTAAAAGGTGGACAATTCCTTGACAAAGGAGGACTCATCAAAGTCCCCCTTCAACCTCAATCTCATTGACCATTCTAAATGCCCTTCCAGTATTGGCCTCTACATCCGTACAAAAGGGAACACGGAGTCTGCCAAAAGCAACCTGGATTTCTACACAGAATCCATTTGGAATGTTTTTCGACCCTATGTTAAATGTTCCTACAAGTTTCTTGACCCTAAAGCCTCTTGCGATTCCAACATCATGTGGTTTGATCATGCCATTTGGTTTATTCTCAACCATCTTGACCTACTCTTCCCTGAAAAGCCCGTGGAATTTCACCTCTCTCTTATTTGCTCCTGGTTGGGCGGCCAAGCTAAAAATATTGTAATTGCTCAGATTGCCTTTAACATCTTTCGTAGTCTTATGCTGGATATCTTTAAGGAACTAAAGTCTGATGAACCTGGAATCTACCTAGCCACTTATGCTAACTACAAAGGTGTAAAGATCATCACTAGTTTACTCAAGCCATGTATTGATGAGGATGAATCCCCTACTCTTAACCCAGTTCTCTTACTATTCCCAACTCTTTCACTTCTTTTTTGACAGCAAGCTCTTCCTCTAACCGAGGGAAAGCTCGTAGCTACACTAGGGGAAGAGGCAAAAACTCCCCCATCATGAATTTTACTAAAATGTAATCCTTGGTAAAACTGCAGGTTGCTACGAGCCCTTGTGGACGAAGGTTTCTCAACAAAGTAACTTCAAACCAAGGCTCTATCTACATACACTGTCTCTTACATAATGTACTTCTCGACTGGATACAACCTAAAGCTCTTTTTTGTGAGTGCTTTGAACTACTTTTTGGCAATCACAAACTGCTCGATAATGTAGTCATTGGTTGGATATATCAACAACCCATAAGGAACTTGGTCTACAGTAATGATTTTCTTCGGCATGAATCGGTTCCTGAATGTACATGTAGTTAGTTTACCACATTCTGCAAAAACTTTGATACATATGGTATGCATGTTTGGACTTGTGATCTTAGCATCATTAAAAATGTCAAAATACAAAGAATCTTGGCCAATGGGCTCAATCACATACCTAACTTTCCCAAAAACCCTTATCTTGCTCTATCAGCTTTACTTAGCTGCCTAACTGACCTTGTCAGTTCTCTCCAACTGGAGAACACGGACCTACTGGACTTAAAATAAATTATGGAGGAATGTTTCTTTCAAAAAATCTCACAAATTCCTAAAAATGGTTATCTATTGATAACTCTTGGTTAACACCACAACTTGCTCTTGATTTTCACAAATCAACTAATAATTGATTTATAATTGGACTGGATAAAAGCTCTAATTGTCCCACTCTTATATGAAAAAACCGAGCTTGGAAAGCTGCTCAATTTTTCAATTTCTGGGAAGGAATTCATTAGAATTAGCACTCCCTTACAAACAGTTACCAATAATATCGTGAGACACATAGAGAATTTAGGCTATATTCTACAGGACACTAAACTACCAGTACTTTTTTCCGCCTGTAAAATACATAAACATAACTTCATATGGATATCTGATGCTTCTAATGGTATCTTTACTGATATCACCAAGGATACCACTTTGTGCCTTGACCTAGTATTAGCAGAGTTTGAGCTTATTTGTGCCTCTAAATAGAAAAATCTGACTCGACTATCTACAAATACAGTACAACCCATTATGGATAACAAAACATTCTAGGGAGGTTTCTCTTAACCTCCCTAAACTAATATTCCACTAAGCGAATGTTTTCATAGCACTGAATGATACCTTCCCATCACACACACAGTATTACTTAAGAACCCCTAGCATATTTGACACATGATTCCTAGGCTTCACTATACTCGGGCTCCACCATGAGACTTCGCCCTTCTAAAACACAAGTAATACATTTTTTGAAAAAAAGGTGGTTTACTACCTTGTGTAAATTCTGCCGTGAAGGCACTAGGGTAGTTTTTTCTTATTGCATCGTAGGCGGCTTCGCTGTCTTCGGAGGGGGCTCTTTTAGGGGTTTGTTGCCGCTTGACCTAGCATTGAAGTACTCTATCGATAGTAACCTGACATACTATGGGGGCTTACTGATCATCAAAATGCTTTGTGATTTACTTAGTACTGTCGCTTTTACAAAGGTTTTTCATCACTATTGTGATAAGCCTAGATAGGCCATGTGTATTGGTTGGATATGGGTACATACATGGGGGTGATGTTTTCTGTCTTATTGCGTGCTGATATTGAATGGGTTTTGAAGGTTCATAGGGATGTTAGGCCCGGTTGCACACCATGGTTGTACTTGGTCATTACTCTATTGATTGGGATAGGATATACATTACAGGTAAGGTACATAAAGGTGCCACGGGAAGCGTGTGTGAGTGCAAGTACGAGAGCAAGAGAGAGAGAGAGAGAGAGAGAGAGAGAGAGAGAGAGAGAGAGAGAGAGAGAGACCTTCTTTGGGTGGAGCACACAACAAAGTTATCCTGTTTTGCAGCTCCTTATTCTGTTGTATTAAAGAATAAGTGTGTCATAAAATCTAATATCTAACCAACCCAAATGATTTTCTCATATTAAATTGATCACTTAATGTGGGAGAATAAACAGGAACAAGTGTTAAGATATAGATATGTGCTTATAGATATATCTCAACACGGGGCCAATAGTAAAGGGGCCCAAATGGGAGATGGTCTATCAAGAGCAAGGCTAACCAATGGAGCATAAGACCTTAGGGTTAGCTTCATTGAAGACCTCCAATAATGTGTGTAAAAGTCCTTTGACCTTAGGTAAGCTAGGGCTGAGCTTGAGGTGGGAACCCGGCCCAACCTCGAGGTGCTTGACCTGCTTGAGGTGCTTGTCGTGCTTGAGGTGTTTTTCCTTCTTGAGGTGCTTGATTAAGGTGCTTGAGGTGCTTGACTTACTCCATGCTTGAGGTGCTTGACTTGCCGCTTGATTAAGGTGCTTGAGGTGCCTTGACATGCTTGCCTGAGATGCTTGTGGGAATACCCCCTAGTCCAAGTGCTTTGTCATGCTTGATGACTAAGGTTCTTGAGCTCCTAAAGTCAAAAGCATCCCTACAAGAGGGGGGGCGAGCCCTTTTCCTAGGGATTAGAGAGAGAACACACACTCACACTCGCATGGAAAGCCCCAGCTTGAAGAGGCAGCAAGGACACATGTCAGGTCCCTACCCATGTTACCTTCATGTGTTGCTTGAAGCCTATTGGCTAGTCTACGAAGGGGTCCAATGATAAATTACTTGAATTATCTAATTGTTTTTGCATTTATCAAGTCCTCTCTCTCAAAGGGGAAAGGGGGACACTTGTCCCAAGGCTATCCCTATTGCTTGTAATGGCTTCTGCTTGTGATTGTCTAGGCCTGGAGGGGTCCAATGAGCTTCAAGCATGAGCTACAAGGGGGGGTCGACCCAAGAAAGCTAGGGGGGTGCTTAGGGGGTATACTCACCCACACACACTCACAAGCCCTCTCATTGTGTGCTATGCAAAGTGGAAGAGCTCCCTCTCCAAGCAAGTAAAGGTTGAGAGCCTACACCAACACTCTTGGCTATGGAGTGCAAATCCAACCAAGAGCCATGCTTTAATGCTTAAGCTTGCCATCTCCTTCTTCTTCATTACTATGCTATTATGTATGCTAGCAACAAGAGTATGATAAGTGAGGAACTAATTCTTTCTCCTACGAAATGTTTCTTCTTCCTCTTCCCTACCCTCATTCCCTGCTAGCTCTCTCCACCTTTGAAGGTGTTTGAGGTCTTGGTATTGAGGCTTGGTATAGTTAAAGCTTTCTTCAAGTTTAGGTTATGCTATGATGGTGATGCATGAAGCTTTCCATCTTCATTGCTTCACCTAGGTCACAAGGAACACAAAGAATGTATTGTACCAAGTCTCTCTTTATGGGAGAAATCATAATACAAATGCCTATTGGAGGGGGGACCGGCTCCACATAAATCCGGTCCTCAACTGTTGTCATGTTCTCTAAATTCTCTCTCTTGCAAAAGTATTTTCTATGCCAAATTAACTAATTGCTATAATTTTGTTGCTATCTTCAATTATGTCTACCCGCTATGCTCACAAAATCATTTCTTGAAAGTACTCTCATTAAACTCCGCTACTCTCAAATTGAATAGGCAAATTCCATTACATTGGTATCAGAGCATTTGGTTTCTCTTTTCTTGCTTAAGAAGAGAGGTCCTTAAGTAGCCTATAAATGGTTGATGTTGTTAATTATAATAGGGTAAGTGGAATTGGGATCTATTATCGGTTTTGTTGAGCCCACTATGTGGGGGATGGTGCACACCTCGGGAGCTTCGAACTTAATAATGGAGTCTTTCTAGACTTGCCTACGGCTTACCATTATTGAGCCATAAGAAGTCCGAAAGGAGCTAACCCTTGGCAACTCTGCTATGTTAGACCTACTCCTCTACTCTCTATAATTAACCACTTTGATCCGTGGGTGTAGATACTTAAGAGCCGATTTTCAAAGGCTGAGAGGAGTGGCAACTAAGGTTTTGTATTGCCAAAGCATACACTAAGTATAAACATAAATTTTGTTAACATGGCTGACAACAATCAAGAGAGTAGAATGAACATTGATAGCTTTGATTTTGCACATGAAGGTGCTAATGATGATGCTCCCATGTTTGTGAATTATCTCGTCACTAGGTTGCAACAAGCTATGGGCAACCCTGTTTTGCAAGCCGAAGTTACTCAACAACTTCGTGCTTATGGAATTTCCCTTCCTGTCCAAGAGGAGAGAGACCCCCAAAAGAAGACTCTCTCCCATTCGAGAGGAGGAATCCAAAGAGAAAGAAAGCAATGACAGTCTAAGTTCTTCTGAAGATGTGGCTCCACGAAGACGGCGGTCTAGACGATCGCCTACTCCTCCCAAGAGTAAAAGAGAAACCTATAGTTCTTCTCCTCATCACTCTGAAAGGCAAGAGAGGAAACAAAGGAAGAAAAGGGCTAGGAAGAGGTCACCCCCTTCTCCTTCTTCTTCACCTTCCTCCTCTTGCGATGAAAGTTATGGCTATTCTCCTAGAGAATACAAGAGGGGAGGACATCGCAAATCATTTCCTGCATGGCGAAGGTCACAAAAGCTAAAGAAGTTCAAGGAGGGAGGAAAGAGTATCTCTTTTCTCACTATGATGGCACCTTTGGTGCTACCGACAAAGTGTTGGCCTTCATCCAGCAATTTGATGCGGCCTTTGGGGACGAGGGCTTCACAGAGTCCTCCAAGCTACGCCATGTAGCTATGCACTTCCAAAAATCAGCTAGTCAATGGTGGGCTAGACTTCGTGGCAATGGAGAAGCCCCAAAGACATGGAAAACTTTACGAGTTTCCATCATGAAGCAATTTCTTCCAAGTGATACTAAAGATAAAGTTCTTACCAAATGGCGCGGCTTGAAGCTTCTCTCTCATGAGTCTATCAACAAGTATGTAGACAAGTTTTGGGATTTACATCTCAAAGCTACTGTCTTTCAAAAGATAGACTTTGCCGAACAAAGACAACAATTCTTTGCGGGATTACCTGAAGAGATGGCCGAATACATCAACTCTCAACGGCCCGGTACTATTACCGAAGTAATCCACCACACCATGGTTGCTTCACGCATCAATTTCCATCAAGGGGATAGACGTAATGTCAAGCCCATGGAAAACAAAGATAAAAATGATGCAAAGGGGAAATCCAATGCTCAAAATAATTCCCAAGGCACTTCCCACAACAACAACAACAATCGGTCCAAGGAGAAGGGAGTTTACAAAGGTAAAAACAAACTCTCTCCTGAAGAGCTTGAAGATTTTTGCAAGGACCATAAGTGTTTCAAGTGTGGAGAGCAAGGACATGGCTATAGTTCTTGCCCCAAGAAGAATACTTGCAATGAGACTCCTAGGGCTTCCACCATCGAAGCTCCAAAAGAGGATGGTCATTGCAAAGGATCATCACTTTCCTATGTGTGGGGCAAGGTAAGAGAGCATGATTCCTTCATCTTGTTTGACCCAGGCTCTACTCTCAACTTCATATCAATAGAGTTGGCCACCAAGTTGGGCATTCAAGCTTTTGAGATGGGAGATATAGTAACAGCCGATGCAGCTTTCAAGGGACAACAAGCCTCTGTTACTCCCTTGATTGGGAAGTTGAGGTGTCATGTCCAAAGTTATGTCGACAAAGAAGACTTCTTCATCTCTCCTCTCCAACATCGGGATGTTATCCTAGGGGCACCATGGTTTGATCGCATGGCTGCCATCATGAAGTTCCCTGAAAGGAGAATTTACTTCACCTACAGGGGAAAGAACATGTATATAGATGCTAGTGAGCGTGGTCGCACCATTCCACTTGTAAATCCTCTTTCTTTTGATAAATCAATGAAGAGCTCAGTTTCTACGTACATGATTTATGTCAAAGAGTCTCTAAAAGCTAATAATGTTTTATCAAATGAAAATGATAGGAATCAAGAAGAGTTAGACTTGTCTACTTTTCTAAAAGGATTCCAAGATGTGTTCATCGATGATATCCCTATGGACCTACCTCCAAAACGAGAGGATGATGACCATCGTATTGAGATCCTTCCAGGAAGCTCACCGCCTAACAAACCTCCTTATCGAGTCTCACAAGCTCAACAAGAGGAGATTATGAGGCAAGTACAGGAATTGGTAGACAAAGGGATGGTGAGGCCTAGTTCCTCTCCCTTTTGTTCTCCAGTCCTTTTAGTGCAAAAGAAGGATGGTACATACCGTATGTGTGTGGACTATAAGGCACTAAACCATATCACTATCAAAAACAGATTTCCTGTGCCTCAAGTAGAAGATCTGTTTGATAAGCTACAAGGCTCTACCTACTTCAGTAGGATTGACCTTAAGAGTGGCTATCATCAAATAAGGATAGTGGAAGAAGATATCCTAAAGACCGCGTTTCGCACAACATTTGGTCTTTATGAATATCTAGTCATGCCTTTTGGCTTGACTAATTCACCAGCTACTTTCAATCGTCTCATGGAGAAACTTTTTAGACCATATCATAAATTCACTAGAGTGTTCTTTGATGATATCATCATCTAATCCAAATCTTTCGAGGAACATAAGCAACATCTCCAAGTGATTTTTCAAGCCTTGAGGGAAAACAAACTTTTTCTCAACCAAAAGAAAAGTGAATTCTTCCTTCAAGAGATTCAATATCTAGGTCATATTATCTCTCACGATGGTATTCGTATGGATCCATCAAAGTTAGAGGTAATAAAATCATGGCCTAACCCAAGGAATCTACATGAGCTAAGAAGCTTTATTGGTATGTGTGCATACTACAGACGCTTCATAGAAAAATTCTCTCAAGTAGCAGGACCACCACATGACTTAACAAAGAAGAACGTTAAGCTTGTCGTGCTTGAGGTGCTTGATTAAGGTGCTTGAGGTGCTTGACTTACTCCATGCTTGAGGTGCCTTGACATGCTTGCCTGAGATGCTTGTGGGAATACCGCCTAGTCCAAGTGCTTTGTCATGCTTGATGGCTAAGGTGCTTGAGCTCCTAAAGTCAAAAGCATACCTACAAGAGGGGGGGCAAGCCCTTTTCCTAGGGATTAGAGAGAGAACACACACTCACACTCACAAGGGAAGCCCCAGCTTGAAGAGGCAGCAAGGACACATGTCAGGTCCCTACCCATGTTACCTTCATGTGTTGCTTGAAGCCTATTGACTAGGCTTCAAAGGGGTTCAATGATAAATTACTTGAATTATCTAATTTGTTTTGAATTTATGGAGTCCTCTCTCTCAAAGGGGAAAGGGGGACACTTGTCCCAAGACTATCCCTGTTGCTTGTAATGGCTTCTGCTTGTGATTGGCTAGGCCTGGAGGGGTCCAATGAGCTTCAAGCATGAGCTACAATGGGGGGGTCAACCCAAGAAATCTAGGGGGGTGCTTAGGGGGTATACTCACCCACACACACTCACAAACACTCTCATTGTGTGCTATGCAAAGTGGAAGAGCTCCCTCTCCAAGCAAGTAAAGGTTGAGAGCCTACACCAACACTCTTGGCTATGGAGTGCAAATCCAACCAAGAGCCATGCTTCAATGCTTAAGCTTGCCATCTCCTTCTTCTTCATTACTATGCTATTATGTATGCTAGCAACAAGAGTATGATAAGTGAGGAACTAATTCTTTCTCCTACGAAATGTTTCTTCTTCATCTTCCCTACCCTCATTCCCTGCTAGCTCTCTCCACCTTCGAAGGTGTTTGAGGTCTTGGGACTGAGGCTTGGTATAGTTAAAGCTTTCTTCAAGTTTAGGTTATGCTATGATGGTGATGCATGAAGCTTTCCATCTTCATTGCTTCACCTAGGTCACAAGGAACACAAAGAATGTATTGTAACAAGTCTCTCTTTATGGGAGAAATCATAATACAAATGCCTATTGGAGGGGGGACCGGCTCCACATAAATCCGGTCCTCAACTGTTGTCATGTTCTCTAAATTCTCTCTCTTGCAAAAGTATTGTCTATGACAAGTTAACTAATTGCTATAATTATGTTGCTATCTTCAATTATGTCTACCCGCTATGCTCACAAAATCATTTCTTGAAAGTACTCTCATTAAACTCCGCTACTCTCAAATTGAATAGGAAAATTCCATTACAAAGTGTATAATGGTTAAGTTAGTAGATGGGTTAGTAGTAAGTGGGATGTCCGTCCAGTTGGCCTGAATCCCAACAAACTCCCACTTGAAGGTCAACACAGCTTAAGTGACTTGGTATGTACAACCGTGAAGCAATCTAGTGGCTTCAACCTATACCCATCAACTCACTGCAATGTGTAAACCGCTCCAAAGCTAAGCCTTTTGTCAAAGCATCTGTTGGGTTGTCGTTAGTGTGTACCTTGACCAAATCAATGAGCTTTTTGGCCAAGAAATCTCTCATGAGATGATACCTGACTTCAATGTGTTTCTATTTGGAGTGAAACACGGGATTCCTTGCCAATGCAAGAGCACTCTGACTATCACAATACATCACTGGAGTCTCGTCAATGCCAAGATTTTTGTCCAACCGAGATAACCATACATCCTCTTTACTTGCATCCGACAATGCAACGTACTCTGCTTTCATAGTGGAAGATGACATACAATCTTGAAGACATGACCTCCAAGATACTACTACTCCAGTGAATATGAAAACATAGCCAGATGTCGATCTCCTATTTTCAACACAACCTGCATAGTCTACATCCGCATAACCCACGATGGATGCATCACTGTTCCTGAAGCGTAACACATGCCGACCGTACCTTTGAGGTACCTAAGAATGTGCTTAACTGCTTCCCAATGCTTGCTGCCAGGATTTGCCCTATATCGGCTCACCACTCCCACTACAAAAGCAATGTCTGATCTTGTGGCCACCATAGCATACATGAGACTGCCCACTACCAAACAATATGGTAACTTAGCCATTTCAGCTCGCTCAACATCAGATTTGGGTGCATCTTCCTTGCCGAGTTTCAAGAATTCCTGCATTGGGGTACTCAATGCTTCCCCCCCCCTACATATTGAAACACTGCAAAACTTTCTCAATGTATGTTTCCTGAGATAACTCAAGAATACGACGTTTGCGATCTCTTTTGATTCTCATGCCAAGAAAGTGTGTAGCATCCCCCAAATCTTTCATTGCAAAATTATTGCTAAGTGTTTTCTTCAAGCTGGCAATTTCCGCAATGGATTTCTCAGCTATAAGCATTTCATCAACATACAAAACTAGAATGATCATCGAGCCATCATCTAGCTTTCTTGTGTACAAGCAGTGATCCTCTTCGCTCCTTTTATATCCTTGAGACCTCATACATACATCAAATTTATGATACCATTGCCTTGAACCCTGCTTTAAGCCATAAAGTGCCTTTTTGAGCTTACATACTAGCTCCTCACGAGATGCGTTCTCCTGAACAAACCCTTCATGCTGCTGCATGTAGACATCCTCACCGTGATCCCCGTGAAGCAATGCTGTCTTCACATCCATTTGGACAAGTTCCATGTCCTCAATCGCTACAAGACCAAGTACGGTTCTAAGCATTGTCATCTTGACTACAGGCGAGAAGATTTCATCAAAATTGACTCCCTTTTGTTGTTTGAACCCTTTGGCTACAAGTCTAGCCTTGTAGTTTGGATTTGGATCACCTGAGGTAAATTTCTTCTTGTAAACCCATTTGCAAGGTAAAGATTTTGCATCATTTGGCAGTTCTACCAAGTCCCAAGTGTTATTAGCCAGAATCGTGTTATACTCAGATTCCATAGCCTGCTCCCACTTCACCACATCATCCATCATCGTGGCTTCTTGGTAGTAGCTTGGCTCACCGCAATCGGTCAACATGATGTAATCAAGACCTGGCTTGAAACGCGCATGTGGACGACAGACTCTAGTAGACCGTCTCACTCCTTGAACACTGCTATCTGCTCCCTCTGGAGCATTGCTAGTGGAAGGTAAATCACTAGCCCGCTGAGTTGATTTCACTATCTTTGAGGCAACATCCTCAAAAGTGACTCTCCAAATCTCTATTTCCTTGATAGGTTGTTTATGCATCTTTGACTCATTGAAGATCACATCTGATCTACGGATGACTCGACGAGATTCTGGGTGCCAGAGATGATATCCCATCTCTCCATCTACACCATATCCAATGAAAATACATTTGTGTAACTTTGGCTATAACTTTTTTCAAAGTTGTTCAGGCACGTGAGCATAAGCTTCACAACTAAAAACACGTAGATGGTCATAGTGGGGCTTACATTTAGAACATATCGCTTCTCGAATCTCATGATTCAATGGCGTACTAGGAAAATGATTTATAATGTGCACTATGGTCAAGAAGGCTTCTGCCCAAAAGACTTGTGTGAGATTTTCCCTAGAAAGCATGGCTGTGACTCCTTCCCTGAATTGTACGATTCATGCTCTCAGCAACTCCATTCTGAGCTGGTGTGTATGGTGCAGTAAACTTACCTTTTAGCACAAAAATTGTCAAACTCCTTGGAGACATACTCTCCACCGTTGTCAATCCGCAACCTCTTGAGTTTCTTGCTAGACTGATTCTCAACGAGTGCGAAAAAATTCTAGAGCACAGGAAGAACTTGATCCTTATGTTTCAAAGGATATGCCCACACCTTTTGAGTAGAGTCATCTATGAATGTCACAAAATAGCTGCCCCCCCCCCTAGAGATTTGGTTGACATAAGAACACAAACATCACTATGTACTAAATCTAGACGTTCAGCTTGCTTTTGACCCAATGGTAAGTGAACGGACCTAGTCTGTTTGCCATAGATACAATGCTCACAAATAGGAAAGTCAACATAAGACAAGACAGGTAAATAGACAAACCGAGTCAGAGTTCTCATTCCTTTTTGGATAATATGACCTAGCCAGCATTGCCACAACTCAGTAGACGGCAGCTCGCAATAGATATGTAATCATGACCAACATCTGACACATGCATGGAATACTAGGTACCATGCTTCTAACCTCTGAGTACAACAAGATTACCTTTGCGTACTATCCATGAACCATTTCCAAATCTGACCAACAGAAATCAAGCTTTTAATCAACTTGGGCACATGTCTGACATTACATAAAATAAAGTGCGTGCCATTCCTTAGATGCAATTTGACGTTTCCGACACCCTCAATGTCTAGTTCATAAGCATCACCAAGTCTCACTTTGCCACAAGAGTAAGAATAAGTAGAGAACCACTTTCTATGTGGTGTCACATGGAAACTCGCAATAGAATCTACTATCCAATTCTGTGCATACTGCGCATCTTCTATAACAAGAGCCTCGATAGGTAGATCTGCTGTGAAGACCAATACGTCACAGGCGTCAGAGGTAAGTGGCATAACAACCGCTGGAAGAGTCTCTACAATAGGAGCATTTGAAGACTCTAGCAAATTGATCTCCTCTAAGTTTTCTTTGCCCTTGTTTGAGTCATAAGACTTAGAAGTTTCACTGAATTGTTTATCCTTATTGCTTTGTTGCCATTTCCTACAATCCTTCTTCACATGCACTTTTTTATGGTAGGGATAGCACTCGACATTATGCATAGAACCCCGAGACTTATTGTGTGAGTCCCCCACGTTCCTTGCTTTTGGCACAACTTTGAGTGCGACCCCTCTATCTATCACTAGCAACATACGCATCACCATCCTTCTTGCCTTCGAGAGATTTCCTATGAATCTCCTCGGTAAACAGACTCCCAAGGATGTCATTGTACACTAGACTGGTACCAAGTGCCGAGTTGCTAATTGCAGTAAAGAACATATCCCAAGACGAGGGTAAACTACATAGCAAGAAGATACATTTGATTTCCTCATTGAAGACCCAACCCTGCGTGGTCAACTGAGTGAAAATGATATTGAACTCATTAATATGAGTAGAAATAGTGCCCTCTTCCTTCATACAAAGGTCAAACAGCTTCTTCATCAAGAAAACCTCATTAGTGGCACTTTTGTTCTCATAACTAGAACACAAATTATCCCATACATCTCTAGTAGTCCTTTCTCCAACTAGAGTAAAGTACAGAGATTCAGCCAAATGCAAATGGAGGGTAGATTTGGCCTTAGCATCAAGTTTCTCCCACTCAACATCTGTATACTTGCCCTCTCGGTGCTCCATGATAGGATCCAACTAACCTTTTTGTATAAGAACATCTTGAATATTCTCTTTAATTCCAAATAGCAAAATTCGTCCCATCAAATTTTCGGATATTGTAAATATCTGTTTCACCACTAGATTACATGGCTGCAAGCTAAAGATGATATGGCGATAAACACTAGTAATTCTGGGAAAAATTCGACAGAGTTTCCCCAAAAAAATGAGAGAATATCAATCCAAAACTGTCACAAGAGATCAGTAACGCATCAAAAGTAATGCTCTCAAAGGATAAGACAGGTGCATCAACCACTAACTACGCATAAAAAGTTCAAAAAGCTGACCCAAGACTACCAACACAACGTCAAATTCACCTAGCCCTCTCTATACATGTCCTATGGTGAGGCCACAAAAAAGGGGTACTCCAGCAACCTGTATCACTTAAAGAATCTCAACATTCGAGAATCCCCTAGCTCAAGAAAACCTCACGCTATTGACCCTCACAAAAGGTTATGCAGACAAGAAACCAACCCAGTCTCAGAAAGGGCCTCCAAATCGAGTATGAGAAACGGCCGGGACTACCAGAAACAAGCCAAATGGGCTCCACAAAAGGTACATATGGCAATTTTTGCAACTCAACGTACATCCACTATCAACAATAGTGTAAGGTGCAGTATACGCACTCAAACAGGCACCAAACAAAATGTGGTGCAATAAAAAAATCCCTAGGGGGAGTAAAACTACTCTCAAACGAGCTCAAGCACTAATAAAAGTGCCAAAACAATGCATATGCGCATCAAGTACTCCCTCTGAAACTTGTGTTGATGCAAACCACTGCAACCTGTAAGAAACCTGGATGTCCTGTATGTATGCAAGAACCTATGAGGAGATGGATGCCTTAAAAACCCGAGACAATGTCGATGCCAAAAAGTGCTCCTAATCAACCCATAAACACCATCTCAATAACACATAATAGCCATAAAACGGCTATATACCACTCCCAAAATAGTCTCTGAACAACTTGCACATGTGTCATGTAGTTGTAGCTGTAGCTGTAGCAAAAGTGGAGTTAAAAGATACAACTCCTGAAGCATAGCTCGGATGAAGCTTTCGACTGCACGAACAGCTTCGAAAGGGGGGTAAAACTGCAGAATCCCTACTGGAAACGCTCTCGGAATGCTGAATTTGTCGATGCCAAAATCGGAAACCTGTTTGCACTTTTGAAAGTACGCACGTGCACGGATGCGAAAACGAAAAGCACAAACCCTGCTTTGATACCAGTTGAAGGTGCCGCGAGAAGAGTGTGTGAGTGCAAGTGCGAGAGAGAGAGAGAGAGAGAGAGAGAGAGAGAGAGAGAGAGAGAGAGAGAGAGAGAGAGAGAGAGAGAGACCTTCTTTGGGTGGAGCGCACAGTGACGTTATCCTGTGCAGCTCCTTACTCTGTTGTATTAAAGAATAAGTGTATAATGGTTAAGTTAGTAGATGGGTTAGTAGTAAGTGGGATGTCCGGCCAATTGGCCTGAATCCCAACAGTACATACATGGGGGTGATGTTTTCTGTCCTACTACACGATGATATTAAATAATTTTTAAAGGTTCATGGGGATGTTGGGCCCGGTTGCACACCGTGGTTGTACTTGGTCATTACTCTATGGACTGGGATAGAATATACATTGCATTATCTGCATTCACATAGGCGGGTGTATCTCCTTTTGTAGCTTTGGTAATTGATTTGGTACTAGTACTTGAGCATGGTATATATATTTTTCCTTTAGACTTCATGGTTGAATTCAAGGCTTGGATTGTATACGCTTGGGATCCTTGTTACTTGGTTTTCTAAATAGATGTATAAGGTGAAGTGATAAAAAAATTGTGGGATGATTTGGAGTCCATATACCATGATGGGTATCTGACCTAAAAACAAACTTAAACGAACTTGATGCTTTGTAAGAACTATAAATGGAACTTTCTAAAAACTCTTTTATAAAATTCATATGGTGGAGTTTTCATAACTTTAAAACTCATAAAAAATTAAAAGGGGGGATTCAGATACTTGGATTAGAAGGGGTGATGGACTTCTAATCAAAATGATATTCTTTTTTTAGAAACTTTGGGATTTTTTATAAAAAGAAAACATTTCTTACATAAATACTATGGAGTACTAAGCTTGTAAGTTAGAAAAAGTTTTGTAAGATGGACATTGATAACAATTGGTATAGTCCATTGATACCTGTAAAACACATCCACGGCTAACATATTTGTTGTCTTGTTTGGATGGATGTAGGTAAGGACTCTATCTTTTCTTGGAAAGTTTTTTTTGGCTTTAACAAGTTGTCCAACATAGGATTACACATACACCTACTGCAAGGGAAGTTCTTCTATCATTTGTATACTGGAATGGGGCTTCATTCTTACAAACTTTGTACAAAGATAATTCTAAGGCTGAGTTGTTTTTGTACTTATCATGTCTTTATTCTGAAGCCAATTATCTTTTGAATGTAAAGTTCAATTATGTCTTATTATTTATGATAAAACATCTACACACAAAAACAAACAAACACACACACACACACACACACACAAGGTAAGCCCAAGCCTCAAGAGACAGCAAGGACACATGTCAAGGCCCTACCCATGTTGCCCTCATGGTGTGCCTGAATCCTATTGGATAGGCTTAAAAGGGGTCCAATGAGCATTTAGATTAATTAAATAATTATCTAATTAATTATCAAGCCCCTCTTCCTCAAAGGGAAAATAAGGGCACTTGTCCAAAACCTACCCTTGTTGCTTGATATGCCTCTTGCATGTGATTGACTAGTCTTGGAGGGGCCCAATGAGCTTCAAGCATGAGCTACAAGGGTGGGGGGGGGGGGGGGGGGGGGGGGGGGGGGGGGGGGTCGACCAAAGCAAGCAAGGGGTGTGCTTGGGGGGTATACTCCCTCACACTCTCTCTCATTTTCTCTCATTCTTCACTTGGTGAAGTGCAAGAATGCCAGCTCCTTCTCCAAGCTAGTAGAGAAGTTGAGAGCCTACACCATCACTCTTGGCTATGGAATGCAAATCCAACCAAGAGCCATGATTCAATGATTAAGCTTGCCATCTTATCCATCTTCATTAATATGCTATCATGTATGCTAGAAATAAGAGTGATGCTAGCTCTCTCCATGTTTGAAGGTGTTTGAGGCCTTGGGGCTGATGCTGGGGATAATTAATTATTTTTTCAAAGTCTATGCTATGCTCATGATGCATGAAGCTTTCCATATTCATTGCATCACCTAGGTCACAAGGAACACAAAGATTGTATTGTACCAAGTCTCTCTTGATGGGAGAATCCATAATACAAAAGCCTATTGGAGAAGGGACCGCTCCACATAAATCCGGTCCTCAATTGTTGTCAAGTTCTCTAAACTCTCTCTCTTGCAAAAGTATTGTACATGACAAGTTAAATAAGTACTATGATTATGTTGCTTACTGTCAATTAAGTTCACCCTTTATGCTCTCAAAGTAGTCTCACAAAAAGTTTCTCTCTAATTCTCTTAATTCCACTAGTCTCAAAGTTGTTAGGACTTTCCATTACATTGGTATCATAGCATTTGGTTTCTCTTTTCTTGCTTAAGAAGAGAGGTCTTTAAGTAGCCTATTAATGTTTAATTTTGTTAATTATATCAGTCAGTGGGACTGGGTTCTATTATCGGTTTTGCTGAGCCCATTATGTGGGATATGGTGCACACCTCGGGATCTTTGATCTTAATAATGGGGTCTTTTTAGACTTGCCTATTTCTTTACCATATTGAGCCATAAGAAGTCTAAACGGAGCTATTCCTTGACAATTCTGCTATATTATATCCACTCCACTACTCTCTATAAATAACCATTTCAAGCCGTGGGTATAGATGCTTAAGTCCTGATTTCTAAAGGCTACGAGGAGTAGCAACTAAGGTTTTGAATTGCCAAAGAATACACTAAGTAAACACACAAATTCTGTTAACATGGAGGAAAATAACGAAGAGAATAGAATGAACATTGATAACTTTGATTTTTTACATGAAGGTGCTAATGATGATGCCCCCATGTTTGACAATTATCTTGTTACTAGGTTGCAAGCTATGGGCAACCCTGCTTTGCAAGCCAAAGTTACTCAACAATGTGGTGCTTATGGGATTTCCCTTCCTCTCCAAGAGGAGAGAGAGCTTAGGAGGCCTCTTGATGAGACCCTCAAAAGAAGACTCTCTCACATACAAGAAAAGGAATGCAAAGAGCGAGAAAGTAATGAATCTCTAAGCTCTTTTGAAGATGTGCTTCCACGAAGACGACAGTCTAGATGGTCGCCAACTCCTCCCAAGAGGCAACGGTCCACCCACAATCCTTCTCCTCGTCACTTTGAAAGGGAAGAGAGGAAACAAAGGAAGAAAAGGGCAAGAAATAGGTCACCCTCTTCTCCTTCTTCTCACCTTCCTCCTCTTCCAACAAAATCTATGGCTATTCTTCTAGAGAATACAAGAGGGGAGGACATTGTAAATCTTATCGTTCGTGGTGAAGGTCACAAAAGCTCAAGAGTTCAAAGAGGGAGGAAATAGTATTTCTTTTCTCACCTATGATGGCACCTTTGGTACTACTGACAAAGTATTGGCCTTCATCCAACAATTTGATGCGGCCTTTAGAGACGAGGGTTTCACGGAGTCCTCCAAGCTACACCATGTAGCTATACACTTCTAGAAATTAGCTCGTCAATGGTGGGCTAGCCTTTGTGGCAAACAGTGAAGCCCCAAAGACATGGAAAACTCTACGAGTTTCCATCATGAAGCAATTCCTTGCAAGCGATGCAAATGACAAAGTGCTTACCGAATGGCAGACATTTAAGCTTCTCTCTCGTGAGTCTATTCACAATTGGGATTTACAAAAGGCTACAGTCTTTCAAAAGATAGACTTCGCCGAGAAAAAGAAACAATTTTGCATGGGATTACCTGAAGAAATGACCGAGTACGTCAACTCCCAATGCCCTGATTCTATCATCGAAGTAATCTACCACATTATGTTTGCTTTCGTGCATCATTGACAACAAGGGGATAGATGGAATGTCAAGTCCATGGAAAGAAAATACAAAAATGATGCAAAGGGGAAAGCCAATACCCAAAATTCTTCTCAAGGCAATTCCAACAACAACAACAACAATTGGTCCAATGAGAAGGAAGTTTACAAAGGTAAAAATCAACTCTCTTTTGAAGAGCTTGTGGCTTTTCGCAAGGACCACAAAGTTTTTAAGTGTGGGGAGCAAGGACATGGTTATCGTTCTTGCCTCAAGAGAAATGCCCGCAATGAGACTCCTAGACCTTCCACTATTGAAGCTCCAAAAGAGGATGCTCATTGCAAAGAATCACCTCTCTCCTATGCTTGGGGAATCTTGTTTGACCCTGACTCTATTCACAACTTCATATCAACAGAGTTGGCCACCAAGTTGGGCATTCAAGCTTTTGAGTTGGTAGATATAGTAACTTCCAACACCGCTTTCAAGGGATAGCAAGCCTCCGTTACTCCCTTGTTTGGGAAGTTGAGGCTTCATGTCCATAGCTATGTCAACAAAGAAGACTTTTTCATCTCTCCTCTTCAACATGAGGATGCTATCCTAGGGGCACCATGGTTCAACCACATGGATGCCAACATGAAGTTCCTTGAGAGGAGAATCTACTTCACCTACAAGGGAAAGAGCATGTTTATAGATTCTAGTAAGTCTGGTCATACTATACCACTTGTAAATCCTCCTACTTTTGATAAATCAATGAAGAGCTCAGTTTCTCTGTACATGATTTTTGTCAAAGAGTCCCTAAAAGATCCTAATGTTCTATCAAATGTAAATGGTAAGAATCAAGAAGAGTTAGACTTGTCTAATTTTCTAAA
Source organism: Adiantum capillus-veneris (assembly GCF_014529385.1). Taxonomy (NCBI): domain Eukaryota; kingdom Viridiplantae; phylum Streptophyta; class Polypodiopsida; order Polypodiales; family Pteridaceae; genus Adiantum; species Adiantum capillus-veneris. The sequence continues at coordinate 20,336,221 of NC_140937.1, read as the reverse complement.
AGGATTTCAAGATGTGTTCATCGATGATATCCCTATGGAATTACCTCCAAAACGCGTAGATGATGACCATCGAATTGAGCTCCTACCAGGAAGCTCACTGCCTAACAAGCCTTCTTATTGAGTTTCCCAAGCTCAACTAGAGGAGATCATGAGGCAAGTAAGAGAATTGGTAGACAAAGGGATGGTGAGGCCTAGATCCTCTCCCTTAAAGGTGGTACGTACCGTATGTGTGTGGACTATCATGCACTAAACCGTATCACTATCAAAAACAGATTTCTCATGCGTCGGATAGAAGATATATTTGATAAGCTAAAAGGCTCTACCTACTTCAGTAGGATTGACCTTAAAAGTGGCTATCATCAAATAAGGATAGTAGATGAAGATATCCTAAAGACCACGTTTTGTACATTGTTTGGTATTTATAAATATCTAGTCATGCCTTTTGGCTTGACCAATGCACCAGCCACATTCAATCGTCTAATGGAAAAAATATTATACCCTATTGAAAATTCATTGGAGTGCTCTTTGATGATATCATCAGCTACTCCAAGTTCTTGGAGGAACACAAGCAACATCTTCAAGTGATTTTTCAAGCATTGAGGGAGAACAAGCTTTTTCTCAACCAAAAGAAAAGCAATTTTTTCCTTCAAGAGATTCAATTCTTAGGTCATATTATCTCTCAAGATGGTATCGTATGGATCCATCAAAGTTAGAGGTAAAAAAAAACATGGCCTAATCCAAGGAATCTACATGAGCTAAGAAGCTTTATTGGTATGTGTGCTTACTGTAGACGCTTTATAGCAAAATTTCCTCAAATAGCAGGACCATTACATGACTTAACAAAGAAGAACGTTAAGTACTCATGGGATGCTAAAGAGAAAAATTCTTTTGACAAGCTCAAAGAGAAGCTTACCTCCCAGCCAGTCCTCATGCTTCCGGATCTCTCAAAGTCATTTGAGGTCCAATGTGATGCTTGTGGTGATCACCTTGGAGTAGTCTTGCTTCAAGAAGGGCATGCCATAGCATATGAGAGACGAAGGGTCAATACGGATGAACAAGTCTTAGGAATTTATGAGAAAGTGCTTTTAACTGTTCTACATGTCCTAGACACATGGAAGCACTATCTATTGGGGACTCCATTTATTTTACAAATAGACCACCAAAGTCTCAAGTACTTCATGACGCAAACCAAGCTTTCCGGACAAACAAATGAGGTGTGAAAATTTTCTTTTGCAATTTTATTGTCATATTTCTCACATTGCTAGAAATCACAATCAAGTGGCTGATGCACTTTCACGACCACCAAAAGTTAATGCGTGTCTATAGCAACTCACAATGATCTATCTTCTATGATAGATGAGTAGAAGAAGCGAATGGGTAACACACAGCCTATTGCCATGGAGAAGATAACTATCCTGAAAGGTTTGTGAGAAAGTTATGTATGAATTCCATGCTCCTCCCTATGCGGGGCACATAGGCTTTCACCCTATTCCTTGAGGACTAGAGACATATTTCTATTGGACTACCATGAAAGTGGACATACAAGAGTGTGTTTCAAAATGTGTGGTATGCCAAAAAACGAAGTATGATAGAGGGAAGCAACCTGGATTACTCCAACCATTGCCTATCCCAAATTCACCATCACTACAAGAGGCTCTTCATATTAGCGACGCTCACACAACGACGCTCCAAAAAAGAATTCCCGGCGTCGCTATGAGCGTCGCAAATTTCTTTGTAAATTTGCGATGCTCATAGCGACGCTCATAGCAACGCCGGCTGGGGTAAAAAAAATAACCGAGCGCGCCCAAAAACTCAGATCTCAGATCTGAGTTTTTCGGCGCCCTCAAGCAAGGAGCAGGTAACGCTCTCCCTCACTCTCTCTCTCTCTCTCTCTCTCTCTCTCTCTCTCTCTCTTTTTCTTCTCCACACACACACACACACACACACGAGGAGAGGAAGGAGAGCCAGGTATGCTCCTTCCCTCTCCTCATTCTCATGTTCCCTTCCCCTCTTTCTCTCTCCCTCTCTCTGTCACACACACACACACATACACACACACACATAGTGTTTTTGAGAGAGAGAGAGAGAGAGAGAGAGAGAGTACAAACAAAAACAAAAACGCACACACACATACATAAACAAAGAATGGACACACACATTGAGAGAGAAAAAGAGAGAGAGAGAGCATGCATAAAAAAAAAACGCACGCATTGAGAGAGGAAAAGAGAGAGAGAACATGCATAAACAAAAAACGCACACATTGAGAGAGGAAAAGAGAGAGAAAACATGCATACGATCCAAAAAAACGCACACACATTGAGAAAGAAAGAGAGAAAAACTAATTTAACGTCGTAGGAAACTAATTAAAATTAAAAGACCTAAAGATCTAGCCGACGAGGAGTTGAACTCAAGACCTATTATTCAAGAGGGAAATGGCATAATCAATCTATCATACTTGGCATGGGTGATAGAAAGGTTATACCATTTATCTCTTTTTATTGGCACACACATCCACACACGCGCACACACACAAGAAGAAGAGAGTTATAACGTCGTAGGAAACTATCTTAAAAGATGTTAAAGATTAGGTTATATGTAGACTTACATTAAATTAGATTTAGGTTTATTTTTTACTAGATTTACGTTTATTTAAGCTAGATTTAGATTTACGTTATATTAGATTAGATTTAGGTCTCCATAGACTGCGATGCCTACATGAAGCGGGTGAAGAAAGCCCTCAATGGAATATAGGGTATTGCTGCCTTCACTCATGGTGGGCTCCGTAGATCCAAAAGTACTGGTGAAATGTCTTCAGAAGATAGGGAAGAAGGTGGATCTTCAGGGCGGCAAGAGTCACTACATCCCCGACACAATGACCATCTAGACAACCTCTAGTCATTAGACTTACGTTAAATTAGATTTAGCTTTATTTTTAGTTAGATTTACGTTTATTTAGATTTACGCTTATTTACGTTAGATCGAGTCCACGCAAGAATTACTTACGGTTTAGGGTTTAGAGTTAGACGAACAGTGAAAAGATCTACTATGAAAAGATGTTAAGATGAAGTGAAGTGCTACAGCTAGAGAAGAGGCAAAGGGGTTTTGTCCACTACATGCAGTATCATGTAGACGTGGGTGTGTAGATTTCTTGTACCCACAAATATAGGTATTGACCAATAAAGACGAGATTATAACCCGGTGGTTCTGATCTCCGTGCACCTCTAGACCGAGGTGTGCGGGGATTGGACATGACTAGAGAGAGAGAGAGAGAGAGAGAGAGAGAGAGAGAGAGAGAGAGAGAGAGAGAGAGAGAGAGATAAGACGAAGAATGCCAATAGAATATTAAATTTGTTGTCCAGGTTATAAGATTTTTATCCTCATTATGAGTAGCGACGAGGATGTGGGACCGTCCAACCGAAACACCTATCTCTCAACGAGGGTCTTATGTCCTTGTAATCAATGCAAGCATGCTGTGCGACGGACAAGACGTGTTTCTTTGCAGCACGTTCGCGAATTTGGCGAGTTGGATCCATCTATTATAGATCGAGTTGTTGCCAATTATAACTCGTCGGACTCTGACGCTGGCCAACAAGCAGCAATCTTGCAACCCAATAGACGTGTTCGCAGGCGCTTTGGTCAAGCAGCATATGTGAGGCCACAAGATGTAGCCTCTGACAGCTCGGGGGATGATCATGCAGAGCACATTCCCAACGAGGCAATGTTTGAGCCCGAGATTGATGAAATGATCGAGACGATCATGGATTCAGAAAGGCTTATCTATGATGATATGAAAAGTGAAGCCGATACGCCATTGTATAATGGAGCACGTATGTCTAGATTGAAAGCACTCCTGGTTCTTCTCAACATGCAGGCAAAGTTTCGATGGAGTGACACTAGCGTCACAGCGCTTTTCAGGTGATCTATTACAATTAGTTTACTTTAATAGAACTCTAAATGTATAATGATCTGATAGATTTTTACACGACTGTATCATATTTTTATGTTGTGTAGATTGCTGAAAGAGCACATACTACCAGCTGACAATGTGATGCCAGATTCTCGAGATAAAGCAAGAAAGATTTTGCGAAACTTGGGGATGGATTACAATTCTATCCACGCTTGTCCTAATGACTGCATTCTTTTCAGAGGGGAATACATAGACATGGAGAAGTGTCCGAAATGTGATTCCGAAAGATATCGAGTAGATCTCCACGGGACAAAAATTCCACAAAAGGTTTTGCGACATTTCCCTCTGCTTCCTCACAAAAAGAATTTCTTCGAATGTAAGTCCATGGCCGCCCTAGCATCATGGCATGAGGAGAATAAATCTTCGGATGGTGTGCTACGAATTCCTGCAGATTCCGTAGCGTGGAAACATATAGATGGAACATGGTCGGATTTTGCCAGGGAAGCTCGAAATTTGCGCTTAGGCCTGGCTATGGATGGCGTAAATCCATTTGGTCAAAGATCAACATCTTACAATGTATGGCCCGTTGTCATCGTCAACTACAACATTCCCCCGTGGTTGACTACGAAGAAGGGTCACCTATGGCTAAGCTTGATTGTGCCAGGGCGATATAAAGTGGGGAATATGGATGTGTATCTTCGTCCACTATTGGAAGAGCTACAACAATTTTGGATTGTCATAGAGGTGGTGGATATGAGCCGACACACAGGACGACGGAATGCTTTGATCAGAGGCATTCTAATATGGACCATGCATGACTATCCCGGGCTAACAGAATGCTCAGGTGATCTATTGACACTCCTCACTCAGACACTGTAAATCTTGTTTTTTCCCATAGTTGATCTATTATCATGTGTATACATGTAGGGCTTCAAACAAGCGGATACAGAGCATGTGTCACATGTGGACCTAGACTGAATGCACGTAGGGCACCCTCACTGAAGAAGCAAATCTACGAAGGTCATCAAGCGTATCTTCCAGAGAATCATGTGTTACGCGACGGCTTTTTGGGAAGAGAGCCACCAAGGATGTCTGCACAAGCATGGTTAGAGCAGAAGGAGATGTGCGATGACGGATTGCCTCCAGGGATGAAGAGACTATCTCTATGGTACGAGTTACCATACTGGCCCCGACTCATGATCAATCACTTGCTCGATCCAATGCACATATTCAAGAATGTGGGTAATCTACTATGGGACCATTTGACCGGCAAGAAAGATACTTTGGGAGCCAGAGTTGACCTTAGAAATGTGGATCGTATGGAGCAATATTGGCCGCAAACAGCGTCTGATGGATCGATAAAACTCCCTAAAGCACCATGGATTTTCACAGGAGCCCAAGAACGCAAAGTAAAAGAGACCATTCGATCTTTGCGGACCCCCACTGGCGTAATGCACTCGCTCCGAACATGTTTTACTAAAGAAGGAAAGCTTACCGGTTTGAAGTCACACGATTGGCATAAAATGTGTCAGGTACGTTCATAGTGGACTTTAATATCATTGCATAAAATGTGGACTTTAATATCATTGCTGTACATACTTTACAGTTTATTTTACCGGTTGCCATTGAGGGATGTTTGTCTCTCGACATCCGTAACACAATCTACAAACTTGCAAAGCTGATGCAATGGATCTCACAAAAGGAGATCAACGTAGACTCCATACCATTCGCCAAACTAAATGCTGCGGAGCTTGTGTGCATGTTTGAGAAACATTTTCCTACTACAATGCTAACCATTCAGGTGCATCTTCTTGTTCACATAGTTGATGAGGTGGAAATAGCTGGCACAGTTCATTCCAGATGGATGTTCTTCTTAGAGCGTTTCATGAAAACGCTTAAGGGATATGTGCATCAAAAGGCACGTCCGGAGGGTAGCATGGCAGAAGGTTGGTTGGTATCAGAGTCCCTAGTGTACATTGGAGAGTGGCTAGACGGATTTGATAAATCCCGGGACACGCTATGGCGAACCATAGATGATGAGCGCATATCTGGGATTGTCATGTGCAATCTCGGTGTTGAGAAGAAGATGACGGAAGATCTAGAGGCTAAAATCAACCGATTTTGCATGCTTCACAATCCAGTGATGCAAAAGTGGCGCGCTCCGAAGCTTCGGCGTCGATGAGACGAGCTTCACACTCGTCTAGACACCGGCGCTGTAGTGGTGGCGGTGGCGGTTGTTGTGGGGATTCCGCCACTGATGCCTCCACACCGCCTCGTGTTCGACGAGGCTCTTTACCCTCCCCTTCTTTGCCCGCCCCCACACCAGCCACAGCATCGCCATCTACGCCAGGTTTTGCACGGCTGACTGTTCCTAGAAGCTACACACCTCTACCTACTCCGCCAGGAGCCACCCCACTCGACACTCCTCGCTTCGGGGCCCAGACGCCGGTGGAGACACCTGACGTCCGCACCCCCATCGACACGCCGCTAGAGACCCCTGCCGGGACACCCAGGTTCACGCGTCACCGGCCAGAGGGCTTGCCTTACTCCGTCGACATCAGCGGCGGCATCATCATGGATGATGACGGCAAGAAGGTGATCTCGCGAATGCGTGGTCTTTGCTCTCAGCTGTTTAGACACTACATACTAAACAAATGGAGTGAAGTACCAAGTGATTTAAAAAACAGAGTCATCAGCATACTTCATGATGAGTTTCCCATTCCAACACGGGATCAGCGCTTCAATGAAGACCTGATGAAGATTCGAATGCGTGAATACTGCAAACACAAGCGTTCCGAAGTGCAAAAAGCAATCAAGAATGGGTGGAACAGGCCAGATTGGCTGGCCAAAGAAGATTGGAAGAATGCGAAGAAAGCAGCGCGCGAGAATCCCGACAAGTGGAAGCAACAAAAGGATGCAGCCAGAGCGCGAGTAGAGGCAGGGAGCTTGCACCACTTGGGGAGCGGTGGATGGGCATCATTTGAGGCCGATTTTGTAAGTGTTTTCACATTGCTCTTTATGCATGTTCGATAGTTTAGGGTTTATGAGTTTTTTAGTTCTAACATAATGAAATCTTTGTATGTTTTGATAGTGGTCGATGACAGGACGTGATCCCACACCGTACGAGCGCGAGTACGCAGGCAGGAAGGGCTTAAACGCCCTGATGGACATTCTCAGTTCTCGCGGCGGCATGGTTAGTATTAGGGTTTACTCTTTTTTATTTTTTGTATTGTTTTATAAATGTCTTTATATGTTTATACTTACTGAAAGCTGTCTTATTGTCTTTTTTTGCAGAATCCGACAGATACGCCGCTTGGACGTGATGAGACGTCTGACTAGACGACGTCAGTTTAGCCGTAGCTAGATAGCATTAGTTTAGGGTTTCTCATAGCTTATGTATCATGAGACGGATTTTATACGTCTTTTTGAACCATGTATATTATTACATTTGTCACCGCAGTTCCTTTTGCCAATCAATTCTTTATGCCTATGATGTTGTACAATTGTCATTATTACATTTGCCAATCAATTCATTTTGCTTATGATGTGTACAATTGTCAATTTTGCAAACAATGCATCTTGTGGGTGACTATTTTGGGTCTATTATCTACTTTTGCACTTTTTTTAAAAAGTGAATCAAGTACAATATGGTTGATGGGTTGCAGGGCATTCAGGGCAATGCCCTGCCACCAAAAAAAAATTCTCTCGGGCGTCACTATAAGAGTCTCTATTTATGGCTCTGTAGCGTCGCTATGAGCGTCGCTATAGTCTTCTGTGTAAACGTCGCTATAGGCGTCGCAATAGGCGTCGCTATATGCGTCGCTATATAGCGACGCCTATAGCGACGCCTATAGAGACGCTCTCGTAGCGACGCTCGTAGCGACGGTTTTAGCGACGCCGGGGGTTATAAAAACCCAATGTATTTCCGTCGCTAACAGCGTCACAAGAGCACACAACCTCTTGTAGTGCATCGAAGAGTATATCCATGGATTTTATCTTTGGATTATCCAAGTCTATCTATGGGAATACGAGAATATGGACAATACTCAGCAGCAGATATAGAAAGCAAGCATACTTTATTCTTGTCAAAAGGACTATTAAGACACACCAAATGGCAGCTCTCTTCATATCTTTGATTTTCAAACACCATGGATTGCCGACATCCATCGTGTCAGATAGAGATCCTAGAATGACCAGTAATTTGTGTAAAGGTCTCTTTGAAAATCTAGGTACAAGATTGAATTTCTCTTTGAAGTATCACCCACAAACGGATGGCCAAAGATAGAGAGCCAATCTTATGATACTCGATCTACTAAAGACTTATGTAACAAAAGTAAATCAACGTTCACAATGGAAAAAGTACTTACCTCTTGTAGAGTATGCGTACATTTACATTGTACATACTTCTACGAGAAAAGCACCTTTTGAAATCATTGAGTGAAGACCTAAAAGTTCCTCGCTACTTAAAGTACATGGAAAGATCTTCGTTGCCGAAGAGGATAACCATGACCTACAAGAGTCTTTTCAAAAGATTAAGGAGGCTATATTCATCTCTCAACAAAGGCAAAAAGATGTTGTTGAAAAGCATAGAAGGGCCTTAACGTTCAAAGAAAATGATGGGGTATTACTTAAGTTTCCCAAGCCTTGATTGAGGCAAACAACGAGAAAAAATCCTACGAGCGGTCAAAAGTATTATGCTAAACTAGCAAAAAGATACTATGGTCCTTTTCAAATCTTGAAGCCAATCAATGAGATGGCTTATCAACTCAAGTTGCCCAACCATTGGCTCATACACAATGCTTTTCATGTGAGCCCACTTAAGACCTACAAAGAAGAGCTACCAAGAGAACCAATTATTGAAGACCCTCCCAAAATCGAAGATCAAGAAGAGGTGCTACAACCCGAAGCTATCCTTCGGCATAAAGAGAAGATACTACGACATGGTAAGATTATGTGATAGTATCTTATTAAGTTCAATTATCCTTTTGAAGATGCTAGATGGATGCAAGTAATATAGTTGAAGGATAGTATGAACCTTATCAATGCTGACAATGCTACATTAGAGTAAGAAAATGTACAAATTTCTTTTAAATGACCAAGTTTTTGTCTTATAAGACTAGTTCTCTTTTTATTGTGCACAAATGTAAATAGTGTGCATGCTTAGAATCATGTTTGTGACGAGACGAAGTCTCTCAAACACCAAGTAGAAATTGTCACTCTACTTTGGGAGAATGAAATGGACTAAAGAGCAAACATGCTTGCAATAGCTATGTCTTCCAAGCAACAAATGGATTAATCATCCATCTTGGAATGATGCCGTAGGGTAAAAAGGGATCCTCTACCCGCTAAGAAACCTTGACTTAT